>NC_134845.1:21241964-21853111 GCF_965363235.1 Mytilus galloprovincialis
AAAATTTACTCATGTCAAACTGTTTGTTTTATACAGGGTTGTTTTGTTTAAAGATGTCAAGGTACTATCTTTGGCCGTTTAGGAAGTTTGTTTACATTGTAAGTACATTGTATTTAAAGCCTAGGATTCTCTCTTGTTAAATACAGCCAACTATATAAAATGTCAAACTTCTGTAAAACTTATGTTATTAAGCATTGTGGAGTGCCTTTCTTCCCTCATTGTAAAAAAATGACAAATCTTGCTGGCCTCTAGATCTCAAACCAATTTGCAAGTACTATTAAAAGGAATGCATGTATATAGTGGAAATATATTCATATTGATGATCATGTGTAGTCTTGACAGTTCCTAATAAAGGTAAATCCAGAATTTTTTTTAAGATGCTCACAATTTGTAAAGTGTTTCTTTGATTTACTGAAACAAATAATGGAGAAAACAACAATAAGAATTTTCTACCTTATATTTATTCAATTTATGCAACACAAAAAAGGAGTAATCTCTCTTGATTTTAGTACACTTAGAGACAGGTAGATAAATCTATTGACCTGTCTTTAAATGAAATAAATGTCACAAAAAATGTTAATGCGGGGATTGCCTTCTTTTTATCTACATATTTTTTTTGTAATCTAAAATATAACTTTACCTTGTATATAATATTCATTTCAAAGTAGATTTGTTTTATATTATTCATTTGATAAATCTGAAGTGTGGTGTAGGCAAGTATTCACTACATATTGGTTATTAAAATGAAATCCTCTTAATCAGAATGACTATATTTTACAGACTTCACCTAATGGATTGACATATTCACATCACACAAGTTCTTCCTCTAACAACAGTGGTAGTGAAGAGCATAAACCTTTACTAGAGAAACATACGGTCACAGAAACATGTGTCTCATTTTGGGTAAGTCATGATCCTAAAGTTCTTATTAGTTAATTGCAATAGTTTGCTCAAATTCTGAATGAAAGAAAAGAAAAAAATGTGACTGTTTCAAAATCCATGTTGCCACAAAAAATGCTGAAATATTCTTCGCTTGCTTCTTTTATACAAATAAATCATTGATTGTAATCACAGTACTACTGTGTCTCAGTTGGAAAAAAAATCATTTTTCACATTGTATACCGCAAGACTGTAAACATCTAAGTACAAAAGTAAGGTTAATGTTATAACTTCATTAAACTTTACATGTATTTTAGACTTGTAAAATTTGATAGATATGTATACCTTTGTGAAAAATGATTCAATTTTAAAAAAAGAGTAATTTAATTTATATTATAAATATTATATTTCAGTGCAAAGTTCAGAGCTATATATGGTTGATTTTATGTGTACCTATATTAGTCCTAATGCATACTGTTGGGATGGTTGTATCATGGCTCTTTGTCATATCTATGCCAATTGCTAAGGTAAATATTTTAATAAGCTGTGCATATACGTAATTGTATTATAAAATAAATATTTATAGACAACCAGCTTTCTTGAAATTATGAATTCCCATTATAAGAAAATGCAAAACTCAGAACTTTCTTTACCTGTATCATCTTATTGAATTGATAAGAAAACATAGACATTATACTACTATGAAGATGAATATATACAGGCAACTAAATGGCCTTTAAAAGATGACCTGAAATTCGCATATTATGGTCAAATCCAATATTTTGATTGGTTGAATTCTTAGTCTTGTTACAAGTACATGTATATATTGCACTGGATTTTTTTCTGACTGCAAGGCCAGATGCTGCTATTAAACTGATTCATTCTTTGAAATGGTAATAAAGAAATGAATTTCAAAAATCTGAATAGCTTAAAAAAAACTTTCAACTCTAATATGTATGTGAGCTGCCAGACCTTTAAAATTTAAAAATGAACATGTATAACTGTGTCTGTAGTCAGTATATTTCATGATATAAAGACATTCTTTTTTGTCAAATCGTAATAACCTTAAAAATGAGTTAACACAGAAATGATTTATGCTGTTACTTGAATTACACATATCACCTTGTATTCAATATACATTTTTACTTTTTCAGATGAATTTGAAAAGTTTAACAAGCCTCATATTTCTTCCTCCAGAACATATACTTATTGATGAGGTTAATGAATATAGTCAGGTAATGCTACCTCTTGTTACATGTATAAATCATACAGTGTAATAACATAAGTACTTGGTACCCTTTATCCAGCTTTATGAAAACAGGGAAATAACATAAAAAAAAGTCCAAGATAGTTCAAATATCCTACAAATGTTGTCAAACAATACCGGTAAACATATTAAAAAATACTATTGAGGGATGGTAAAATATGAATATATTGTATGTCAGCAGATTGGCAGTGGGATAATTTGTTGGGCGGTTCTAATAATACTCCCATGTTGTATGCTTACACAATTATAATACATAGACAATATTTTAACATAACTACAAGAAATTGATAACAATAAATGTATGTAGTCATATATCTGCTGGAACATATTGTGTATATATCATGTCTGTTTAACACATCCTGTCCTGAAATTCCCAGTGAGAAATAAAAAAGATATAGATTGATTACTAATTTTTAACTAATATAGAAAAGGGGGAAAAGACTAAAAAGTGAATACCTGTTATTATTTAACACTACTTTCAGAATGCTTTGCTATATCTCAGTGGACGGTCTTTAGTTTTTGAAGATGCTGTTCTTTCCAGAGAAAAAATAAAACTGACAATCCTAGGAATGAAAAGCACCTGTCAAGAAATGAATGATATTTAACAGATTTACTGCATTATATTTGTACATGAAAATACTTCATATGATGGTTTTTCTTGTCTCTTTGCAGGAGAGTAAAATAAAACAGAGTGAGATTATTTTGTTTATTCCTAAGAGTGTCAATATATACTACTACAAATACAGTATAGATGGAATGAACATAATCTTAGTCAGTATCCTTATGTACAATGATTTCAATTTGTTGTATTGGTTGTGTATAAAAGGAAAGTAAAACAAAATTATTAAGATCATTCTATTTCTTTATCTCAAAATATAATCATAACAGCAGTAAAACAACCATGTAACATGACTTCTTTATATGTTGTAAATTTACATCCAGCTTATTTTCTACATATGTATTTTTTTTTAACTTCATGCAAACATTTATTGGATTTTCCTCAACACATGCCAGATCTTCTTGTGTTTGTGATACTGTCTATAGTATTTGGATATACAGATATAGTTACTCCACCAATTGTGAGTTATCAGATTTAATGATAAGTTATAGATTTCATGTACACAATTAGATTGTTTTCCATTTTTTTTATTTTAAAACATACAAGCTACATATACATGTTTGTTTACAGTATATGTTACTAGCTACCAAATTAATGAGAGAAAGAAAAAACAGTTAACACTTTATGAATTTTGTGCATTCCGAGTGCTTTTTCAGGATAAACCTTCATCATGAAAGCATAAATGGAAAAATTTGAAAGCCAAGGATGAATAAGTACTTGAATTACTGTTTAGTTTGTAGCATGAACAATGTGAATCACAATATTTTAAAATTATCTTATTTTGTAGAAGTGTGTTCTTGGTGCATTGGCTATAGTACCACTCACTTATTACATTGGAATGTCCATAATAAGGTACAATTTAATGTTTAATTTAATTTTACATGCATTATATGATTATGATGTTCATCTATTTTGAAAGTTTCATATTATTCTATTTCAGAAAATAAAAGTAATAAAAATATTATTTAATTAAAATTTTGAAGTTGTATGCAAAATTCCTATAAAGTTTGTTCACATGACCGAAAATAACTTTACCAATAAACAGTTCATCTGCAATTCTTCAGTCATTTCAAAATATGACCATGTAGGCATATGGCAAAATTTGAGGTAATTTGCATAGCGGCCATTTTCCTTATCATGACAGCAGCCGTTACAATAGGATTATATACCGGTAAGCCCCTTAAATAAAAAAGCAAATATGCTATCACCTATGTCCAATGAACAATTTGTTCGTATATAGGTGATTTGTTCATGTTTTTGGGCTTCTGTCCTTGTACAAATGGACATTGTCCACTCTGAAATCTTTCGGCCTTTTTAATTTAAAAGTCTGAAGCATAACCATAGTATAATTGCTTTATAAGATCATACAAAATGACGGAAAATCGTAGAAATCTAAGATTTATAACAGAAAAACATATGCAAAAAGATATTGTTCATGATTTGTTCGCATATAGGGAAACACCTTGTAGGTTGAATTTTAAAGTTAAATAACTTTTAAATTTCCTGCTTTCTTAAGTTTTTGGCCAACATCTTTTTAAAACATGATGATTTCAACCTTCCCATTTAGTAAAAAGTCAAATTTTAAGCTTTTTCCCTAAGAATTACAGAGCATTTTTGTAAATATTTGCCATAGGAAGTTTTTAAAGATACATTAGTTTTAGAAACTCAAACATGATGGAAAAGGGCTGGATTATTCGCAAATCTAAAACAAATTATATTTTCAATCGCTAAGGGAAGTAATTTGATTAAAAGGGACAAAGTCATGTTGTGCGAATCATTTGAATAAGGTACCTTTGATTTTGCCATATGGTGTAAAGTAGTATACATTTTATGCAATCTGCAAAAGATTGCAAAAGTGTATCTTAAAAAAGTTGCATGGATAATAAATTATATATTTAATATATATTTTCAGTATATCAGCCCAGACGTCAGTTGCAGTGGGTGCTGTTGTAAATGCTACCTTTGGTTCTATTGTTGAGCTCATCATATTTGTGGTAGCTCTTAACAAAGGAAAACAAGCAGGGACCCAGTTATGTTTTAATGAAATTGTCAAAGCTTCTTTAACAGGTAAAGAGCAATTCAAACTTAAATATTAGTGTATTTCTATGTTAATTAGAAAGGAGGAGCTATTATAAGGCCCCTAAAATTGCAAATTGTTCAACCTTTCATGATAATGGTATTGTCATTGATAAATGAACCTCATTGTTTAACTCTGGAAATGCAAGTCCAGAAAGTTCACTTGTGATGTAACCATGACAATAATTATGTACATGATCTCAAATGGCCATTTAAAGGAGAAAATGATTATGACAAAATCTCTAGGAAAGTGCAGAAATTCTTATCAAGTGCAATAATGTTATTTCCTATGTTTTATTATGTTTTTTTCTGCCCTTTTAAGGAAGTTCCCTGCTCAGTTTCAAAATTAATAGCTTTCCATAACACTATTATATATTGATAAGGGATTAATTGAGGTATCAGAAAAGCAAAAAAAATATAGGGGTCAATGTGCTTGTTTTTGAGATATTACCCTTAGGAATTTCGGTGGGGAAATGTTTTCTCTTGATTTTTCATAGCTTTATCATTGACCATTCAAATACTATTAAAAAATAAATAAGATTTTATAATGAATTTTACAAATGGATTATAATTATACATGTAAAAGATTTATAAAAAGGAAAAATAGGGGTTCATGGGCAAATTTTTTCAAGGCATTCAAATGGATAAAACCAGAGGATTTTGAAAATACGACAAAAATTCCAAAATATGACAAGCAAACATCCTTGATCTTCCCGTTTCAGTTTTTTTGGTTCTATTTTAGGTACAATAATTGGTTGTACTCTTCTTGTTCCTGTAAGTATAAAGTTTATCATCAAAACAATAAAAAAAATGTACAATTAACCAAGTTGGTGTTGTCAAGTAATTATTACATTGGTTGCAATAAAAACCTGTAATTTCAAATGTAGAATAAATCCAATAATTTCACTCTCAATTTATGTTGACAAGACTTTGACAATGAAGTCTCAAATTATTATTTAAAGCAATTACTCCAAGTGCTTTACTATTACAGACTAGGGGAATAGCTCTGGTTGCATGGATGGAGGCGATTATATACGGACACATAAAAACACATCAGCTTCCATTTCTACATTTTAATCAGACAAAGATGAGGTCACAAACAAAAATACAAATTACTGACAAAAGGGGAACAACTCTCTCTTACACACAGAAACATAATCTGACCATACATACTGATATATAACATCCAGCCAACATAACAAAAAATTACTAAATTTTTACAATTGTCAATATGTTTATGTGTTAAAAAAATACAATTTTTAATCATTTTTAAAATTGAAAGTTAACATGAATAATCTCTCGACTCTCTAGTAATCATTTTAAAACAAACTTATCAACACTGCAAAACCGAAAGTCTGGCATCTTTGACTCCTCCCTCGGATAACTTATGCACACATTACTTTCACACGTAACATAGATCAAAACTAACATGAAAATCATCTAGATTCATAAAATCATTTTACATGATTTCCAAAGCATCAGTAAATGCTACAGGTGAAAAACACAGGCTCTTGAGAGCCTCTAGTTTAAATGATATGAAAATGATTAGAAAAGATATACTTACTTTCATAACTAATTAATTTCAAGAACTCATCAATGAAATAAAATAATAACGCTTTAGGGAAATTAAATGCAGATAAATATTCAGCTGGTGACTGAACAACACTGATAACATTATAACCAGATAGAGACAGAATTTAATGAACTTTAACAGAAGATCTCTATATTTTTTTTATCTCACATTTTAACAGTTTCTTTACTATTTATTGATTATTTTTCAGGGTATTTGTATGGTTGTTGGTGGTCTGAAGTATACCGCACAGAGTTTTAATCCAAAGTCAGCTAGTGTTTCATGTCTGTTAATGTTTGTATGTGTTGGAGGTAGGTATAAATTATGTTAAATATCTAAAAGCTTTTATAAAGGGTACACTATTTATCATATAAATTATTTCTTTATTTTCCATGCTTTAAGTCACACTTTTGATGTTTAAAATGATAACGATAAAACCATATACTGTGTATTCATTATTATTAGTAGGATACCAATTTTCATGGATTTCTTGGGTAAAGATGAACTACGAATTAAAATGTTCAACAAGGTACAAATTTGCTATAGGTTGGTATACTGATTTTGTCAGAACCGTGAAACTACAATTTTGTTTAATCCATGAAAATGAAAGAATCCGTAGTACATGTACATTAATTTTTATTCTTTCTAGGAATATTTGCACCAACAATATTTTCTCAGGTGTTGGGCAACATGAATTGTGAGAAATGTGAAAATATGTATAGTTCAAATGATACATTGATGAATTCAACATATGGTTTAAACTGTGAACAGTGTACCAATTCCATTGTAAGTAAACTAATTACATTAAGTATTGACTCTCTTGTTTCAAACTTTAACTATCTTTATTGTTACCTGTTAAGCTCCATATTGATTGAAAGTGTTTTAGTCATAATTAAATTTCTAATTTTAGATATTTTGAATTTTTAGAAAGAGTCTTTGATGTCTCTTTTGTATCCAACTGCCTCAGTGGTGTTAAAAAAAGACACATTGAGAGGTCATCAGAATTGTGTTTAACAATTTACTTTTTGATATTTCTTTATGATCAATCTCATTATATTTAAAATGAAAAAATAGGAAATGGATCAAATTTCTAACTACTCAGGCAATAAGAAAATCAAATTTGTTGCCATAGATGCAACATCATTCAACATAAAACTTTTTATGCCCTTGCTATAATATAAGCAATGGGGCCAATAAACATCCATCCGCCTATTTTCACTACAAACTTTACTGTAAATTCAGAAATTAATGGGAAGATTTTATTATTGCGTAAAATGCGAGAGAGTAATAATCGCAATTATTTAACCTCGAATTTTGAAGTTTTTATATGATTAAAAAGGATTTTTATCAATATTGCAAAAATTAAAATCGCATTTTAGTCTAAAAATTGCAATAACAAAAGCACAAAATAATTTCTGAATTAACATTAACTTTGGGATGCCTCATGCAAATATTATGAAACTCATTCACAATGCTACGAATTAAAAGTAACAGACAGAATGTTGGACAGTGAGCCACTTACCATTCTAGATTTATGTCCCTTCACAAAATGGAAAATCACAAAATTTTTTGTTTCCACACTCTACCTGAGTGTTACTCATTTCAGTTGTATGATACAAAATACATAATAATGAGAACCAAAACATGCAGAGTTTGAATTATGGAAGTGAGTCACTTATGGTTCTAGACCCGTTTATAACTTGTTTGTTTGATCACTCTATTTTAAGTTTTATGAATTTCATTCAAATTTTTTTTTAAATTTAGAATGGAAATGGGGAATGTGCCAAAGAGACAACAACCCAACCATAGAGCAGACAACAGCAGAAGGTCAATGCTCAAATCCAAAACAGAGTTTGAATTTGTGCAGTGAGTCACTAATCATTCTAGAAGTATGCCCCTTTATAACTTGAAAAAAATTCAAAGCCATGAGAGGGAGCATTCCTAACCTAAGACACTCAATTTAGACACATTCTCCTTTTATTTTGTTGTTACAATCATATTTCTGAGGGCCTTGGTGTCCGAGTGGTCTAAGTAGTTACTACTCTAATCACTAGCCAGTCAACACTAAGGTTGTGTGTTTGAAGTCCGCTCCTGTGGGTGCACTACTCCAATCTTAACTGACTAGGATTGTCTCCGGGCACTCAGGCTTCCTCCACCAATAATAACTGGCCAACACAAAATAGCCTGAATTTGGTGTTTAAAAGTGGCGTTTAAACACCAAAAAATAAAAATAAAATGATATTTCTGATTTTAGTTTTAATACATTTTAGTTTGGAGTAGATAGAGAAACAACATTATATAACAGACACATAAAACCTTTGGTGTATGCCATCTGTCTGATGTTACCTGTAGCTTATATCATAGGACTAATATTCACACTGAAGACCCATACTTCACATCTGACTGTAGATTTCACAGCAGAACAGCTTAAGAGAGATAATGTTAATCATCAGGGTATGGTTATTTGAATAATATATACTGGATTCAGAAATTATTTTGATGTTTTTATTATTGCGAAAAATGGGACAGGGTTTTAATAATCGCAATAATTTAAACTCGTATTTTGAAAAAAAAGATTCATGATTAAACAAGATTTTTCTCAAAATCACAAAGATTGAATCGCTTTTTAGTCCAAAATAACAAAAATTGCAATCATAAATGAACCCAATAATTTCGGAATTTACAATACTTAGATTTTTCTCGTGATGTACAAATACAATCTACAAAACAAAATTTAATATATGCCTTGATATTGCTGTTGATGCAACCTTATGTATTGTAAGAAGAGGAGCATATAGTATATGTCAAATAGAAAAAAACTCAACAACAACAACAAAACAGAAAAAGATGTCATTTATGTTTGGAATGGGATAAAAGATTGTCAGGGAAGTAAGAAATTGTATCATTGAGAACGGGCACGAATAACAACTTCAAAGCGTACAAAGTAGGTAATTATAGGGACTTCTTTACTTTATTGATATAATGAAAATAATGAGGAAAGGAATTAAAAGTGAGGATTATTTAGTTTCTGAGGTGTAGTTTTATATTTCAGGTCATAGCCATGGTTCTCCACAATGGGGTATAGTTAAAAGTATGGTTATATTATTGTCAGCGGCCACTTTAATTGGAGTGTGTGCAGATATTGTCACAGAAAACATACAGAATTTTCTTAACTCTACACAACTGTCTACGGTAACAAATATGACATATATAAAATCTTTCTCAACAAACTTACTGAAAAGAGAAATTATTCTCCACAATTACTATCTGGATTATTTCCTGTCTGTACTTGCTTGAACCAATTCACATGAAACTTTGGTGAATTGTTTATATCTCATGTATCTATTGACTTGAGCTCCCTTTTGTTTTTTATAAATTTAAAATTTCTGATTTTGGGTTTTTTTTCTTTAAAAAAAGGGGGATTATCAAGTTTATTATGCTGATGTCAGACATTCCTTGAAGGGGGTATATTAATATATAGGCCTCATATCATCACGATCTTGTCAGGGCTGTATAGACAGTCAATGTTTTTAAAAACTCCCATTATCATCATCAAAAAGGCAAAAATGCAATCTGTAAATTCAATTTTCTATAATATTAAGCATTTAAAACTTATTTTTCAATGCAAAAAAAAATATTAAGCAATTTATACACAGATTTTACATAGGGTAATAAAAAAATATATAAATAGAAAGAGATGTTGGGTATATGGCATGAAATATACTGAATGGTAATCAACCAACAATAAATCTATGTTGGGTATGCATCAAAGAGATTGCCAATGACACAAAAAAGGAAATGAATTTAACATAGACTATCAAAGATCTGTCATACACACCAATCTCATATTAAGACACACATTATCTTTCCTGAAAAAATGGATAACATTAAAACAACAAGGCCCTACATTTGTATTTATTATTATTCTTTTAGTTGACCACTTAAGGAGTTATTGCCCTTTATAGTAAATTTTAAACAATTTTTTAAAATTTTGTAAATTTTTTGTATAATTTTACAAAATAATTTCCTCTGAAACTACTGGGCCAAGTTCATTATAGACAGAGATATTTGTGAGCAGCAAGAATGTTCAGTAAAGTAAGATCTACAAACACATCACCATCACCAAAACACAATTTTGTCATGAATTTAGGTCTGTTCTTAGTCTAATATGCACATAGACCAAGGTAAGCGACACAGGCTCTAAAATAGTTCTTTAATTTGTGAGACTGTTTCCTGATAATATATATTATTATTATTCATATTTCAGTATTTTGTGAGTGTGACATTTTTATCTCTGATTCCTGCCCTGCCTGAGATAGTCAATGGTATACAGTTTGCATTACAGAATAATATCAATTTAGGGTAGGTTTTCAATCAGGGCTATTCCAGAATTAAATGCAGGGAGAGGGTCCACCAATAATATAGAACTTTATGTTATTCATTTAGAAATATCAGGAAAATGCAACCATCCATAATAAATGCATTAAACTGCCTCCCTTCCACCCTAACTCTTAAGTTCTAACACCACAATGAATTTTGGTTTTTATTGATTTGGCCAATCTTTTCACTATCTATAGTACTATGGATTCAAAGATCGCAAAATGCTGTGGTTGTAGTGAAACATTGGTACTTATTAATCTAAATGATCATCTCAAAACTTTTAAATACTCCATAAAAAAAACAAGGAAAAGTTATTTAATTGTGTTCACTGTACGTATGGCCTTCAACAGTGAGCAAAACCAATACTGCATAGCAAGCTAAAAAAGGCCTCAAAATGACAAATGTAAACAATTCAGACCAGAAAACATTAGACCTGATTTATGTTTTAAATAATGAAAAAAAAAACAAATATAAATAATATATACATGTAAATTTTCATTTTACTGACAATTTGTGTCAGATTGTAGATTGCATTATCATTGGAAGTCAAAAATGAATATAAGGATAATCAGCTATTTGCACTAAGTCCTGTCTTCCAATTGTTTTAGTTTATTTAAGAGGAAATGTAAAACATCTATATTCTAAAGAAAGTACAGAATAAATACCAAAGTCACATGTAATATAAAAGACATTCCTAAGAAAACTCAATTGAAAACTTCCTAAAATCTGTGTCTGTATGTTACTTAGAGTGAAGCTGATATTGACATTCTATGATGTGTGTTTTAAAATTCATGCCATCAATATTTTTACAGGATAGAAATAGGAACAAGTGTAGCTATACAAGTTTGTACTATAGAAGTTCCTTTGCTCGTTCTTGTAGATATTATATATGTAAGTATGTTAACTTTGTATTGTGGATATTATAACAGACATTTTTATTTTAAACAAGTGTGTAGTATAGAAATTACATTACTGGTAATCAGAGATCTTGCTGTTAATTGAATGGGTTCATGACGCTCTTTAGTTTTCTATGATGGTTTTTGACATGGCATTGTTTGTCATCAACCTATGAATTTTATTATCCCTTTCATTTTTACTACCTCTCTTTTATACTAGTCAACTAATTCTCAAAGAGTATGTGTTTTTTGTTAGTATGAAATGTGGGGTAATCAGTGATTACTAATCACATAAATTATATGCAATTTTATTTTGATAAATGTCATGCATTGATATTAAAAACATTGGTTTACAAACTATTAAATTATCATAGAATTGTCAGGGAAAAGATTGAAAGGTGTACTGAAATTTGGAGGTCTCTAAACTGTAGCCCTTGAGTTGGAGGAACTAAAAATCCTCTATTTTACTTCTAAGGTCATGTGACCTTGTGTCTATCTAATCGTTCCAAAGGGCATTTATGATTTCAGACGACATATGGTGAATATTGTGTCCAGTCTGAGTAAAACAAACTTGAAAAAAATCCTTAAAAATGTGTTGAGCACTTTTAAAAAAAAACCTGTTACAGGGTTATTATGAGAACAAATATGTTGGACATGTCACAAGGTCATTGTTAGTGAAATGTACATCTTTTTCAGCCATTTGAATTGTACATGGTATTTAACCAAGTCCACTTATGGGCAGTATTCTTTGCTGTGATTGTGATCAACTATACATTCCAAGATGGTAAAAGTGATTACTTTCAAGGTATGTTTTTTTTATATATCAGAGGTCTGGATGAGGTTCAAAGAATACAGAAAAATGGACTCAAAAAATAAACATTACGGAATTTAGGGCAAAAGAAATGATAAAAAAGAGAATAATATGGTGCTAACATATAAAGAATAGAAATAACTGGACATAAAATGTATAAAGAATATAAAATATTGGGCAAAATGTATAAAGAATATAAAATATTGGGCAAAATGTATAAAGAATATAAAATATTGGGCAAAATGTATATAGAATAGAGAAAAATTTAAATTGATTTATACTCATTCAGGTCAGCAGAAGTGCTATAAAACCATAACATAAAAGTATATGGAAATAAGGAAAAGTCTTGTTTTATTTCTACCTTTATTTTTATCTAGAATCAATGGATTGAGGAGAATATAATTCAGTGGATACTTGATCGCAGTTTATTACAAATTCTGCATACTAGTCAATGAGAAATTTTTATATTTAAATTAAATGCCCACCTATACTACAAAATCTACAGATGACATCAGTCATCAACACCCTATTCATCAGAAAAAGATGCACAAAGACATAAACAAGGACAAACATCAAATGATCCAAATTGCCTGACTTTACAGACTCAATTTGATGGGGTTGACTGAATTTTAAGCTTACCATATTTCCAAGGAATATATTGGCTCTGCTATTCATTTCTCAGAATGTTATGACTGAAAGATGACCTGCACATTTAGCTACTATAAGGAAAAATAACTCTTCATAAATTTCATGCGTCCTAAGCACTTTTCTCGATTTACCTTTGTTCAAGAATACTAAAACAAATCATTTTAAAGCCAGAGACAAAATACAAACTAACAGTTCACCAACAGTGGTATTGCTCCAGTGCTAGTTATAGGAAATGATAAATAACCTAATAAATAATACTTTTTGTGTTTTTCAGGCACTATGCTGCTCTTCGTTTACCTGATATTATTGTGTATGTACTTTTTTATGCCAAGTCCTGGTACCTGTATTCAAAGATAGTGCTAAAGACCTCATTATTCAAAGATTAAAGAAGATAATTGACCTTGTGAGGCAAGGTCATTAATCACACCCATCAGATCAACGAAGACAATTCCTAATCAATCATACTGTGTCTTGCATTGTTTCTGGTATTGGAACATGTATGTGCTAAGTTTGCTTGAAAGAACTATTATGATGCTTTTATGAACATGAGTTATTTGTCAATATTTTAAGATAGTTCATGAATATTCAAAAAAAGAATGGGTGATGATTACCATGAATACAATAATGGTGGATTATTCTAGGATTACCATGGCTAAATTTTAATTGTTTTGGATTCAAACAATATTGGCCACCATAGTTTTCAAATGATAATGTTGATATTAAACAAATATGCCTGCCAGTTTCAAAATAGAAAATTAAATTATTGTGGCATAACCATTCAAATGTTTCTTCCCCTGATCTATATCTGTGTGACTATTACTTGTAGGTGAATCTCTTAATCTCTGTAAATTTTACTGCACTTTCTTGGCTGTTTTGGCCGATCACCTGTTTTTCCTTTAACATGTACAGTTATGATTGTATAAAGTAAAATCACAAAAGTACTGAACTCCAACTCCAAGGAAAATTCAAAAAAGGAAAGTCCCCAATTAAATAGCAAAATCAAAAGTTCAAACACATCAAACGAATGGATAACAACTGTCATATTCCTGACTTGGTACAGGCATTTTCTAATGTAGAAAATGGTGAATTAAACCTGGTAGTATATGTCTTGAAGATTTACTATTGCAGTTTCAGGAAATGCTGCATGAAAAATGCAATTTTTATTTTTTTATGAACCCATTTTAACAGTAATAAAAAAACAGGGCAAGATTTATGTATTTACTTTTATTATAATTTGTAAAGTTTTCAGCATTTTTTTTTTTTGTTTTTTGTTTGACTTCATTTTATGAAGATATTTCAATAGATTTGTTGTTATTTGAAAAAAAATTTCATGGAGAAAAAAAATGTGATTTTAATTTTTAATTTTCCAAAAGGTTTAGTAATGAAAATAAGAGACTTTATAAATAAATATAATATATATATAAATATGTATAAAAAGAGTATGAGTTATGTCCCTTTTAAGGGTATTTTTTTTTATATATTACTTCCTCGTAGCATTTAAATTTGAAAACATTATTACAACCTATTTTAAAAAAAATTATTGATTTTATTCAACAGTAAGTTTAAAGGTTACATTATTCTTTTAAATACTTCAATATGCTGTGAACCTGATTTGACCAACAAGATTATACTTTTAAATACTTCAATATGCTGTGAACCTGATTTGACCAACAAGGTCACGACTTTGACAGTTTGACCGTTTATATATGTTTTTGTTTGCTTTGCTTTTGGCTAAATTAAGATTGATGAATTTTGAAATGACCATGAAGTCTAGTACATTTGTTGTTCACTATTTTTATTATCTTCAAATAAGGCAATCATTAAGAAAATTATGTTCAAGATATTGTTCCAAACTGCAATATTATCAATAATAGTTCGTATACTTGTTATGTTTAATACTGATCAGTAATATAGTTTATCTTGTTATCATTTCTGTACTTAAAATATTTTTTATTAAAATGTTATATGTTTGTTTGTTTATTTGGGGTTAAACACCACTTTCTGTGCATCTATTTTAAATCATGGGAGATATGGCCTGTACATGTTTGAGACAAGAGCCCAACAATACAAAAATAATACATCTACTATAACAGGTCTACATACAATCTTAAACATCACTCAGGTGCCCATACAACATGACAAGCTCGAAAGTTTAAAAATTTATGAATGAGTTTATTGTCTTGAACATGTCTGAAATATTTGCCACTGGACTTTAAGCAACCAACGATAAATAAAATTGAGAATTAAAATAGGGAATATGTCAAAGAGACAACAACCTGAGTAAAGAGCAGACAAAATTAATTTGACAATCATCCAATTAGAATCTTGTGAACTATAGCAAATGTTTAATTATAAACGTAAGAAATATCAAAATGACAGTCCCACTTTGAGTCAGTAAAGAGTAGGATAAGAAAAATCTTTCAGAAAAAATTAAAGTCAAAGATGAACATGAACATATGTACTAAATATAGGAAAATATATGCCGTTACTACTAGACAATAGCGCCTGATGATAATAAGCCTGACCGGTTTCGGTCCGTCATTAGGACCTTCTTCAGAGGCTGAATGGTTACTTGTGTTTTTGGATTCCTTATATACTTTTCCATCGACGGTTGACAACCGGCGGTTCGGACTGATCCATTTGTCCGTTACTAGGGTGATCAAGTACATCCCGGCGGTTGTTTTAACCGGCGGTGTAATAAAACAGGCAGTTTTGTTACCGGTTGTTCAGATAACCGGCGGTTTATTGACAAGTGGAAATCAACTCTAGGACAATGTTCATTTGGACTTATGTCTCTCTTAGTGGATTACCTTGGAGGTCAAATTGCTGACCTAGAGGTTACAAAATCGAAATTTCAGAAGGAAGTCGATAAGACCAGCAGACAAGATCAAAAAGAGATCGAACAAGCTATATTAGCTTGCCAACACAAGGTCAAATCAGTCGAACAAGAACGCTTGAATAACAAATTCAAGAACAGTACTAAATCTCCTCAATCTGAAACTTATTTATCCACCAAGAGGCCTCAAAAGGGCCGATACAAACCTCGTCAACGTCAACAAGACAGGAGACGTCAACAAGACTCGAGGCGTCAACAAGACCCGAGACGACAACAATACTCGAGACGTCAAAAAGACACGAATTACCAGAGAGACAAGGCCTGGCAACCACAACATCGGGGCCAACCACAATACCAGACAAAGAACAATCAAGAGACAACCCTGTCACTACTCCGAGACATTCTAACCAAAATGATCTAATTATCTTTAATAAAGAATTTGAAGATTACTTGTCTAAACTTGTCATTAACCTTTCCGACTTAACCCTTTCTGCAGCGGTAAAATCAGCCCTACAAAAAGGTTTAAGCTTTGTTCCAACACAACTTGACCATGATATGTTATGCATAGTTATTGTAACTTTCTTTCATATATCATTATAAAAAAAATAGAATGGATTTGTTAATTTAGTAGAATAAACAGAGAGAAGTAAATGAAAACAAAAAATCGGTATAAGTGCGGCACTATGAACATCAAAGGCCGTTGAGTTATTCTTAAACAATCACCATCCTCACCGAAAAGAAAATGCATGGCTTAAACGTTGTAAAAACCAAGCTTAGAGAAAAAATATATAAACTATGGTGAAATGTATGATCATCTTCAATTGCAATCATGGTTCGTCCACGTTGTAATGTATGCAAGAAGACTGTTACGATTCGACAAGATGCTCTTCAATGTGACACATGTGACAACTGGCAGCATCGTCTATGTGAAACTGGTAAGTTGATTTATGTTTTACTTGTTTGTAGAAATTAAGCCCACTACCTTAAACATTCTTTAACCATCGTAATTGTGCTGTGTATTTGCAAATAAACAAGGGCCCTTTCCTAAATGTTATCATATCTTTTATCTTTTTAAAATTGAAGTATAATTGTGATTTTATATATATCCTTTTATGTAGTCAAATATATAACAGAAAAAAGTATTATGTTGTATTTCACATGTTCCATGCAGACTTTCGATAAATAAATTGTGTATCTCAATAATATTTTCCCCTAATCCTGTTATTTGGTCCATGTTTGGGGCCAATAAGAGTATATATTTCAAAAAGCTGTAATTTTGTAGGACCCTTATTACTATTATTAATAGCAACAAAGCCTTGTAAAAATGTCTTACAATGTGTGTGTAAATATTAGTGATACTAGTGTTTTTTTTTAATACGCCTCTCGTAATTCTTCTAAATATTGGCTTAATTTTTATTTTAACTTTTATAATAATTGAGGTCAATACGTATATAAATGATAGTAGTATTGTGATGAAATATACATTTTAAAATATAGTGCAAACGTACATGCAGAAAGATTAGATCAGGTGTGAAGTTGTTTTGATAACGGTTAATTAATGGCACGCTTCGTGTGTGAATAAGGGCCGATTAACTGGTAATCGACATGCTTCAGGTGTGAAACAATGATCTTGTAACTTGAAACTTGTATTGCATAACTTCCTCCAATAAAGGAGCACCTCATTCAATGAGTATTCCACCACCAGTTCGAAAGTACATATATCTTAATCTTTAAAATATAAAAGTCACACAGGTAGATATCTATCATCATTAAAAGGAATATTTAAAATGTTTTGTATATACACATGTATCGGCATAAAAATATGAGCTAGGTGGATGTCCCCTTGAGATAGTTAAAGAAAAATGTCAAAATGAGTTAAATTCAATTATGAAACTGTTTGCCATACTGTACGCTGATGATACCGTCATTCTGGCGGATTCAGCAGAAAGTATGCAAAATGCACTAAATATTTTTCAGAACTACTGTGAATTATGGAAACTTGAAGTTAATGTTACAAAAACAAAAAGTATGGTATTTAGTAAAGGCAAAGTGCGAAGAAAATTTGAATTTAAATTACAAGGCAAAAATATAGAATTAGTCGATACCTACTCATATCTTGGGCTCATATTTAAATGTAATGGTACTTTCAATGAGGCGAAGAAAAAATTGGTTAATCAAGCACAAAAAGCTTTATACAGCTTGTACAACAGTATTAGAAATCAAGCCATCCCATTGGATTTACAGCTTAAAATGTTTGATGCCATGGTAGAGCCTATTCTTTTATATGGGTGTGAGATTTGGGGATACGAAAACCTGAAAATTTTAGAACAAATTCACTTAAATTTTTGTAAACGTATTCTAAGAGTAAGATCTTCAACGCCTAACTATATGGTATATGGAGAATTAGGCAGATTTCCATTAGAAATAAAAGTCAAAATAAGAATGACATCATTTTGGAGAAGGATAATGCATGGTGACAAATTAAGTAGTAATATGTATAGATTATTATTAAGTTTAATGCAAAATAGCGGTCAATCATTCAAATGGCTGAACTTTATAGAATCAATATTTAATGATACAGGACTAGGATATGTGTTTGTCAATCAAGATAGTGCTGACTACAAACATCTTTTAAAACAGGTTTTACAAGACCAATATATACAAAAATGGCATCAAGATGTCCAATTATCTTCCCGAGGTGTATTTTATTCTAGTTATAAAAACTGTTTTGGATTTGAAAATTATTTAATAAAAATACCGGAAAATGCAAGAATCTGGATGACAAAATTAAGAACGTCTAATATAAAAATTCCCATTGAAACTGGGCGTTGGCACAATATTCCGGCGGAGGACAGAAAATGTCACATATGTAAAGAAAGTGTAGGAGACGAATTTCACTATCTTTTTATATGCAAGTCTCCTCAACTGGTTACTTTTAGAGAACAACATATCCCTAGTTATTATACGAAGCATCCAAGTAAACAGAAATTATCTGTAATGTTATCTTACTGTAATGTCAATTTATATAGACAGGTGGCATCTTTTATCAAAAAGCTGAATAACCTATTGTGATATGTATATTAATTTGTCTTATTTTTTTTATTTTTTTTATTGTTTTTTTTTTTTTTTTTAAATTATATTGTTTTTTATTTTGGTTTTTTTTAATGTTACCTTTGTATTATAAATCATGTTTACCATTGTATATATGTACCTCATGTTACACATTTATGTGTCTGAGCGTTGCTTTACAATAAAATCTTGAAAAATCTTGAGGTTTATGTTTAAAGGCTGTGGATTTTTTTCCTTTTAATATATAATTTTATTAATTTATCAAGCATCATCATTACTGGTCATATTAGTTATATAATTTCTATGAAAATTATTATTATATTATTTTCATATTATAATTACGATAGGTTATTACTATACTATATATAAAAATATTAATTTTCGCGAACCATTTAGGTCACGGAAATTCCAAAATATGGCATCAGTAAGGAGAGTTGTACAAACAATGTAAATACACAGAACCCCATCCAAACTTGCTTTAGCTAATAGTATTCATCTTTTTCTATTTTATATGTACAAACAACATTCCATTTTTCTATAATTTCGATTAAAAAAATCCAAAATCTGAGTTAAAATAGGTCGAATGCCCCAAATAAACGTTGTCTGATTGGTTGAAGTACTGTAGCATCGATGATAAGCATAGAAAGCCTCGATGTAAAGCACACGCTTCACAGGAATAAGGAGAGTTTTACAAATAATGTGAATACTCTGAGTGTGAATACACAGATCCTCCATCCTATTTATGTTTTGCTGAAAATGTTGCAGTGTTCATCATTTCTGTTTGCATGATAATGGGTTATGTATTAGTGGATTGCAAGGGCGATGCAACATGTGAGGTCTGCGCGATCACGTGACATTATTATTTGTAAACAAACATGCTCCCCGTGTAACACGTGTCTGAATTATCCTTTCAAAGTGTTATGAATCTTTCAATCACTATTTTAATTTATGATATATTTTTCTGTTTTTAGGTTTGCATATCAGTAGTAACATCACAACAAAGAAAAACATACGATAAAATATCAATTGGCAGACTTAACTCAATCAAAAAACGTATGATTAATCTAGGTCGTTTAATAAACATTTAATATACGTTCTTGATCCAGGTTATTTTGGGAAATTATGCGCATGGGTATAGTTTTCTTGACTTCGAGGGGTTTTCAATTGAATGGTTGCTCTGGATTCCCCACTCAATTAATTAATTTTTACTTGTGGGATCTTTTCTATGTATGTCTGGTATTGAAGGTTATTATTGTTGCATAATTTTAAATCATCTTACGGTTGGGTGAACATTTAAACTTTTTGAGATGAACAGTTATATGAAATGAATTTGATTCAGATAAATCAAATTATTTAATGTATTGTTATTCTTATCTGTTATTGATTATAGTATCTAATAAAAAATATATAAATCTTTTGCAATTTGCTTTATACATGCATGTGCTTTATGGTTTCAAAACTATTAGAAATGCATTCATTATATACATAAAATATACGAAATAAGACATATAAAAAAGAAGATCTCGTCTGATTGCTTATGAGACAACTCTTCACTAGAGACCAAAATGACACAGAAATGAACAACTATAGTTAATCGTACAGCCTTCAACCATGAGCAAAACCCACCCATACCTCATAGTCAACTATAATGACCAGTAAAACAATTCAAACGGAAAACGACTGACTGCCATACTTATATATAAAAAAAGAACAAAAAACAAAGTGTTAACACATCAACAAACAACGTGTTTATCGCAATATTCAGTAAAAAATCTCTTCAAATACGAGCACACATTGACACTTGAGGATTTTTTTTCAGATACAAATCCTACCAGTAGATAAATCAGTAGGTAAATAATAAAATATGAAGCATTATAATGTTAAAAATATTTTCTACTAACACGAAAAAACTAAGACATGTTCAACGCAATGTTCAGTAAAAAATATCCTTTTCATATTCTATGGATCTACCTCAGGGTGCACTGGGATACTTCAGGGAGTTAAAATATCCATATCTACTGATATAAACGTAGAAAACTTATATTATAATGATAAAAAAATATTGGGTACGACTTAGTAGAAGTACGAGTTGGTAGAAGTACGAGTTGGCTGAGTACGAGTTGCCGAAAGTACGAGTTGACATGTATCCGTTACAAATCTACTCAGATTTCAAAACATTTTATCGTAGAGTCAGACTCAAACACCATTTCTTCGATGATTCGATAGACGACAATATGCAAACCACTCCCCCTTTAAACTTCCAAGATAACTTAGCTAGGAAGTTTAGACAAAAGAGCAAATGGATTCCTAGCAAAGGTAAAGACGCTTTTGTAGATGCTTTCATTGAGGCTACCACTCTCGGGCTTTTAACCTCGAAACCTCGAAAGTGGGTCAAACAAAACCTCACCAAAACAGAAAGAAGAGCTATTGAAGATTTATCCAAAAACAAAAATATTGTTATCAAAAAAGCTGACAAAGGTTCAGCTATAGTCATATTAAACGCTGTAAATTACAATCAAATGGCGCTTACTCAACTCATGGATGAACGTTTCTATGTTGAAACTAGCACGAACCTCACCACATTTCACACTCTTAAAATCAACCGCACTTTACTTTCTTTACTATCAAAAAATGAGATTAACCAAGACATCTACAATTTCCTACAAGTCGAAGAATCAAGAACACCACAGTTCTATCTTCTACCAAAAATACACAAAACTTTTGTGAATGGTTCACCACCAGGTAGACCAATTATCAGTGGAAACAACGGTCCTACTGAAAAAATCAGTAGCTTTGTAGATGAACATATCAAACCATTTGTACCTCTTATAAAGTCTTATGTTAAAGACACTCCAGACTTTATCAACAAAATCGAACGCATCAAAAATTTACCAGAAGGTACTATTTTAGCAACAATGGATGTAACATCTCTATACACCAACATTCCAAACCAAGAAGGTCTGGTTTCCGTTGCCAAAAGCCTACATTCACACAAAGCGTCTTATCAAATATCCAACAAAGGGCTATTAGAACTTCTCAAATTAGTCCTTCACTGCAACAATTTCACTTTTAACAATAGAACTTATCTACAAGTCGGTGGCACAGCCATGGGCACCAAAGTAGCTCCGTCTTTTGCTAATATCTTCATGGGACATCTAGAGGAGAAACTATTAAATGGATTCCCTCTAAAGCCATTTTTATACCTAAGGTTCATTGATGACATTTTCATTATTTGGACGCATGGTAAAGAATCGCTCAATAAATTCATACAACACATGAATTCTCAGCATAGAACAATCAAATTCACTGCTGAAGTATCTGAAGAACAAGTTGTATTCTTAGACACTATTGTGAAATTCCGTAAAACATTGGGCACAGTTGAGGTTGAACTATATATCAAACCCACTGATACCCATTCGTACCTCCATTACGATTCGGAACATCCAATACCATGTAAAAAAGCTGGACCCTATGGGCAGTTCCTTCGGGTAAAAAGAAACTGCACAAATGACGCAGATTTTCAAAAACACTCGGCAAGTTTGTTGAAATATTACAAATTCCGAGGCTATAATGAAACTCTTCTCAATGCCAGCCTTAAAAAAGCAGAAGCCTTAAAAAAGCAGAAGCAAAAGACCGTAAAGCATTACTAAATCCAGTCAAAAAAGACACCAAAAAAAGGACAAGAATACCTCTAGTGTTGAGCTATACAAAAGCCAGTCCTAATCTAAGAGAGATTATTGACACTACTTGGCCATTGTTGCATATAAAAGAAACAACCAAACAGATTTTTAGTGAACAACCGCTCTTTGCCTACAAAAGAAATAAAAACCTCAAAGACATTCTAGTTAAAGCGGCTTTCCAATATCCGCCAATCACACCGGGGACATCTGGTATCAGTACACTAAATAAGTTGACCAAATGCAGCAACGAAGAATGTAGCTATTGCCCTTGGATCAATTTCCGAAGGTCTTTCACAAGCACATTCACAGAACGCAAATATAGAAAAAAACTATATTGGTGACTGCAACACACCAAATATCATTTACATGATTACATGCAAGTCTTGCAAACAACAATATGTTGGCAAAAGCAAACGTCATTTCAAAGCTCGACTCGGCGAACATCTCCGATATGTCAAAAATAAGTCAACGGAACCTACTGGTAAACATTTCAACCAGACAGGACACAACATCCACCATATGTCTTTCGAAATCATCGAAGTCCTCTGGAACGATCCTAATGACAACACGTCAGACGTCCTTAGGAGCAAAAGAGAGGATTATTGGATCCTCCAACTCAGAGCGCTAAAACCCATTGGAATCAACAGTTTAGAGACTTCCAAATTTCAGTACACCACTCACTCTATTCTCTATGAACATATGTACTAATTTGAAAAGGACAAAATAACTGTTACTGATTAATGATTCCAAAAGACATGAAGAAACAAAAGACACACTCTTTTGAAACTGTTCCATGACAAGTACATGTAGGACTAGAAACAGGACTATGACAGTTAACAGGAACCAAGGAGGAATACCACATAAAACATAGATACAAATTATGATAAATTACCATCACTTTATCCTGTAGAACTTTAGTCATGCCTATAATTGCACATGTATCCCATGCCAGCACACTCAGTACAGCATTTAGCTTGCTTTATAATTTAAGTGTAACAAGAAAATGTTTCGCTGTGCAATATGTTGCAAAGGTACTTATTTCAGTGAAAATAAGTTAGAGAAGAACTTATTCATTGATTTCTTTGAAATATGTACATATTGGTTTTAAACTAATATCACAGGAACTTATTTAAAACTTTTAATATTAACTGGAACAAAATTCATGGAACTATGATATTTGTTCCGGAACTTATTTCATATTTGGTCAAAAAGTAGTTTCGGAACAAATTTTACAGTGTTGGAACATATTTTCTGTGATATAAGTTTCGGCAGAACATATTTACTATGAACAAATGTCACTGCAGAACATATTTTTTGTTACAACAGAACCACAATATCTATAGTGAGCCAAACACTGATGAGATGTGGTCAGATTAGGGACTAACAGAACCACAATGTCTATAGTGAGCCAAACACTGACGAGATGTGGCCAGATTGGGGACTAACAGAACCACAATATCTATAGTGAGCCAAACACTGATGAGATGTGGTCAGATTGGGGACTAACAGAACCACAGTGTCTATAGTGAGCCACACAATGATGAGATATGAACTAACAGAACCACAATGTCTATAGTGAGCCAACCACTGATGAGATATGGTCAGATTGGGGATGGACAAAGCCAAGGGAGTACTAAGTCACCTACCTTCAGAGAGGTACTCATAAAATTTTCTCATGTATCTGAAGTTGTATTCACCAACTACCAGTAATTATACTCAAAACACAATAAAGCTTTATAAAAGAACGGACTTGCAAGATGGCAATTTGATTGAAGAAAGAAAGACAAGATTTAAGAAAAAGGTTTAATGAAACATTATATCTCAGCAAGAGAAAAGGATAGATGGTTTGATACCGTTACCTTTTAGTGTTGAAATAGCATAGAAATGTCTTTAGCATACCATATTTCTTATTTTCTACTTTGGATATACCACGATTGAAGCCAGACACAGATGTGGTGTTGTCTAAATTTCAGTGTCGGATCAATGCATTTGAATGGGTTAATATGGTTGGAACACAGAGCTCCTCCCTCTTTATCTTGGGTTTGGGAACCTCTTTTTAAAATGCCGGCAAAAACTTCTACAGAGCTTATGTTTGTAGTATTTCATGTAACCCGACTTAAAATAAAATGTTCTATTCTATTCTATTCTAAAATGGCTAGATCGATAGCCGCCCTGTATCTGTACCTGAAAACAACAACAAGAACATAATATATATATAATCATAACGGTTTTACACACATGTAATATATGCTTTACAGGGGTTAAAAAATCCACTAGCCCGACGCCCGGGACTAGATCAGTTATGCCTCGAGCAATTAAAATGTGTAACCCGATATGCCCGACGGACTAGTAACAAAAAAATCTTGACGTTTCCAAAAGTGGAAAATCCTTTCATTACTATTCCATGTTAGCCAATCCGATTCAATTAATAAGTCATCAGGGATTCCAAGAATTTGAACTGGTTTGTACAGGTCCTGTTGTACATATTTAAAAACAGAACAAATAACTCTGGTTGGCCCAGTATCATGTGTTGATTGCAATTCTCGTACTTTAAATATCGATTTCTCATACTCTGGCCTGGGGTATTGTACATTGCTTATGCCGAGATTTTCAATTAACGGTATTTGGGGATATGATGTATTGATCGGTACTGACCTGTCTTGTCGCAAAGCTCTTGAGCACGAAACCATGCAACAAATTATTACTTAATATTTTAGTACGGGAACTCCAGAAACTTCGTCAGTTTCAAAACGAAAAACGGTAGATGAAGGGAGTAACGAGGCTGAAAATTCATCCCCAAAAAATGCTAAATACGCTAGGGAAAAGCCGCGAAAAAAAAATAGAGTGTCCAGGACAGCAGGGCTGCCAAGTCGCAGACACCCTACGAACTTCATCAGTTTCAAAACAAAAAATGGTAGATGGAGGCCTAGGGGGTAACGAGACTGAAAATTCATCCCCCAAAAATGCAAAATACGACCGGGAAAAGTGGGAGAAAAATTATAGTGTCCAAGACAGCAAACCTGCCAAGTCTTTAGGGCGAGACTCACACATTTTCATGCTGATTTGGCGGCATTTTCCTTTGTTTTTTTCTCTTTGATCTTTACAATTTGGCCAAAAAATCACGCATTTACTTCCTGAGAATTTGGCAGAACTGGGATACAATGATTCCCCTCGAAGGTTGGCTGTTGCTGATGAAAAAAACAGACGATTCTCTGTGAATATTACCGTTAGTTGCCCAAAGCATGCCAATAAAAAGTCTGCTTTGAATGTGGAAACAACTAAGTTAGGTTAAGCACCAACAATAAATAGCAATTCAACAAAAAATATTAAATACAGTGTATAATGTCTCCTTCAAAACAAAGGACACCCACTTTGTATTATGCAGCAAACTCTTGATTTTTAAGGCATACTAGGGCTAGCAGGTCAGTTTTGATGGACTAGCAGTTCTTCCAACAGGGCTAGTAAAAACCTGCTGCCATAAGTCCTGGGCTAGTTAGCTGTAACAATTTTTTTTAACCCCTGCCTTATTAATTTGTTAGGCTAAAGAAGTACACAAACATCTATATTGTGTTTTCCACATGGTATGAACACATTTTGACACTGTACTTATACTAGGTTTATTTTAGGAAGTTTTACGACTTAAACAATGATACTTAAATCAGAGCCGCCAAAATAGCATATTTTTTATTGTGCTAGTGTAAATATACACATATCAATAAAAAGTAAAGTATATCTGGAACATAATATATTGGTAAGTATGATAGTTCCAGAGTATGTATAATCCATTTTTGAAAATAAATGTCCACCCTTCTGTGTTTGCACCAGCTGAAAGTATATGAAATAATTACTGTTTGCAGCACATGTCACAGGGCAAACAGTTTTATTTCCGGCTCTTTATTCTCTATTGTTAGTTTAACGGTTTAATTTTGTATTCTCATTAGATACCTTTACTCCAATTTAAAAGTCACAAGAGCCTTTTCAAATAAAATGTTATTTCATAGCATATAATTTCATTTATCTAATTACATAATTTTAACAATACCATTTCCAAACAATAGATTTTAAAATAATCAATCCTTAATTGACCAGTGGTCATGTCTATGTCCAGACAAGCTGAAAGGCTTTACTCTTTTAAGTGACATAATATAAAGATACCGGTCATAATTTAATTTTATCTAAAATTCGTCAATTTGTTGACCTAACGAGCCAGTGAATAATGAAAATGTTATTTTTGTTATTGTTAATAGTCTGGGTCCAGTTTTGTGTAGGTAGGTCATAAATTTATCAACTGAATGTGATTTTTTTTTATATGAATGTTCATTTATTTATTATTATTTCGATTATTTTGACAAAATGTATATTTCAATATCTTCTATTTTTTATTAATCATTTGTGCACTTAATATACAATCAGTCATGTTTTTTTACGATTTGTTTGAGTAAATGTGTTCTTCCAATTTGTTAGGTATTAACTATATTTCCGACAAAATACTAGAAAAATTATGAAAATTATAGCTACATGTATGACATGTATTTTCGCTTTTCACATAATCTGATCGATCATAGTTAGTTGTCAAATCAACGTGTGTATAGAATATGAAATATCAAGATTCCAGTAATCTTTATGATTCCCTTTTTTAAAAACTTAGATGTTAATTTGAATCGTATTGCTTTTTCACATATCAAAACAAACATGCTTCATTACTTTCATTTGGACGGGTAGAAAAACACAATAAATATAAAATATAATCACGCTTTTTGCAGTATGCGTAGCAGATCTGAACAAAAATATTTAAAAATGCAGAACATTATTATATCTGTTTTCACACGAATTTAGAAAATATATAGCCTGGGACCATATTTAGAATAGAGTATCGTTCTGTCTGTATTCACGTGCTTTAAAGTTTTTCATTCTTTTTTTTTTACAACGGTCGAAGAAATAGTGACGGAGGTAGAATTAAGACTATTTTTGAGAAATATAACGTGACAGCATTCAAGAAAAAAGAAATAATACAGACCCCTAATTACCCTAACTTCTATAAAGAGTAAGTTATATTGCATGTTTTGTGTACTTTAATTTTTGTTTTTGGTTACTGGTCGTAAAACTGGAGTTGGAGGGATCGTTCGAACAACACAGATTCAATATACATTAACAGCGAACGAAAAGAAAGACGTCCTCAAGACTCCTAACTATCCAAACTTCTATTTGGAGTAAGTGTGTGTGTTTTCTATTTCATCAGATGAATTTAATTTCATCTGATTTTCTGTTTTAGCAGATATCATTGTCATTATTTATTGAATACCTTTCTTGATCTGGAACATCCGACTGTAGATCAGTAGCGGTAAAAACAGAAAAGTTTTGAAATAAGCACCAGATATTAAATTCATACACATAAGTTAAATAAATGAGTTAAAAAATCGATTATATACTATTCAGTAAATATGAGTAATACTCCCTGGGTATCTAAATGGGATACTTTAAAGGCTAGATCAGCTGTGCAAAATAGAAAAGCTTATAAATAAACACAATAGATATAGGAAGACGTGGTAGGAGTGCCAATGAGACAACTATCCATCCAAGTCCCATATGTAATCGATAACCTAGGTCAAAGTACAGTCTTCAACACAGAGCATTGGCTCACACCAGACAGCAAGCTATAAATGGCTCAAAAAATTACTAGTGTTAAACCATTCATGGTATTATCTATCTTAAAACCGAAAACGAGAAACGTTTATGAACAACAAACGACAACTACAGGACATCAGATTCCTGACTAAAGACAGTCAGATGCAAACAAATTCAGAGGGGTGAAACATTTTAATAGGTACCAACCTTCACCCTTATCTGAAGTAATAATGTAACATCACAACAAAGGAAGACACACTATAAAATATTAATGGAAATGGCTTAACTCAATCAAAAGGCATTAACACAAGTGAACATACACTGAACGAATAAATTCGATCTACCATACAATGTAAATACAAAAGCATGTTTTTGTTATATATTTTATTAGGTCACTAGAACTTATCTGTAACTTTTCTGTTTTATTCAATGTCTAGGTTATTTATAGACGTCCGACGTGCAAGGGCTATACACACAGTCAGCCAAGATCGTTTAATTCTTCTACAACTAGATCTTATTGCGACGGTTAACATACATATACAACCGAATGTCAAATTTTCTTCCAGAAATGTTGAGCTACTACATAGTTTCATTGTAACCTTAATAAATATGTATGATCTATTCCATTCAGGGGCGGATCCAGCCATTTTCAAAAAGGGTGTCCAAACCAGGATAACCTGGATCCGCCACTGCTATACTACACCACATATATACAAAGATAATATTTTTTTGTATTACATTTTCTTCCAGGCCTTTTAAAATCGAGTGGAACATTAAAGCAAATAAGTCATTCTCTAAGGCCATAGTAAAGCTTAATTTCGTGGACGCTGATTTTCCTCAGTCATTTACCTGTTATGAAGACCATGTGGATGTTATGGACGGTAAGTCATCATGAAATCATTTTACTGACTTTTTTTTTATATCTCTGACAGTGACTTTGTTTAATCTTGGAACTTTTCAATTAAAGATCGTTTATTACACTTGGATGTTTGCTTTTTTATAAAGATATACCTATATATACAATGTATAGTTACCGGTGTGTGTGGTTGAAGTATAGATCTTGTTTAACCTTGAACAGTAACGCTCAGAAATTCTAGTTCTGGATGTATCTTTTGTAGGAATGCCAAGAAATCATTGATTTTTTTATCACCCTTTACCAGGAACCCTCTTTTTGTCCACTGATCGAGAGTTAAAAATATCAGTAGAACAGGTAGTTCGAGATAAATAAAATAAATATGTATGATTGTCAATGGAACAACTCTCCACAAGAGACCAACTTACACAGAAATTAACAACTATAGGTCACCGTATGGCCTTCAACAATGAGCAACTCCATCACATGAACTTATGCATGTCCCAAATCAGTATCATCGTCAGTGGTTGTATCATGTTAATCTTAAATTGATTTCACGGTCATTTGGAAATTTGATTTCAGATCTTTGATAGTTTCTGTTTAAAATATGTTCATGGATCCTCTCGAATGAAGTGACGTCTCCATTTGTCCATAAGTAGGCATTTGATCGTTTCCTAATTAAAACAGCTAAAATTTAAAGCGTTAAACTTTCTCGAGAAATAGGTTTCTTATTTTGTACTAATACTGAATATTTTATGTTGTTTTCTTTCTAGTAATTTTAGCACATCTTGAAGTTGCAAAGATTGTAATTTATGATCACGTTTTTCATTGACTAAATTAGATTTTTTTTCACTTTTAAAAATATTTGATATTTAGAAATTGATTTTTGATTTTAAATCAATACATTACTTCATTTCAATATGGTAAACTATTCCAAGGACTGGCTTCTATTTTCTAATACTGTAGATCTTATATTTGTATGTTTAGGAGAACGTCAATAATTTCCATCATAAATGATTTTATTTATTTATTCCAGGCCCCTCTATGTTATATTCTACAATAAAGACATATTGTGGTGGAGCAATTCCAGGTTTGGTTACCCTATCTGGAGATTCTGCAACTATATATTTCTATACTACCAGCGACGACAATAATTATAGAGGATTCAAGATGGAATATTGGGCTGAAGAAGGTATGGTTTGACATTGAAACAACACCTTATTAATTCAGAAAATCAACACAGTTGTAAAGCGACATAATATCTTTTTAATTTAATCCAACAACTGAGGCGAGAGGCCTTTCGTATTATTGACCAACTTTATACTAAATATACGGAAAATCAAGAGGACTCCCCGGTTTTATTCATTTTCATATACATAAACTGAGAAGATGTGGTTCACACGTCTCAAAGTATTACAGATAGCTACATATAATTTCTCTTTTTTCAAAACACTCAGACATGTTTTTCTGGCTTAATTTCAGTTCTCTAAAAGCATTTTTTTTAAACATTGCAAATGAGAAAACTGTCCATAAGAGACCAAATGGCATAGAAATCATAGGTCAACGCTTGGCCTTTAACAATGAACAAAACGCATATATAGTCAGCTATAAAAGGCCCCGAAAAGTGTAAAACAATTCAAACGAGAAAACTTACGACAAATTTATTACAAACAAATTTAGAAAAAAACACATATTCATTTAACCGTTTGTGAATGATCATCAGTGTCGTATTAGAATTTATTAAATAATATGATTAAAAATGACCTATTACGGTAAATTCGGCATGTATCATATGGATGTAGTAATTTCTCTAATATTGATACAAGTTAAAAACAAGGCCAATAAGAGGGCCAATTATTTAATAATATATTACAACTAGTACCTTTTATTTCAGATGTAGATGAATTTGGACCAATCCACTACAGTACTGTTAACTACGTTTTAATGGTGGTTAGTGCTGTTGTTCTCTTAGTAGTATTGATAGGTTTCATATATCTTATCATTCGAGAATGTAGGAAAAAGCCTACGACGTACACACCAAACTTTTATCAATATAGTAAACCGCCCAGGAGAAAGCGGTATTCATTTGTTTATGAGAAATATTTCGTAAATCCAGATCAAAAGAATTTCAAACCATTTGAGAAGTTAAAGCTGCCGCCCATCACGGAATCTGTTTTCAGTACACACAATGAGATAGAAAACATGAAAAATCGTATGCGAGGAGAACTTTGATTTTGATATTTTGCTTAACTGTTAATCTTTAATAAATTGTTATTATTTTGTTATAAATATTGATCTTGAGTCAATTAAGCTGAAAAGGGGATGATTTATGTTTACTTTAAAGCATACACCCTACATTTTTAGCCATGGCGTTGTCAGTTTATTTTCGATTTATGAGTTTGACTGTCCCTCTGCATGGTATCTTTCGTCCCTCTTCTACCCCCAAATGTGTTCTTTAGCAGTACACAATCGGTCTAGTTATTTGCCTAAATCTGCAAATTTTGAGACAAATTTGCAATTTATGTCTTATACTGTTTATTGTATACATACAGAAGAATTAGCGATTAAGTGCGTGATCCCAAAAGTTTAAACAAAAACCAATATTTTGGGGTTTTTTAAATATTTTTTTAACTTGGTCATTAAAGTGGCGATAACTCTTATAGAATTTTTTTTATACTACAACAAAAAACAAGTTCGCTGACACCATTTTTCCCTTTTTATTTTCTTAAAGCATATTATAAAACATATCTTCTCATATTTTTTTCAAATTCTATTTCATAAATTTCTTTTTATTCACAAAAATGTGTTTTGTCATGAACAATCTATGCAAATTTTGGCAATTTTACACGATTTGTACCATAAAAATAACATGATGTCCAATACTTTTTATTATATATTTCAAAATAGCTTAGTAAAATTTTCATTTTGGTAAGGTATCTACTTTTTTAGTACAAGTAAAATGAGGTCCAAATTGTATATATTTGCTCAAAATTCGGATTTGGAATGTATTTTTCCTTTCGACCGAAATACATAACTTTTTTTTGTTGTAAAAGATAAACACAAGCTGTGTTTTGCTAAATTATTTGTAAATTCTGTTTTATATATATAATAGATGTCCTTTTTTGTGCATTCTGTTTTTTCAATTAACTCACATTTATCAAATGTTCACGAATGTAGAAACAAAACGCCATGTGTTGCTGTATATTTATCAAATTTAAAAAATGCACTATTTACGTTTTCATGAAAATTGGCACACATAATCTTGTTACGTAATCAAACCAAATGACATTTCATAGGCGGATTTAGGGGGGGGGGCCAGGCCCCCCCTTTTTGGGAAAAAATTTGGTTGCTTATATAGGGAATCACTGAAGCGTGACTGGAGCGGGCCCCCTCTTAGGTCAGTCAGTGGGCCCCCACTTATGAAAATTTCTGGATCCGCCACTGCATTTTAAAAATCAGTCGAAAACTCTTTTCCCGATAAGTCACCGTTTGACGTCGCGAAATAACAATTTACGTCATTACCTCCCCTGTAACTGTATCGTATGCCCTTAACCTGGCACGGATCCAGAGGGGGGTCCGGGGGGTTGGAACCCCCCTTTTTTGGACGATCTCTGCATTTGAATGGGGCATGTAGTTGGAACCCACCCTTTTTATCCTGGATTAGGACCCCCTTTTGAAATGGCTGGATCCGCCCCTGCCTTAACTGTAGTGAATTAAACAAGTCCGATAAATAAGGGATGGACTATGGCAAGCCGTTCTCGTCAAAACTATGTTTATTGTAATAAACCCTTTTTTCGAAAAAAAAAATACACGCTGAGAATTAAAAACCTAAAATAACACACTGAGAAATCAAAATTACACACTGAGATTTAAAAGAATAAAAAACACACACTGAGAATTCAAAATTACACACTGAGATTTTAAAAAGACACACTGAGATGAAATAAACTGAAAAACACACACTGAGAATTGTTAATTACACACTGAGATTTCAAAAATACACACTGAGATTAATATGCAAATTACTAATGAATATTCATGAGATGAATAATTCAACAGATTCATATCTTGATCTCAAGAATTCTTGTCATTATAATGAAATGCAATTCCTTCAACCATGATCATTCGTTATAAATTTCAAGACTTAACATCGATCATATTCATAAGTGTGTTGCCTATAATTCAGAGCATTACTACCAGTAATTAAAAATGTGTCCCTTTTCAAAAGTCTTTCAACTGTTTCCCTGATTTCGCTAGTTAATCTTTCATATTTTTGTTACGTTTATATGCTATAATAGACACTTGAGTAAAAATTTCACTGCATTCTTTTGCAGATTGTTCCAAATTACAATCATAATGTTTTCTTATAATTTTAATAAAGTTTTTCACCATTTGGTTATATTTTGTAATAAGAGTAAGTGTTTTTTTTTCTTGTTCTTGTATTTCTAAAGTTTTTTTTATTAATAATTTGGAACCAAATCGAAGGACTAACTAGTTCTGTCCCCTTGTTGTTTTAAGCTTGTAATAGATTCAGATTAAGTATGCTAATTAGATATGTGCGCATAAAAAGTGCGCACAAATCTCAGTGTGTAATTTTAAATTCTCAGTGTGTGTTTTCAGTTTATTTATTCTTATTGTGTCTTTTTGAAATCTCAGTGTGTAATTTTCAATTCTCAGTGTGTAATTTTCAATTCTCAGTGTGTAATTTTCAATTCTCAGTGTGCGTTTTTCATTTTTGTAATCTCAGTGCGTCTTTATGAAATCTCAGTGTGTAATTTTTAATTCTCAGTGTGTAATCTTCAATTCTCAGTGTGTAATTTTCAATTCTCAGTGTGCGTTTTGAAGTTTTTAAATCTCAGTGTGCTTTGTTGTAATTCTCAGTGTGTAAATTTTTCGAAAAATGGTTTAAACATAGTTTTGACGAGAACGGCTTGCCATAATGGACACTTGATATTGCAGAGGAAGGGGATGGGACAGGATATTTTCTCGGACCGAATATTTTGTTCACCTGTCGGTCGGCTGGTACGATTTGTACAGTTTTGTGACCGTGGTTTTGTCGTGTAAAAGTTGATTCGATTTTAACAAAATCATTTTCTACATTTTGTTGGACAAGATGTTCGTTTTCATCCTGTCTTGAGTGCAGGAGTATTTATCTTCAGTTCTTACCAGGTCAGCATAGTAATTTTAAAAATTATTCTGCACCCATCAAATGGTCATCCCTTTACGATGTCAGATAGGTAATATTAATGGGACATACAGAGGCAAAGTATGACAATGATAACCCCTTATTTGAAGCGAACTGTTCAGATAATCAAGACTTTATGAATTAGAAAGTTTCAATTGTTGTAAGATTTCTATTCAGTTATGTCTTCAACCCCGGTGCCCAATATTTTGGCTCGTGTACTGATGGATAAAACAACTTGGGGTTGATATCACTCAGTAATAAAGATATGCAAAACCGAAAGCTGACTGGGATATATGACAGGAATATAAAAGTAGGGTCACGCGGTGCTCCTTCTGTACACTTAATATAACACTGACAAATAATTTTAACACGGAATTGTTAGGTTAATCACTACGCACTGTAAATGTTTCGTTTATTTAAAATTTGTTATATTAAACTTTAAAAAATCACTTTCACGAATTGTCACCACTGTACGTTTTCTGTATACGACATGTACGATATGTGGTAAAAAAAATTAAGAAAAACACCAAAGAGAATATTCAAACTGAAAACACCATAGCAAAACAATAAAATACGACCAAAAGACAAACAATATGTAACTTATAAGAAAAACGTAACATTGAAATCTAAAGACTGAACAACACAAACCCGATCGGGAAGGTATGACTAAGCAGATAATAGTCGAAGCAATATCACTTAAAATAATTTAAAATATTAATTGTCTTTGGTACTATACGTCTGGGCGGAATTTGTAGTTTAAATCCAATGACCCGTTTTGAGAGAGGGTACCATGGTTTTCACATGAGAACGTCTGACAATATCTCTTTAAGTGTGTTGCAAGTTAAAATGTCTGCACCTTGCTCTGTCTTTTATACCATATGAGCCGCGGGGCGATATTTCGTTTATTGATTATAGTACTCGCTATAATTGTTATATGCACTTTGCTGTGTTAATACCATTGTACCGAATACAACATAAAATGTAAAACACAAGCGCTGCATGAAAATGGTAAAAATGGAAAGAGAATTCATCCAACGCCATATTTTCACTGTCTTTGTCCTGGTCGACTTCTACACATTGATATTGTGTTAACTATTTCACAACAAGGGAATGGACTTTTTGCTACAATTAGTAAATATATATATATTATATATATATAATTATATAAAACGTACGCGTGTACTGAGGAAGGTTACACTTACACATTTTGGTCTAAGGTTTAAATAAGTAAAACGAGGAAACATGCCCATAAACAATATAGATATGACTTTCATTTATATAGTATACATGCAGATATTTAGTCGCAGTAAAGTGAAATAAATTAAGTTATAAAAAAATCCTACTGGTAATTGAAGCTGTTACAGGTGCACAGAAACTATGAAAACAACGAAACTCGGATGTGACCTTAGTATTTTAAACTGTAGATTTATTTGGAAAAAATGCACTCCGTGTGGGACTAAAATTGATTTGCTATACGAAAAGATTAATTTAAATGTTATGTGATCAAATTATTCGCTCTCTTCTTTACAAACTTTAATCTCATTTTAATCTTTTAAAACTACATGTACAACGAGCGTTTTGATTTATTGGTTATGATGTTCTAGTGTTGATATTTATTTTTAATTACAAGAGGGAAATGTTTCATTCGTATGGAAGTGGATGTATTATTTATTGCTTTGTAATTATTGGTAAGTTTTGATAAAACAATATAAAAAGTTAAAATAACTTTGCAGTAGCAATTGTAAGAAGCAGCATTTAATCAACCAGGATCAATTGAAATATATCTTAAATATCATTATAAACTGATCAATGTAACAAGTGTCACTAATTTTTTGATAAATTTGTGTCTAATATTGTAGACAAAATTATGTTATATCTCATGTTTCATCATAAAAGACTTAGACAAAATCAAAAACAAAAACAAAAACAAAACAAAAACTTATTGTGCTTTTATAAATACTGAACGATGAAACTAATAATGATGCTAAGGCTTTTATAATATTATCTGATAACTTTTGTAACAACTTTAAATGTACACTATGTGAATATTAGGGTGTTGAGTATCTGCCAATGAGAGAGAGAGAAAAAACAACCGTCTTCCAAAAATAGACCGCTACACTTATCGAATGGTTTCAAAATTAGAATAGTGTACATCATATATGCTTTAAGCTCTAACCGGTCTCGAATCTAGATGGCGGGAAAATCGGTTACGTCTTATTGAGACAGAAATACAATGACTCAGAAATAAACAGATAGACTTTTGCAGGTTTTGAGGTCAGAAAGACGGGGGCACATTGATAAACATATAAAATTCGTGTGAACATTTGTTTAAATCACGTGAATGATACTCATATTGGTCCATATGTAGAAGTTTTTGATTTTGTAAAGTAAGGAATACAGATCATTTTATATTTAGAAAAATGGTTGAGTCTCAAAACAATTCTATTCAAAGATGAACTTGGGTTTTGGAAACCAACGTTAAATGTTTCTGTAAGGCTTCAACAATGCTTAAAACACTTCGGGAACCTTTTAAAAAGATTTGATTGATTGATGTTTACTCTACGCCGCGTCAGTGCAAAAAGGATATATCTTTATATATAAAAATGAAGATGTGGTATGATTGCCAATGAGACAACTGTCCACAAGAGACCAAAATGACACAGACATTAACAACTACATGTATAGGTCACCGTAAAGGGCTATTATCAAAACTTAAACAATATGGAATTTCTGGAAATTTACTTAATTGGTTTTGTGATTATCTATCTGAGAGGAGTCAACGGGTGGTCTTAAATGGAAGCAATTCAACATGGAGACAGATAAATGCAGGTGTCCTACAGGGCTCAATTTTGGGTCCGCTACTTTTTCGTATCTTTATTAATGATATAGTATCTGATATTAAAGCTACTATCAAATTATTTGCAGACGACACTAGTATTTATTTGACAGTAGGCACCCCTGAAAATACTGCTGAAATTCTTAATGAAGATCTGAATAAAATTCATATGTGGTCCTCTAAGTGGCTTGTAAACTTTAACCCACAAAAAAACAGAAACCATGATTATTTCAAGAAAATCAATAAAACCTAGTCATCCGATCTTAAAAATGAATGACACTGATCTTCAAGAAATTTCTACTCATAAACATTTAGGTATTATTTTTTCAAATAATGGATTATGGAATATTCACATTGAATATATAGTTAAACGTGCATACAATAGAATAAATATCCTTAGGAAGATGCGTTTTGTACTGAATAGGTTCACTTTAGAAAAAAATGTATTTTTCATACATTCGACCAATATTAGAGTACGGGGATGTCATTTGGGATAATCAAACACAGTACTTGATAAATAAAGTGGAAAATGTTCAAATTGAAGCTTTGAGAATTGTAACAGGTGGGAATAAATTATCTTCGATACAGATGCTTTATAAGGAAACGGGTTGGGAAACACTTTCAGAAAGAAGGGAAAAACACAAGCTCACTATGTTTTATAAAATGGTGAATAAGGAAACTCCATATTATTTACAAAACTTGGTACTAAATCAAATAGTTAATTTACATAACCATTTCACTCGTCAGACTCAAAATACTTCGGAAACTCGTACAAGAACCATTCTATACTCCGATTATTTCCTTCCATCGTCTATTGAATTATGGAATAAGTTACCAGACCAAACGAGAAATTCTACGTCTTTAAGCATTTTTAAAAGTCGTATAAAAAACCCAAATAATAAATGCCCAAATTTTTAACCGGATTTTTGTGACAAAAATGTCGGTTATTGATTTGGGGATGTACGGCGGGCGGGCGGGCGGGCGGCAATCAAATGTTGTCCGTGCATTAACTCATGAACCGTTCAACCAAAGCTTTTAAAATTTTAATATGTTATTACTGACAACTATACGAAGGTTCAAGTTTGAACATTATCAAGTTCAATAATGGCGATTTTGACTTTTACCGTTCAGGAGTTATGGTTCTTGAAAGATTAAAAATGGAGTTTCCAGTCGTGTCCGTACATTTACGTATGAACTGTTCTACCAAAGCTTCCCAAATTTTAATACTAGTATGTTGTTACTGATGACAGAATGGAGGTCAAGTTCAATAATGACGATTTTGACTTTTACCGTTCAGGAGTTATGGTTCTTGAAAGATTGAAAAATGGAGTTTCCAGTCGTGTCCGTGCATTTATGCATGAACTGTTCTACCAAAGCTTCCGAAATTTTAATATGCTGTTACTGATGACAAAATGGAGGTCAAGTTCAATAATGACGATTTTGACTTTTACCGTTCAGGAGTTATGGTTCTTGAAAGATTGAAAATGGTGTTTCCCGTCGTGTCCGTGCATTTTCTCATGAACCATTCAACCAAAGCTTTTGAAATTTTAATATGTTGTTACTGATGACAAAATAGAGGTCAAGTTCAGTAATGACGATTTTTTCTTTTACCGTTCAGGAGTTATGATTCTTGAAAGATCGTAAAATGGCGTTTCCATTCACGTTGTTGCATTTACTCATGAACCATTCAATCTAAGCTTTTCAAATTTTAATATGTTGATACTGATGACAAAATGGAGGTCAAATTTGATATTGACGATTTTCACTTTCACCATTCATCAGTAGTGGTTCTTGTGATATTGCCAGGACACAAATAAATGTTAATAAATCCGGTTTGCTGTCGTTGTGACAGCCTCTTGTTACTACACTGGTACAAGAATGGGTCAAGTATTACATGCCAGATTAAGGATGAATAGTAGTTCTCTAAATGAACATTTGTTCAAACGAAATCTAGTAGATTCTTCAAACTGCTCGTGTGGTTTGATCGAGTCTACAGCTCATTTCTTATTGCATTGTAAAAAATATGACGAATTGCGTAATGACATTATTTTCTCAATTAATTATCCAGTCACACTAAACACGAATTTACTTTTATTTGGATCACAAGCTCTAAATTTAGACCAAAATAAAGATATTTTTGGAAAAGTACAAAAATTCCTACTAAAGTGCAAGAGATTTACAAGTTAAATTGTTATTCACTATTCTCACTAAGTTGCATTTCATCTAAACATGTGTGTAGTATTTCAGTGTAGTTTTCTTTTTTCTTTTTTTTTTTTTACTTTTTTTTTCTTCTTTTGTTGTATTTATTTTTCATTATTTTAAAATTAGTTTTTTTTTTCTCCTTTCTTTTTTTGTTATATAGTTACTTAGTATATTCTTGTTCCATATCATAGTAACATTGCATGCTATATTTATGTAATAGTTAACTGGAGTTGGTATTTCAAGGAAACGGATTAATATAAGCTATATATAGCTTGTTTCCGAATCCTATTATTATTGTGTATTTTGTATGATGATATATTTGTATTGATGATGAATAAATATGTTTAAACTAGGTCACCGTACGGCCTTCAACAATAAGCAAAGCCCATACCGCATAGTCAGCTATAAAAGGCCCCGGTATGACAATGTAAAACAATTCAAACGAGAAAACTAACGGCCTTATTTATATAAATGAACTAAAAACAAATATGTAACACATAAACAAACAACAACCACTGAATTACAGGCTCCTGACTTGGGACAGACACATACATAAATAATGTGGCGGGGTTAAACATTTTAGCGGGATCCCAACCCTCCCCCTAATCTAGGACCGTGGTATAACAGTATAACATAAGAACGAACTATAAAAATGGCTATTAGTAGAAAGAATATGACGATATGTATTGATTACAGCATGGAACTTTTCATACCATACCCCTTATTAACCCTAGGTCATAATATCAGCCCGAGAGCCGACAGTGAAATATGTACACATTGCAGTTTTATCAAGGGTTACATTTCTATAAGTATATGATAACCTGATTTATATTTACCAGTATCTACTGATATAGAAATGTGCAACGATACTGTTAAAGATATTTAAGTAAAAAAGATTTCTTCTTAAACTTTAACAAAATAGCATACAATTAAAATGCGCTTTGAGCTATAGAGCATAACAAAATGATAAACACTATTTACATGCCCAATTGTTAATTTTTACTTGTATTTTTTGTTCCAGCTTTGGCTAATGCCGCTACAACTTATGTTGGGTTGACAGCACATAGAAAAAGAAATGTTATTACCTCTCCAAATTATCCACAACCATATGGAGAGTACGTATTTTTGTTTTGTCTTTCCGTACTACATGTATTTCCATTTCTAAGGTTAAACTTTGTAGTTACTAGATGAAGTGTTAGAGGTTGCATTTCTGAAATATTGACAATGCAATTTCCCATAGGAACTCCTGTTACGGCTAAAACTGTACCACTTTTACTATGAAGTTTGGAAAAAAATCTTATCATAGAATTGAAAGTTCATAATGCACTACAATTTTTTTCAAAGGTCAAAATATAGGGCTGTGCGGCATATTTTCAACGTTTATATGCCCTGAACTTTTCAGTGTTCTAACACTAATTTTCTTAACTACTCCTACCTCGAATGAAGGGTTACCACATATTTAAATGTAAACAATATGCACATGTATATTTACTGGTAACATTCCCAAGTTATGTCTCTATGAGATTGAACACAGAGAGCATAACGTGGAACCAGTATGTAAACAAAATTAATTTTCTACGAATATTCTCCCCAAAAGAGGCGTGGTTTGAGAAACAGCTGTATTTACAAAGTGCAACCTTAGAGAACTTTTATATAGCAGACATTTACAGGATAACTTGATCTGTAATGATGTAGCGCCGCATCACATACCAAAGTTAATCGACTCACAGAGAGAAAACACAGAGAGACAGAGCGATTTTAAGATAAGCATTTAGGTTAAAACGTGTTGTGTAACAAATCCTATGCCCTCTAAGCTTTTGACAAGAAAAAAAAGGCAAGAGAAAAAATAAAAAATGATATTGTTTTAAAATTCAAATTTACAGGATTGTTGCATAATTTGACAATAAACATTGGCTATACATTAACATGAAACACACACATCTGTCAATACAGACCATACAGAAATTGTTAAGTTGATATGAGTTAGTATCTATCGGGTACTAAAGGAAGAGAAAATCTCATTTTACATAGTAGCTTCTCGAAAAACCTTCAGTTTGTACATGTGTATTTGTCAAATTCTAATTTTATACTGCTTATTTTGTTCGGTAATATAACATTTTAAATGTTGATTAATCTTAATAGCACAATATTAAAGAACTATAAATACCATATAAGACTTATAAATGTCTTATGTTAAGTCTTTCTTAAAATAATGACACCTAAACTTATTGTTTACGTTATAATTTTACTGTTGCTGTTATATAATTGTGTCATAATTTCTTTGAATAAACAACAAATCGTATAACCAATATAGCGTCGCTGGGCTTCTAAAATGTCGTATATGACTTTTTTGGCTAAAAATACTTTTTGACACCAATGGTCTGGGCGGGAGGAAATCTTTAGTATTACAAAATAATATACAGTAAGACCAATCAAAATGTGTGAAATAAGACATATTACAAAATTGCCAATGTCAGTTGTTTGTAAAGTTTGCTTCCAAAATGTTGTATGGAAACTTGAAAATCGTTGTAGAATGGCTTTGGGAAAAAAATAATTGTACATTTCTTTATTTCTGTGAAAATAATTTAAGTTCTTGGATAATCCAGAAATGTCAACGTTTTTATTTCACTGCTATTTACAAAAATGTTTAAGTTCACATACGACATTTTGGAAGCATGCATTTTGCCAAAATTTTCAAAGCCTGTTTGTGAGAAATTTTTTTCTTGAAAAATTTGTAATATACATTTTAGAAGCCCAGCGACGATAGGTAGACAAAGGACAAAACATTTCTTTATTTTCTGCACTGAATTGCTGTATAAATTGAATCTATATTGTCATTAAAATGTCATTATAAAAATATTTATAACCACACAGTTTCAACACGTCTGCTTTTGCTGCACGTTACAATAGACATTGTTTTAAAAGGTTAGATATCGTGCCTGTAATGGAGATTAGTTTCGCTATTTGGACAGAATGTATTTTGATTTATTATATAAACTCGTTATCCTTACCATATACAGTGGTCAATAGTCCAAAAAGAATACCCAAGAGATAGACAACCTCATAAGTCGAAAACATAGTGATAATGTCATGAAAAAAAACGAAAAACGACGAAACGACAAACAACAGTACATGAAAAACATCATAGAAAGTAAAGCCTAAACAAACCGAAACCACTGATTATTGAAGCAGTTAAATTAGTGTTTATTTCTTTACAGTGCTTATTCTTTAGAATGGAACATACTTGCCGACACCAGTATACAGAACGCCATTGTCCATATCAAAGTTTTAGATAGTGAATTATCAAACATTTTCAACTGCTACGAGGATATCATAGAAATTATGGATGGTAGGTCAAAGTACTAGTATCATAAGAAAGTTCAGGGTCACAATTGGTATATTTGATTTACCGATATTAAAGAGCTAATTAAGTGTTTTCCTGCATGTCCTGATCTTTATTGGTGTTCTATACGTTCTTTGATGTAAGTAAAATAGGGTTTATATTTCTGATAGACTGCATAAGTATTATAACAAATAAGTCAGCAGAAAGAGAAATGTGGAGTGATACAAATTGTGTGTTGCTTTATCTTTGATTGTTATATAATGATTCATTTTAGGTCCATCAAGTCTATATTCTGTCATCAGGTCGTTTTGTGGAGATTCTTCCCCGTCGGGTATAGTTAAAACATCAGGAGATAGTGCCACAGTCACATTTTATACCAGCAAAAAGGACAATGATTATAAAGGATTTAAATTGGAATACTGGGCCCAATCAAAAGGTTTGTATACATTAAAACAGAATACCACCACAGACGTCGATTTTAAATAGTAAAAATTTCGGGGTGGTCTACCTTGGTCGTCATCGATCTGACTTTCTACCCGGGAGTTTTTGGCATGTCAAAAATATTCGAGTAAGGATCGAGAATCCAGTCACTCGAGAAGAGATGGAGAGTTCGTCGAGTAGCTATATGTAGCGGTTGAATTGATCGGGAAAGGATTGTGTTGTGATCGAGTTTGGTCGGTATACAAATATTGTACCGATCAGTATTTGACCATCTCGACCTTTGCCCGACAAATATACGATAATTCCCGATAAACCCCAACCTGTTTGATATATGTGGTCTAGATAATTAACTCAACCAATGCCCGATGGCTACATGATCACTGCGACTTCTATATTATTTTCATCCCAGACCAACTCAACCAATACCAGATCCCTATATATACGACAAGATCCGTCCACTTTGCAATCTCTATTTGACAGTACACGAGTACACATGACTGCTGCACATTCGCTAAAAGTGTAAAAATATTGTCACTATTTATTTTTAACAGTACTGTAGATTGTACAAAAATTCCTCGATTTACAGTACAGATTTGCAAGGAGGGGTACAATTTTAAAAGAGAGACATAAGATACCAAAGGAACAATCAAACTCAAAGGTCGAGAATAAACCGACACAGCCATAGTGAAAAACAAAAACTAGACTAGAAGACAAAACAGCAGTCCACATAACAAAACGTAGAAAACTAAAAACTTAGTAACACGAAATCCAACAAAACCTGGCATGATCTCAGGTATTCCGGAAGGGAAGTAGATCCTGCATTTTGGCCTAAGAGGATTTTTTAAATATGAAAGTAATTGTGCATTTAAATTCATTATTAGACAGCTGATGACTATTTTAGCCTTCAAAGTTTTAAGAACATCAAGATCATATTTTACCATTTTTATGGACTATTTTTGGTTAGACCATAAATTTTTGTAGTGTAAAAATGAGAAGATGTGGCATAATTGCCAATGAGACAACTCTCCAAGGGACACCAAATGACAAAAAAATGCCACCGTACGGTCAAATGTTTCATACGTTTTTTTTACACGAACTTGTTGACGCAATTTTACACAAAAATGAGACGAAAGACAAATGATTGTATTTGAATTCTTGATAGATACGTGTAAACAGTTTCAGAAAAGGTATCATGCTAGGTGATTGAAATTTTATTTTGGCCAAATTTGGGGGAAATAAGTGACAACTTTACCTACTTTTTGCAACTTTTTTTTAAGCAAAAAATAAGCAGATTGTTGCCATGGATCAACCAAAAAGAAACATGCTTAACCAATTTACTATTGGATATCAAATCAATTTAACATACTGATTACATACATACATGTATGCACATATATGACACAAACAGTAGGCTTAATTTGTAAGAAAGCAAGGAAAAGAGGATGGTAAAATTTGTGTATATTGCTATCTAACATCAGTACTAATCTAATGACAAATATCATTTTGTGGTGTCATTTTCAATAAAAGAGCAGTTAATCCCCATAGAATATCACCATCCTAGCTACTTCTCTAGTTTTTTATAATCATTGGGGTCCTCTTTGTTGAGCTCTTGCTAGTCTCTCATACTTTTGATTTTGCCATTTGATTAGGGACTTTCCGTTTTGAAATTTCCTCGGAGTTCAGTATTTTTGTGATTTTACTTTATACTGCCCACACAGTGGTCACCTTGTCAGCCACTGCCTCACTTAGGTTTCGTGGTGTCCGTTGCTGTGTACGCATTCTTGGTCGTCTTCTACATTCTCTTCAAGCTCCGCCACAGCTATTAACCTGTCTCTCTGAGCTCTCACAACCTTGCCCACTAATCCAAATGCTTCATTCCCATGTAAATATTTTAAATGTATGATTTTATATACTCAGACCTTCTGCTAACTACTGAATCTCACTAAATAAACGGAGAATATGTTCATGGGACACAGATAATGCCTCAGCTTGCATATATAACGTTATAAACAGTCATTAACCAATCTAACGTTAAAAGTGACGCCACCCAAATCCCTTTGGTGTCTTTTACGTAACTTTACCCCTCTTACTAGTAATACATATGAACACAACTAGTTATAATTTTATACGTCAGATAGATACATTTTCTAATTTCCAGACATGACGCCATTTAGAGCAGTGAATATGACATCCCTTCATTGGATACTACTGGTCATAAGTATGATCATTTTTACTTCTTTTATTGGAGGATGTATATTCCTGGTAGTCGTAGAAATAGATTACCGAGAAAGAGACGAAGAAGAGAAAAGCAAGTGGGTCACTATTTATGACAATCCACCTGATTACGTGCTCCCTACAGAAGAAGACGAAATACCGATCAAAATTGAAAACGAATCTCCCACGAAAAGGAAAACTAAAAAGGATCATATCAAAGAAATAAAACCCAAGGCACAACCAGATTTAAAATCTGATGATAAAAAACTACCACCTCTTAGGATTATACGACCAACAATGAACATAAAACAATGGAAGACTTTACTAACTAGAGAGGATAACAACACGTAAAGCTCAAAGACAACACGAACAAGACTTAGTCTTCAATAATAATTCAAGCACTGTCATTGTTAATGGAAAGTTATCATTTCAAGTTGTATCTCAACTAGTGACATTCAAGGACATCAAGAAAATGTGTTCAATGATAGTCCGACGCTGCCAATGTTAAAAAAAATATATATACCATTTCTAGTTGTAATATTACTGCAATATTAGAATCACGTTGAATTAACAATATATTTTTTATTTTATTTTCATATTTAACATACGATTTTGCACTGAACTTGCATTACAATGCTACTAGACATTCAGTTACTGTAGATTATGCTCATTGAGCCATCCGATCCTGTAATGTTAGCCAATAAGAGTGGGAATCTATTAGTAAAATTAGTCTGCTAGTAGTACTGATCTATAATGGCTGCGCTAGAATGTCCCTTGATACTTATTTTTTTCCGCTAAGATGTCATGTGCCCTTTCTTTTAATACTTTCTTACATAATTATTATTCACAATTCAAGTTTAATTCAACATTTTGATGACCTCCTTTTGGAGGACATAATTCTATAATAACTGCTGTGAATATTTTTCTGTAGGAGGACAGTATTTCACAAAGATCGCTATACAATTCATTCCACTCACAAAAAAAAAACAGAATTTCATGGTAAAGAATATTATTTGTTACTTTAATTGTCCAGGCGGACACTTTTTCACAGGACACTTGTCTTGTATTTCTTACTTGGGCAAAACCGTATTCAAACTGTATTTTTTGCTCATCTGGCCCAAAAGAGCGAAGTTAGCATTTCTCATCACTTCGTGTCCGTCGTCCATCGTCCGTTAACTTTTCATACAAAAATCTTCTCCTCTGAAACTACTGAGGCAAATTTAACCAAACTTGGTTACCATCATTATTAGGGTATCTAGTTAAAATAAAATCGTCGATATCGCTAAAAATAGAACATAGGGATAAAATCCGTTTTTGGCTGATATCGCTGAAATTAAAGCAGTTGTGCAATTTTGACATTGTGCAAAAATGTTCACCAGGTTCTATCTGTCCTGACATTTTCAGACAAATCAGACAACCCGTTGTTGGGTTGCTGCCCCTAAATTTGCAATTTTAAGGAAATTTTGCAGTTTTTGGTAATAATCTTGAATATTATTATAGCAGGATTGACTGCCTCATGTATGCAGATGATATTGTTATTTTTCTAGTTCCAAGGCAGGTCTTCAAAAACGACTTGATGATTTATCAAAATTTTGTACTAAATGGTGTTTAGAGGTCAATCTATCTAAAACCAAAGTTATTATATTTAACAAACCTGGTAAACGTTTAAAAGAATATTTCTATTTTGAAAAAGATACAATAGAATGTGCTAACAATTATAAGTATTTAGGTTTAAAATTTATATCTAGTGGACTTTTTAAGCAAGGAAAGGAAGAATTATACAAAAAAATCACTAAAAGCTGTATTCAAATTGCAAAGATTTTTATCATCTTCCAACCCAAGTATTTCTACTCTATTACATATATATGACCATACAATAAAACCCATTTTAATGTATGGCAGTGAAATTACAGGTATGTTTAAAACTAGCTCTGCAGCATGCCAGAAAGAAAGTGAATATTTATTACAGCACATTTATATGAATGATTTTTTGGATAAATCCAATTTAAGATATATGAAGTATATTTTAGGTGTAAACAAAACGTCTTCTAACCTAGCTGTTCTAGGGGAGCTTGGTAGATTCCCTTTATATTTTTCAGTTGTATTTCAATGCTAAAATATTGATTTAGAATAAAGAATATGAAAGATAGTTTACTGTATGATACCTGTATGTGTTACAAAAACATGTTTAATAATAATATTGAATGCTGGTATTCATCCATACATTTCATTTTTAAAAAGCTGAATATTCATAATTTGGAGGTGAAGCTCAACTTTTTTATCAAGTCAGTTAAGCAAACACTTTGTAATAGTTTTGTAAAATTTTGGAACACAAAAAGAACAGATAAACAGAGTAGTAAATTAGATACTTATTTTAAACTTAAAACTTGTTTTTCGAAAGAAATGTATCTATCTTTAAACAATTTTCAATTGAGAAGTGCCATATGTAAAATCAGAATCAGTGCACATGATCTCAAAATAGAAAGAGACAGGCATAACACATTATATATAGAAAGAGACCAAAGGCTTTGTAAGAAATGTACTCTAAATCTGGTTGAAGATGAACAACAACTAGTTGTCCAGCATACAAAAATGATAGGGATATATTTTTCAAGGAGATAAACTGTATTTGTCCTAATTTTATACATCTTTCAAATGAGGCAAAAAAAAATTGTTTTTGAAAATTTGTCTGTACCTAAATATTTAGGGAGCTATATTATTACATGTCTAGATGTTAGACGAAATGTTAACTAATGTATGTAATAACAATGATAATTGTAATGATTTTATGGTTCTGATCCTGCCTGGAAATAAATGTATATGATTTTTTAGAATGAAGATAATAAGATCTGTCTGAACTTTTTTAATGTTTCATTTTAGTTTATAAATTAAAAAAAAGTTTTTCTGTTACAAATCATGATGTATTGTTTTATGTATACATGTTATGCTGCCCATCAAGGGCCCTTGATTGGAATAATAAATATTCTTATTCTTATTCTTATTCTTATGTAAAGATAAACTATAAACAGCATTATTTCCGATATCGTTTAAGAATAAGCTTATCTTATTGGATAAAAAGGGGCCACATGACATTCTTTGTTCTTCAGTAACAAATTCCACCGGTCATTAACAGAACAAAAGGGACCGGAAAACCGGTCGTTAACAGATTTTTAAATGATAATGACCGGTGGGCGCGGTTTCTCTGTTTGAGTGACGTCCCGTTATAAAAAACAATCGCGAATCAGACGGTCTACAGTTTACAGTTAGGAAAATGGAAGACACGTCTGTTAGTGCAGCCAACTCTAATGACCGTTTTGCTACTTATAAAATCATAGTAAACTTTATTTTGTATTTCATATGCTAAAGTGACTTATAGTCATTTAAAACTATGACTTGTTTTCACTCTTTCCAATAGAAATCGTACATTATCTAGAGGTTACCACCAACAATTTGAACTTACGAATTCTTTTTATAACATGGTTTCTCAATGAAATAAACACAATAGTTTGTGAAAAACTGGTCATTATCGTGATATGTGGACTGCCCGTAGGACAGTGGTATTGACCGCGACAGCGATAATGACCTCGCCTTCGTTTCAGTCATTATCGCTGTCTCAGTCAATACCACTGTCATGTGGGCAGTCCATATATCACGATAATAACCAGTTTTTTTTTTCAATAACTATTATGTAATTAATGTTCAGCAAAGTAAGATCTTCAAATAAGTCAAACATGACAAAAATGATCAATTGACCCCATACGGATTTATTGCCTAAGTTTAAAGTCAAATTTAATAATTTTCGTATTTTTTTGTAATCTTCTCCTGAAACAACTGACACAAATTTAACTAAACTTTTATACTACTAATATAATTTATTGAAATTTTTCATGTGGAGATATATCATACTTTTTACGAAATTTTAGGTGAATTGGGGTCACCGATGTTGTTTTCGAGATATGACGTCATCAAAACTTAAAGAATCGCGGTTAACCAAAATATAAAAATAGCACTGTAAGTTGCTAAAAAAAAATGCAAAATTATTAAAAAAGATGTTTAATAGAGTGATTTTCCTTTAAGGGGTAAATGCAGTTTTTGACTTATATCTCTGAAACTAAAGCAAAAGTAAAATCGTTACGGTACCATATTTTATGCATCAGTTGTAAATGAAAATAGCAGGTGAGCGACACAGGCTCATTGGGGCCTTTAGTTAAAATAATTTATGTTTATCGATGGCGTAATAGAGTTTAGCTAGTGTATTATAGTACAACTATCATGTGAACACGCTGACCTATCATTTAATTTATTTGATAGTTATCGTGTGTTGTTGTCAATTTGGGTTTTACTTTTTTTTAAATACTTCATCTTTAATTTGTTTTAAAATACCAGAAAGCGTCGTTAACCCATACCAATAAAATAAATAATAAGATATAAGCGTACTATTCAACTGACAATCAAAAAGAAATTGTTAAAAAGAAACCACATCTTTATTTAGAATTGAAAATTTTCACTATTCGGAATTTCCCTTTTCAATCTTTTGTCAAGAAGGTGCATTTAAATTATTTGTGTTGAACCTAAAGTTAAATAGACTTGTAAACTGGCCCGCCATCGCAACGATTAGTTAACACAACAAGGGTCAAGTTTAATAGACTAGTCAATCTAATGGAATTTGTAACAACGCTATTTGAATAAGGTAAGTGAAAAGCAAAACTTGTCAAAAATTTCACAATTGTTTCCCTCAACTATAATTGAATCTGTTGAAATAAATGAAACTATTAAGAACTATCTCCATAAATAACATAGGTTTTACCGAAAATGAAACAAATAATGGAAGATATTAAAGGGGCAATAGCTGTCAAATTCATGTTCATCGATTTGACTTAAATTCTCATATTTGTTTTCTACCAATGTAATACATTTATCCAAATATAAAAGTATAAAATAAACAATTTACAGCGCATTTGTTGATTAACCTATTTTCACCTTCATTTATCCATCCCTAGCTATAAATGGGTAAAATTGAAGTTCACATGAATACGGATTCAATGAGGTCTAATTATTCACTTGCAAGTGAATAATTCACTATTAGTGTTTCTTGGCTTATTTTGACAATATTGAATCATGCTTGTTGCTAGACGCGAATTATTACTTCACTATTTCACTTTCATTAGTGATTGAACAAAACAGATTGTTTATGAATTCGGAGCTAGTGCCCCTTTAAAACAGTCTTATCAAATATAATTCCGTCAATGCTCATTTCGATACAATCTAAAAAAAAAAAAAAAAAATACCTTTCAGAAGGTTTCTGGTTTTTTTTTTCATCAAGTATAAAAAGATAAATTCGTCGTGAAAAGTTATGAACACTTTAAAAGTCTTATATTACAACTATTAGACAGTTACAAAAACACAAATTCATGTTAAAAGCCTAAAGGAAATTAGCGATGTAGAAATTGAACTTCTAGAAAAACCAATACTGAAGTTGAGAACCGTATTTTGATCATTTAGATGGCATGTGGGCTTTATTATGGTAATGGATTGATGTCTCGTTTATGTAAACATCTCCTTATTTTATATTATTATACTTTCTTATTTCTCCCTATATGTGGAAATGTAATTACAGTTAACTTATGTTGTTTCCAGATATAAACAATTTATCAAGACACTCACCAAAACAATGGAGAAAGACGAACGTAACACGGATGGAATGACACGATGTAGCTTGCATGATTTAAAGCACATTATGTACCCCGGAAAACGTCGATACGGTTCACAAGTACAAGAAAGTTATAGTGGATTTTTATCCAACGATATCTTTGCACAGTTTGAAAAAGAATTCAAATCCTGTTTGAAGAGGCGACAACAGAAGAAACAATGGATTATAAATTTACTGTATCCGATTAAGTCGACGATAGAATATTTTGAATATCTGGAGAAGTTTACAAATCTAGAACCAGGTAATCCTTAAAAATACATTTGTTTGCTAATGTTGTATTTTTCTATTTTTTATATAAAAAAGGGCAGTTACTAATACTCCCTTACGGTCAATAAACACAAAAAATACTGAGACAAACGATACAAAAGGGATATTCAAACGTGTAAGTCTACGTACAACGTACAAAGACGCGGGAAAAAAATACATAAAACATAATATAGCAACTATGATAGACTGCTCGACACGTAACCCCAATGCAACCCACAAAAAAAAACAGTGCTAAATAAATACAATGATACAATTCAATAAAAACATATAATTGTAACTTATATGGTGCAAAAAATACCTGTCAAAACTCCAGATCGGTTTAAAGCATCATTTCGTCTTGTTAGCATTGTTACGTGTTTTTTTTATATATGCTTATATTTCTAAAAAATAAAATCATTGAAGTCTTTTTCAATGTTATCAAAAAGTACTTTATAAAACTTATATATCATTTGCGAACAAAAAAGTATCATGTTCACTTATTTCTTCGTCAATCTTAATATATTTATCATTTTGAAATTCCCAAAAAGTAACTGCATGGTTTTTCGAATATTTTTAAGTGGCTAATAATATATAGACCTACAGCGTATTAATATTCTGTAGTAATATCAAACAAACGGTTTTAACGGGACGATCATCAATCTATATCAAGGAAGATAACCACACTTTTGACCATATAATAAATACACTTGATAGTCGTTCTAAACACGTAAAAAGGTATTCTAGTATACGTAAGTCTTGTTAATTAAAGCAGTGTTAATCGAACGTTTATATCATTTAAACAGATATCATTGAGTTGCAACAAAGTGACACAAAATATATGGAATCCTTCAATATTTTAAGAAAGATAGTCGGAACTGAAGCGGATATACGCATTAGACAAAGGCTATTTATAATACAAGATATGATCAACAATGTATGCGCTCCATATGTAACTTCTATATCAAGTGGAAGCATAGCCGAGGGGATGGACCTTCCTGGTAGTGATGTAGATGTAACGAGGGTAATAACAAATGTACACGTGGTGCAAACTATACAACATATAAAGTCTTCATTTCAATATACAACACTTCTTATGGAAACTGTTTTTTCCAACCCTGGCTTTATAAGGCTGAAACTGGTCGCCGATGGAGACAGAGAGTCCAAAATCATTACATCACGTTCCTTTGTAGAAACATCAGAAGGCATGTATTTGTCATCTAATTTATTTGTTAGCGATATTGTAAAACAAATATTTTCTGCAAGTAAAGTCGGATTGCATGGTCCGTGTATTTCAGATAAAAATCATGAACTTGATTTTGCGTATTGCCTGAGAGTTACTTCGTGGCCGGAAATTGCAAAGCAGTGGATAAATAGACATAGACGAGAATGGCCTCCGAATAGTGTAATTGAGAAAGTTGTTAACTATGGTTGTCTTATGGTGCCAATCGGACCCAAATATTTGAAAACCAATAACCTTATGTGGAGATTATCTTTTTCTGTGGCGGAAAAACATCTAGTCCATTCATTTAATTACACTCAGCTTTTGTGTTATGGTTTGCTTAAATTATCCATAATGTTCATTATCAAACGTAACAAGGATACACAAGATTTATTATGTTCATACTTCCTGAAGACACTGTTGTTCTGGGTATCTGAGGAAATTTCTATAGAAACCTTTCATATTTCTAATATTTTTCACTGTTATTTCCTTTGCCTGGCTAAACTTCAATCATGGATCTCGAATTGCTATTGTCCAAACTATTTCATACCTGCATATAACATGTTTCGAGGAAAGATCAATGCCAGCAATAACAAACGTTTACTTGTGGATATTTATTGTATCAAATGTATGGGTAATACTATATTAAACTCAGTTCTCACACGCCAGTGTCTTCTATTACCGGATTTACTCGATGAATCCGAGGTCAAACAAGATTTTTTGCTTTATAGGACTTTTGTTATTCTGCCACCGAAATGGACAGATGGCCTTCGGGCATTGGCGTTGGTTGAATCTTTACGTAAGGATGAACCCTCTTCACTGATATTAAGTTTGTTGGAACGTTTTCATGATAATATCAATAAACACCTAGTCCAGTTATCACCGCCAGTTTCCACACTGAATACGAAGGCAAACTTCAGACGATATTCTAAACATTTGAATGACGCAGTCAAAACAGAGCCTGTTTCAGGTTTGCTGTTGTATGCTTCATTTTACTACGTGACTGGGAAGATCGCTACAACTTTAGAGCTCATAGATAATGTACTTTTAAGATGTACACCTGAAAAGATTTTACTAGGCAAATGTACCTATACGAAAACAGAAATCAAGAATTATGCGCAAAAGTTTGATTGTCAGTCTCGAAAACGTTGTGACAGAATTCGACTTTGTACTATAGATGATGTATTATATCGACAACATTCTTTATTAATACCTGCAGAACTGCAACTTGAGGTGGAATATGACAGTATGAGTATACCACCTGTTGTTATGGCTCACTGTCTGAAATATCTATGTTTTCACTGTCTTAGTGATACCAGAAGGAAAACACAAGCTCTACGAGATCTGTATTTAACTGTTCGTGAGGGATACTTTATTAGCAGACTGTCGATATCCAACTCTTTAACAGTTTTAGGTGTATGCTATGAATTGAATGACGAGAAGGACAAGGCTTTACATAGTTACCATAAAGCTCTACAATGCGGTGATACGATTTGCAGATCAGCAACCATACGAAAATCTAAACTACTATAAAACTTAGGTATGAGAATTTAGTTTTTTTATTATTGCAAAGAGTTTTGTTTCCGGTTTCAATTATCAGAACCATACGCCGGGTTTCATTTTTCATAATTTTTTTTTCAACATGTTTTGTTTGTAGACAAAACCTTTATTGAGCATTTCTCTAATTCTTCGCCAATTTATCCCTTTCTGCACCCATTGTATAAAACATTTTAATGAACGTGTGGTTCGTTTGATCTCAGTTCTTCATTGGTTAAAATCCGATTATGACGTCGATTTTTTTTTGTTTTCCTTTGAATTTCCAATTGTGACAGCATGAAAAAGGCGACCATGCCTGATTACGTCACATAGAAAGAACACATCTTTTTGCAGAACAGTCGCAAAGAAAAAATAATTTTGCCTGCGTATTGTTTGAAAATCTCGTGTAATACGATATTTATCCACTCTCGACAGTTAAATTTCAAATATTTAAAACGCTCGACAAACCTCGCGTTTTAAATTTGAAAAATAAACTGTCTCGAGTGTATAAATATCGTATCACACTCGATGCAGTGGTAGAATCTATATTTATCCTTAATTGTCTTTTGATATATTTTGTCGTTCAGTTGATGTCATTCAAAATCTTCCATTATTCCAAATTATGATTTATTATAACGTATTAGTGTACCCTGATATCGATTATTACATATTATGTTTATTATAAATGCTCGTATGTCGGCTTTGTAGTAAAACGTATGTTGTAATGTCTGTGTGTTTTACTATACAACCAACTATAAGTAGGATCACTCACCGGGTGACCCATTGTTGCCATATCGTGTTAAAATGGAACATCAATTAACATTAATTAACAAATATACAATTGTGTTGAATATTTATGTTTAATACCAATATAAAAGTATACTGTTGTTAGTGTTACTATTAAACTAATTTTACTAATAAATTTCCACTAATAATGGCTAATATTGCAGGATCGGGTGATTGAGAAGAATTACCAACTTTATATTTCAAGTTCTATAAGTAATCTCTCCATTCGTCTGAGCTATACTCCAGGCTCCAATTATTGGGTAATATTCTTCCCATATCAATTGGACCGAATAGGCTTAAGTCATGACTAAAATGAAAAGATGCATTATTATTACACATAATCAAAAGAGCATTACACATGTTTTCAAGAATCAACGATAATGTCGATAAATCAAGGCAATGTTTAACTTCCCCTTGTGTATAAACAAAATGACGTGATAATGTTTTTATCAGGAAAAAATATTTACGAACACTGGAATATCATGAATTTTGTATGTTGTTTGAAACTTTCTTTTTTGTTTTCGGACTATGCCAATCTTCAGTTAGGTGAACATTTTTTGAATTGTATATACTGAATCGTTATCAAAAGTACCATGATCATAACCGTCACTCTTTGGATGACTTCATTCGTCTATTCCACATTGATGAGAAGTATCATTGGTAAGAAAAAAATGTTTCACAATAGCAGTCGACGTTTCTAGTAACGTTTGAGAGTTCATGATCCGTCAATTTGGGATTTGATGTTGGCACCTCTTTTAACTATAGTACTAACATACAACTGTCAAACTACGTGGATGTTCGAAGTCAGAAAAAAGAGGACGAATTGTTTTATTAGATCCGAAGTTTTCTCACACATCATACGACGACTTCGATCAAGAAAGTAAAAGTTCTGATAGTTTTTCATTGAATTCCTTTTTTTCATCATTGATCACTGACGAGACTGTCAGAATGTATAAGGGGTGCACAAAACATGACACCACTTAGTCTTTAGTTTTCTATGTTGTGTCATGTGTACTATTATTTTTCTGTTTGTCTTTTAGCTATGGCGTTGTCAGTTTATTTTTGATTTTGACTGTCCCTCTAGTATCTTTCGCCCCTCTTTTAAAATGTTTTACAAAATGTAACTTACAAATCTGGTTTTTCATGTTTGCCATTAATATCACCATGTAAAGATTCAAACTGCCTAGCTTCTCCAGTACCATGCATAGCATATACATTCCATTTAGTAACTTTTGGTGGCAGGTAACTTCCAGGAATAATAGCCTTCCCTGACCACCGGCTTTCTTCTTTAGTCGTTGTATATTCTATTGGCATTTCCACCTATTAACATTGATTTGTGTATTTTAAATGATTTTCAAAAATTATAAAGTCTGATATTCATTCTACTGGTACATTGAACAAGACAACGCTTACATATTAGTTTAATTTTTCAAAATATGCATACAAAATTGAAACAGGTATCATTATGGAAAATGTCATTCCTAATTGCTTTAGTGATTCGAACATCCACAATATTTGAATTGAAACGTAAATGAACAAGTATAACACACTATATCCTATAAAAGTTTAGTGACAGATTAAAATAAAACGAATAAAGGTGGAGGATCTGCTTATCATTGCAGAGTAGTTGTTCAAATCACGCGGAGTTTGTGTTTGTTGTTCAGTCTTTAGTTTTCTATGTTGTGTTTGGTATACTGTTTGTCTTTAGGTAACCATGGCGTTATCAGTTAATTTTTGACTTATGAGTTTGAGTGTTTCTTTTAAACTTTCGCCGCTCTCCTGAAAAAGTCAAACATACCTTCAGTTTGTTTCGATAACCTCCCTGTATTAGAACATAATGTTGTCCATGCCTAAAAATTAAAAATAAAAACAGATTTTTGACACTAAATAATTGTATGTGCCCATTATTGTTATCAACATTTCCCTGACTACAGTAAGGTCTACTCGACGATCATTTCTGCCAAAGAATATGAATCTTTAGTTTCAAACCAATGTATTTTTTCTGGACGAATTTTTATACATCATAGATTAATTCTTTCCTATAAAATGGTCATTGGTATACATTTACATTACAGTTTTCGTATATGAAACGAAATTAAGAGTGTCTATCCGTCATAATTTAGCATCAGTTTCTGAATAACGGATCAAGACTATACAACAAGTGAGATGCCACCTATATGACGAATGAGAACGGTTTTGGGGATTCTATATACCTTTGCAAAGCATTGCAGCTATGTTTTGATAAACGTTATTTCATAAAAAAAAAAATCTTTGCAACATAAGTTTTACTAAAATTAGATTCTTCTTTGGAAGTACCACTTAAATAAGAATTGAAATTGATAAGAAACACATAAATGGAAAGATGGAATGTCTGAGGAAATCAATGATATATCCCGTCATGATTATCTCAACTATGACATTTCTGAGTGCTATTTATTATCAAATTTGTTTAACAACACGACGGGTAACACTGGTGGAACAGAAACTGCTTAATTCCCAGATCACTAAACATGATTTCGCCCCCGGTATTTGGAGAAAATCGTGTTCAACACTTTTAGGTTTCTGCAGTGTTCTGTGTACTACTGTTTGTCTGTTAAACTGTTTGGCTATGTCTATATAGCTAGTTTCTTTTTGATCACGTTTGGGTTTTTTTCGACTAGTAGGATTTGTTTGCGATCTTGGTAATTCCCCAATTCTCTTCCAAATTACAAAAGGAATGGTTCCATAAGGTTTGTATATGTAATTACTTACGGGCTTAATATCACCTCCAAGTAATTGTCCTGATCATTCAACAGGAACACTTCTACAACTAAAAAAGAAGAAGCTACAGCAGAGTATAACTGAATTTGATGATTAATTTCTTAATTTTCTTGTTATAATTTAACCAATCTAATTTGATTGTGCCATTATACGTCTTCATATATCACATGTTAAAATTAGTAAGATCAAAGACTGGTAGGCTCGCAGAATGAATAATGTATTCGGGCAGTGTGATTGTAACCTCTATCTAGTATATTAAAAATATGGCTCGGCCAAGTACAAATCCGGTTTCAAATTCATATCGCATTCACATGTTCTCGTCATTTATATGCGGATAATTTCCCACTTTGTGTTATATATGTAGGACTTTAAAGTGCGATGGTACTCTAAAGTACGATGGTGTATCAAGCTAAAGTACGATGGTGTCTCACGCTAAAGTACGATGGTTGTGTGTTTGCTTAAGTTAGATGTACCAATAGGGTTAGGTTCGAGGGCTTTTATAACAATTAAAAACAAAGGTGTCGACTCCATACAACAAAGGTGACCTTAAATGTAGTTGGTCGTCCTTTATAAGCCTTTTAGGTATGCAAACTCTCAAATATTCAACGGTCACAATAATGCTTAACCCTGCCACATTGCTTATATGCCATATCCTAAATGATGAGTTCGATATCGAGCGTACCACCAGCTGACATAGAAGATTCCAGAAGAAGGAAAACGTAGTGTCGTACGCACGACAATTCACGTCAAAACTTTAATGTGATTGACCAGTAGCTGTCGTTTGTTGATGTGGTTCATAAGTGTTTCTCGTTTCTTGTTTTTTATATAGATTAGACCGTTGGTTTTCCTTTTTGAATGGTTTTACACGTATAATTGTTGGTGCCCTTTATAAATTGATGTTCGGTGTAAGTCAGATTCCGTGATGAAAACCGTACATTGACCTATAAGTTTTTTTCTTTTACAAATTGTGACATGGATGGAGATTTGTCTAATTGGTACTCATACAACATCTTCTTATATCTATATGTTTTTCTAAATGATTTCACACTTCGAGCTAAAATAAACTCACCTTCATACTCCCATATAGTATCAAACGGTTGACCTGATAATCCACCGGGATCTTTCGGGTCGTTGAATAAAGGTGCTTCAACAAGAATTGTCAAATTGTCTTCGCTTTCTGTTGGTCCTTTCAGAACTACAGTTATTGGAGCATGGTGAACGTCTTTGTGGTCGAACGTTTTTGTTATCTTAATTCTTTCTGTAGCCATCTATAAAATAAGTTCCTTCAGAAACGTTTGTACGATCATTTCTATACAATAGTATTTTTTGGTAATATAGTAGCTGTTTTAAGCTTTGTTATTTTGTTAAGATATACAACTTTTTTTCTGTCAAGGTTTGCTTTTGGATTTTAAATAAAGTACAGATAATTAAGAGTGTATGCGGAAAGATGCAATTTTGAATTGTGAATTGATTAACTAGTACATGCATGTTTTCTCTCGTAACATTCGGGGAAACGCCGATTTTATCTAGTCCTATCGAAATTGTGTTTTTGTCGGGACAGATTCTGCTACATCGATTCAAAATTGTAACAAGGTTCTGTGTGGAATGGGAACGGTCTAGAGTTTGTCATTGCTGTTATTTTTGCCGATCGAGTCCAGGTTACAACCAGATCTTTCGGAATGCGAACCGTCTTGGTCGAAACCGTTCAGTAACAGTCCCGTTATTTTTGCGAAATTCGGCAATGATACCCACGTCAGAGTCCCTAACAATTACAGAACAAGACGGAGTCCAGACAAAGCCATTTACAACGCAATACAACAGACTGTGATAGGAATGCGTTCCGATAGTACCTGATCATCCCGAATATGACGACGGTTTTCTTACAGAGCTGACTGTCTGGTCACTGTCGGATCACATTCAGTAGAATCAAGACGCGGTCGGGAATATTCGGTAGTTTTAACTAGGGATGGCGACGAGTACTCGAGTAGTCGGGTACTCGCTCGAAAGGCCGAGTACTCGAGTACAGTTTTAGAACTCGGATACTCGATTGTCTGATATACGTCTTGAGATATTTCTCTTCACATTTCCACTAACTTTAGTTTCGTTGAACTATCCCATTCGTAATAACTAAATACATTTTTTTTAAATCAATTAACAACATAAATATGTTTATCCTGACGATACTATTTGTTATAGTAATACCAGCAACGTCCTTTCATTCCGAGGGAATGTTTTCATGTGCACTACTTGTAACAAAAAATTAAAAGTCAACCCAATCTTTCGTCTGAAATTATTGACCAGATTTTCTAAACAAGAACAAAAAAAAAAACCATAGCGACCTGCTATGATCTCTACTCAACTGATTAGAGACAATTTAAACGGTGTTTGTAACGGATCAACAATTTCATTGATTAATAATTTACTCATCACTAGCCGTAAAAACGTACCTTTGTTTGTTAATCAAGACTTCAGTAAACGTGATTGGTATGAGATTACATTTAATTCAATTTAATTACTCTGTGTTTGAAACTTTACTATAATTGTTTAATTTACATTGAAAGATAGGCGAAAGTACGAGAGAGACATTGAAACACCAAAGTCGAAATTAAAGTGACAACGTCATGGCTAAAAAAAAAGAAATCAGACAAGTAATTTGAAGTCAATTTGTCAATTTGTTGTTTACAATTTGATAGACACGTCGTATTATAAAAAAATACGAACTTCTCAGGAACATATGATACATATATTGTCTACTTTGTCGGACTTTATATGCAAAAATTTTTGATTTTACTGGAATTTGGTTCCTGAACACGTACACATGATCAATAATTGTTATTATGATAGTTCTTTTTGTAGAAACGGCATTCGGGAGTTCATTGTTTAATTGACACAAAAAACATTGGATCAAGCTATATATGTTTGTCGTATGTTTGTCTTTCGTTATTATGTTTATGAAAGGTAAAAAGAAAAACACTGCATCCCACCTGAAATCTAAACTGTTAAATAGACGTTTAAGATTCAGCCGAGTACTCGCGAGTACTCGAGTAGTATGACCGAGTATCCGAGTATTCAATTTCAGATCTTTTGACATCCCTAGTTTTAACCATGCTTAAGATACAAATAGGATTTGAATCCGATTGAGAACGGGATGATCGGAACAAATTCGGCTGGAAACGGCTGAATTTGGTCGCTTCCTGAACAATATCGGACTGATGTCGTAATTAGATAATTGGTTATAGAAATCTTAATTAAAGTTTGAATTTCCAGCCAAGATTCACTGGATCTTGTTCAGACTTTTTTACAAATTTTAATCGGGAATCATTCTGTAAAGGACGGTTGAAAAATCGTGAATGTGTTGCCCCGGTTCTAGGGATAATATATCAAAATATAAAGCGGAAATCATGAAACCCTCAAATAGAAAAGTAAAATCATCATGACCAAGAGAAAGTCCAACAAAGGAAGTATATATAATGAATATTTGCAATGACTTTTTATTGTTTTACTGAATATGTCTTGTCTTCAGCGACAAGTTTTACACAACTGTCATTGCACATATGTTGCAAGCGGAAAGGTTTACTGTTTAGATAATCGTATCATGTTAAATACACTCATTGACAAATTTTTTCAGTTGAACTGGATACATCTTCATGATAGATCGCTAAAAGACCTGCAATTAATTCCCCTTTTGATAGGAATTGGCTTTAAAATATGTAATTTGGAGGAGATGGTAATAAATGAGTACTAAAATTCTCGTGAAATTGGCCAGAATATGAAAACAAAACATAAAAGACGCCCACATTTATTTACTTACCTGTGTTTCTTAAGTTATCTCCCTTGGATAAATATATATAAATAAACCATCCATCTCAGGTGAAATAATGATTATCATTTGAAAAAAATGAAAATAGCACATTATAAACTTTATGCATTCGTGCGATTCCTTCATTTTCATACAACATATGGTATATTTCAGAATGTGTTACCAAATTATAGATATACGACTAACATGACTAAGTAAATTTTTTATTTTACATATGTAAAAAGGTAAATTTAAAATTCATCCTTTACAAAATTCACAATTCTACTTTAGGAAAGCTTTTTTGTTCATACACAACTTAATCTAATGTGGTTAAGGGTGTACATCGATGCAAAATTTTTTTTAAATGCTGACGAACAAATTAACAAATTAAATGTGCTGATTGAAATATATCAGATAGTTGACAAATCTTAGGAGTACGTTTGTTGTCTAGGAACAGTAAATGGGCAATGTCGCAGATTTTGCTAAACATTTTCATACAACTTTGGCTCGTTGAACAACAATTGAAAATCGAAAAGATAATGCATTAACTTCTTTTATTATCTGAAATATTGCAGATTGACTTCTTTTAAAATTTGTATAGAAAGCTCCGAATTATACACATGAAACTAAAATTAAAAATAATACAAGATTTACAAAGGCCAGAGGCTCCTGACTTGGGACAGGCGCAAACATGCGGCGGGGTTAAACGTGTTTTTTTATATCTCAACCCTCCCCTATACCTCAAGGTGGCACGGTAGTATTTCCTGGCCCATAAGGGATAATGATAGCCTTTTTTAGAATGTTCACCACTTTCTAACACTGCAAAAAAGTTCTACATTCACAGTTAACTGAAGTACTTTCATTTTACTATTCGGAAATAAATTTGAATGTGTATCATGACGGTTTTTTTTTTTTTTTTTGCTATTTTTAAAAACCTTAGGCCATTAGTGCTTTTAGGTCTTTCATCATGCAGTGAATACAAAATTTCAAAAATTTCCAAAAATTCATTTTCAGCTGTATGTAAATTTATTTCATATTTTTCTACACCTGATTCATCCCTCAGTTTGGGAAAGTATGTTCACTTGATACTGTATTTTAGTCCAATCACACTGATCAGATACATCGACTTAGGTAGTGTACACAAAATAGTAACCTAAATTCTGGAATGTAAATACTACCGTGCCACCACTAACTAATGCACAAAAAACACATACATGTACGAATACGCACAGTAAAACTCACTTTAAGAGAAATCCGAGTCCAATGTCGTCTAAATGAAAAAAAGGGCACCATTGGAAAGTTGAAATCATCCCTTCTGTTCTAAAGTTTTGCTCTCCACCAATTCTCTATCAAATCAAGATTTAACAGGGATTCTCCTGTATGCGGGTTGTCCATTATTAGTGCAAATTCGTTGCCAAGGGATAATCTGTTCAACATAGTCACCTAACTTTGAATTATTTGAGATTACACCCTCAAGATGTGAATTTAAAGGATAATTAATTCTAGCTTCTATTCATTAATTACGAGAAGTTTGCATATGGAACAGAAGAAAAACAGTCCAATCTCATTGGAATGCCGATTAATTTTATTTTAAACACGTTCTCTAAACATAACAAATATATGGTGTTGATGAAAAATTAAAGCAACTTGATGATGTTAGTTTCAATATTTTTTTATCAGGTTTTGGGGGGAATACACTTTGTGATTTATTAAGTCATCACATTAATCACGATATACAGAGATAGAATATGAAATAAGAAAAGCCCGTCAACACTTTAAAAAGGTAAGTACAAATTCTAGGGAAAGTACTAATGAATATAGTTGGAGAAAAATCATAGGAACGCAAAGTATCGTGTAACTGATAATGTTACGATAATGTGCAATAAATCATAATAATTTATTCTAATCTTTTGAGGCAGATTATCTGTATATTGGATTAGATATCACAAGCTTTTTTTATGTTGAATTTCTGGTTAATACTGGTTTTCAACTTTCTATTGACTTGGACTTCCAACTTTGATTCGATAGCCACTGATGTGTCTTATATCTTCGACGAACCCCATTTCTGGTGTAACAAATTAAAGCCTAGTATCGTAACTACCACTAGGTCGATGCAACTGGTGGTGGACGTTTTGTAGTCAGCACTTCTGTGTTGGCAATGAATATCAATGAAACGGGTATTCACTGTCAATTTTCTGTTTACATATTTAGAAAAAAAATTTAATCACTAAGGTTTTGCTTCCCATCCATCATGCATGATCGGTTCGTATTGTTTTGTGTACAATGCTATTCAATTTCGTACTTGTTTTTATCCTAGCACCTGTTTTGATTCGATTGCCTTTGGTGAGTCTTGTGTCTGGCGTCAAAATCATACACCTAGTATCTATGAAGATGTTTTTTTAATGGAAAGATACATGTCTCTTTAAATGAATTTTTAAAATTGCTCGGGAGCTCTGTTTGCTTGCTCTTAAGAATAGATTTCTTAATAAATAGAACCAGTTTTTTTCACGGAGTAGTTGTTATATAACGTTGAAATCGTGATATCTAGAAAAGTGATTAAAGATTCAGTGCTTTATCTTTGGATTAAATTTGGAAAAACATTTAATTAGTCAGAATGTCATCTTTTGTAAGTAATGTGCAAGTAAATGTTTAGTTTCTATGTGAATTATTGAATTATCAATACTTCATTTCTTAATCAAACAGTTTTACGATGTAGTTTTGGACCAACAAAATTGTTAGTTAGTGACTAAACTCATAGATACCAGGATTGAAATTTTGTATTTGCGTCAGACGCATGTTTTGTCTATAATAAACTCACTAGTGACGTTCTAATCAAAAAATGTTTAAAAGGTTAAATAAAGTACGAAGTTGAAGAGCATTGAGGACCGAACATTGCAAAAGAGTATAGATCTATGTCTTTTTTGTGTGTGCATAATATGTTCATCCGGACGACACATCCAGTCTCGCTCCTTATTTGGGGTTCATGCGATTCCCCCCCCCCTTTATTTTTTGTTACCTTAATAAGTATCTTCTCAATGAATTTAACAGATTTGAACATTATCAAACTACTATTGCCTCTTAATTTAGTCAATGATCTGCCTTAATCCTTAATTGAATCCGTTGATATTTCAAAATAGAGGTGGAAGATACCAAAAGGATATTTAAGTTATGGATTTAGGGTCACAGTATTCAAGCCTTATATTTTGCAGACAATGCTGACATGTGCAGGACGCCGTTGATAATGTGGTCAGCCGCATTATATTTGATGTCAAACAATTATGCAATCAGGAGGTTTAGATATTTTATACAGCCTTGTGAAGAAAGAACAGTACAGAAATTTCAGTTATACAATGACAAATAACAAACAGGTTTCTTTTCTATTTCCCTGTGTATTTACGAATTGGGTGGTATGTCTTCCATTCTTCTGAGGCATATCGATGACTCCAGTTAACAGGTAGCACTCTTTTAAAATTGATCGATTGGAAATAACCCAATTTGTGACAAAAAAAGACGAGGTAATACAAAATTTACTAATTTTAATCAGCACCATTTGTCACAAGATAAACTTTAAACAAAGAACTCTTTGATGTAATTTTGTAATCATTTTATTTGAATTTCCTTCCACTCTGTATAAACACACGCACACAACTATAATTTTGAATTCAGAATTTATTATCATTCTGACGGCCACATAAATGAACAGTACTATGATGAAGAAGAAAAACGTCATTGAGTATCTGAAAGACGACCGGACGAAATGTCCAATGTTATCAGTGTTGGTTTCATGTTGTAGGGAAATGCATCGTTAAAATACAATATTGTATCGCGGTAGCAGAAAAGATTGCACTCCCTTTAAGATCCTACAATAATAAACACCAGTTGGCTATTCTCCGTTTTTTCTCTTCCAGTACATGTGTGAGGATCCATTGTTATCACTCAAAGTTATGTTAATCCTTTGATTGTCAAAATACCAAAAACTTACTATCTAACCAGCGAAAGCAGATCAAAGCACAATTCATAAGTTATATAGTTATATACGTATGAAAAATTGTAAGTTAAGTTTTACTTTCTGCTTAAGTAGGGATACAAGTTGAATTCCGAAAACAATTGAATCGCATTTCTAAGAATTAGAAAACTTTAAAAACTGGAAAACATTAAATAGGAATAATATACCAAGTTGCACATCATAAAATACCTTTCAAAGACGCACATGCATCAACAGTAGCCCCCTAATATCAAACCAATCAAACATATAACGGATAAAAGAATGTATTTATTATAAACAATATAATAAAATGTCAACGGCATTATACTAAAAACTACTTTTTTTCATCAGGTTAACAAATCTGTATATCATAATTGTAATACGAACTTAACACTTCTAATATACGAGGGGACTTTTACAAACAAATACTTACAAGTCAGGATCTGTATATTTCCTTGTTGAAACAGGATAAAGTGATTCATACTTTCTACCATTACCCGATGCATGGATTGCATCAGCATTAAATTTAGTTACTTTTGGAGGGAAATAACTGCCAGGTATCGTCGCTCTCCCAATCCACCTATTATTGTTATGGTTGCTGTATAAGATAATGGTAGTTGTTGCTGAAATAATTAAAATACCTCTAAAATATAATTATATTATGTATAAGCATACTGAGCTTGTCAAACAATTACATGGCTTGTTAAATAAAACATCACAAAAATCATTGATGGACGAAACATTTTTATCATTTAGTTCAGAAATTGAAACTAAGAAAGTCAGACGATATATCATACTGTGCATCTCCGTTGGCATATATATATAACAATATTTCTTATTCAAAGAGAAGAATAAACAACAAGTTAGTAGTACTTATAGATTGATAATCCATGTTGCCCCACTGATAAAAATAACATCACAATAGTCCTTAAACATTTTAAATGTTGTGTCGGCTATTATATTATTTGATTGTGCGTTTCTTTGTTATACATGTTCTTGCGTGTGTTCGTGTCGTATATCTGTCACGTAGTGTTTTAGCGATATTCTTTAACATTGTCATAAAGCTGGAGGTTTGGCATGCCATTGAACCATGTTCAATCCACCATGATTCTTAAAATGTCCTGTGCCAAGTCAGGAATATGGCAGTTGCTATTAAATAGTTCGTTTCTATGTGTGTTAGCGTTTGTTTTTGTTGCACTTCGGTGTACGTGTTGTTCCTATGTTTTCCTCTTATAGTTCCTGTGTTTCCCTCGGTTTTGGTTTGTAACCCGGATTTTTTTTTCTCAATTGATTTATATTTTTTAAACACCATGCAGTATACTACTTTTGCCTTTATTTACACTCATACAAAGTAAATGAATTAATCAAAGATATTTTTTTTAAGACGACGATGAAGTACCGAGACGAACTGATATAAATAATCATTATGAAATTGTATGAAATATACAAAGAAGATAAAATTAAAATCGCATATGTGTATTCTTATTCTAATGTTAAATCTGACCATAATGACTATAAATATATGTATCGCGCAAGTTTTGCTATACACTCAAAACTAAACAATTGGCTAATTATATCCATGCACATTTATTTTGTTTCGTCACTTAATCTATGCATTATAAGTTAAGCACCTTATTTATATAAATACTAACTTTAAAACTATTCATTAATCCATGCATCAAAAGAACTAAGTGTTGGCTGTGTCTTGCAAAGATAAAAAAAAAAAAGACAAAAAAAAACATGTTGAAAAACAAACACAGGTGCTAGTTGAAGTACTGGAATGAAAATGAATGATTCATTTCAAATTCTTTGGTTTTAAGTGCCTTACACCCAGCGCCTAATTCTAAAACTTCATAAGGGTTATAATATATTAATGTCTCATGGGTTGAACTATCTTAAAACAAATCTTAGACTCACATACCGATTTAAATTGTTTTTAAAAGTTAGCTAACAGGGTTATTGCAGGAAGGAAAACTTCACTTAAAAATGTTATTCTGTGGTGATCAGCCGGTGTTCTTATTTTTGTATACCAGAGTCTTAGTAGGATGCAGCAAGGTTCATTGAAACTGGACCCAACCAAGAATACATTTTATCCAAAGCCGAGGCTATAACGATTCCACAAACAACCTTAGATTTTTTTCGTTTTTATTTTTTGATGCTTTTTTTGGTATTTTGAAGATGTTTGCATAATTTGAATTGTGTGAAAACACCTAAAACAATTTCACAATGAACTAGATCGATTAATCCAAACTATTAACAACATATATATTTGTTTAATAAATCTCAATGGTAAAACTAAAAAAACTTAAATTGGTCCCATTCCTAATGATTTATCTCTTACTCTATCTAAATGGAAACAGGTGCTTAGGTTAGTATGACTATCAACTTACGGACTCAATTTCCAAATAATCATCGGCATCATTAAGAAAAAAAGCCTCTGTAACTAAACAAAAAGGGAAAATGTTATATTAGACCAATCGTTACACACAATAATAAATGTAATAATGAATCAAAATAACAATAAAATTGAGAATGGACATGGGAACAAGTCTACTTCATAACATAAAAAAAATTTTTACAAAAAAAAAAACATCAACGCAAACAATATTAATAAATCAAATGAGGAATTTCCTATCAGTTATATATAGTGTTGCTGCTTACAGGATAGCAGAATACGTTTACCCTTCCATAGCCAATTGAGAACATCACACTTTTTAGTGTTGTTTCTGTTGCTCAGTCTTAAGTTTTCGTTGTATTAGTGGACTTGTTTGTCTGTTAGTCATTATCTTCGACTTATGAGTTTTGAATGTCACCTTGGTATATTCCATCTATTATTTCAACAAAAATACTTAAACATTAACAATCTAATATATATGTTGACGCTGCAGGACAGTTGACTCCAGTAGGGACAAGAATTAAAAGTCAAACACGGATATGGGATCTGTGTTATGCATGAGTCAGAACCCTTCCGTAATAATAAACTTGTTGTGTTTTGAATTAATTCATTTCTCATATTTGTTATTGATTTTCTCAATAGAAGTTTTTCCCTTTTATATTTCTTTTATAGTAAATATCTCTTCTGGTCGTCATAAAACATTGTCAATAACACTTCTCTGCGAAATGTGTTGTCCAAAGGTCCGAAATACCCTAAGCTAAAATCCGTCAATTGTAAACGCATCTTCAAAATACTGATGGACTCAGTCGAAGATTATGTCAGGTTTGCTTTAAAAAAAATCAAGTTAAGAAGCTGGCGTTTCCTTGGATTTTTCATTCTATGTTTAGCTTTTAAAATAAACATTTCATTCATTAGAATTTTACGGGGTGTTTTGCATCGGTTGGTCTTTGGTGACTAGTTAACATGATGAACATCATTGAAAAGTCATACATTCAGAAAATAAAGTGTTATACATAATCGAGGAACATTTTATCAGAAAAACCAAATTACGAGTTGGTTAACCTTTATGAAATATCTGTGTCACAGACGACGACGAATATGTTCCAATAGTCGTGACCATAAACCCGACCTTTTTTCTTCGAATGCGATCTACTGAATTATGCGAAATACGACGAAAACGATCTGAATATCCCGTTTTTATGTGGTTCGTGTTGGTCAGTCTTCAGTTTTTTATGTTGTGTTTTGTTGACAATCATTTTTTTTTTGCTCGTTTTTGTATTTTGTATTTTGTTTTGCCAAGGTATTGTCGTTTGCTTTGAACTAGTCTATGATTTTGACTATACCTTTTGTATCTTACGTATCTCTTTTAGTAAATGAAATGCAGATAATGATTCCTTAAATCTGTTTAAAAATATGAATTACAAATGTCATTAAAATATAGTTTTCATTCTCTTTTCTGTAGTAATACTTACGCTATTTTTTGTTGGGTTTCGCCTTCTGCATGATCTTTTACCAACTATATTCTCTGTCAATAGTGAAAATAGCAAAAGCAAAGTTGTGATATACTTAATTCGATTCTTTGTTATAAACAGTATATGTAGCGCTGTAAAAAAAATTAATGTTATTACATTGAATGCAGTACTTTTATAATAAACAGTGAATAAAGTCATCAATCAGTGAAGTCCAGACATCAATTTAAAAAAACAAATGCCAAAAGATATATCATTAATTGTGATCTCATGCAAAAAATCGTATGTAACAGTTGCCGTACTATGCATATTAGAATTTTATTCCAACTATATATGCATCTGTTCATTCCCTACAAAACAAAAAGCAGAGATGCTGGGTATTGTTTTGCTCGCTCATATCTGGGTTTTTTTTTTTTTTTTTTTTTTATAAATTTAAACATCTTTTGTTTGTTTTTGTTTTTTTTTATTCAGAGTTAGTAACATTGTTTCGCTTGACATTTTTCGCTTTGATTCCGTTTCAAACAATGTATAACGTAAGGGGTGGAATAACTTTATAAATCATACCATTGGTGGCATTCAGCTGTTGTCTGTTCTATGGTCGGGTTGTTGTCCTTTTCACTCATTCCCCATTTCCATTCTCAATTTTATTTGTATCAAAAAGAAACACAATGATATTCCATGAAAATGCTCGATTTCTTCATTGACGCCAACGAATAAAAATGAATCCACAGTAGTATCCAACTAGAAGAATAATCTGTCAGGTGAAATGTTTTTTTTTAGGTTAATGTATTTTCAAGTTCCATTTATTCAGTTATCTACGTGGATGCTATATATGAATGCTGTGATTGAAAAGGTCATTTAAGCTTATGAAAATCTGTTACTTACATTATCGATCAAGGTAGATATAATCAACACTGATCAAATAACAAAATATTCAATTATTTAAACAAGATATTTATATATAATACGAATGTTAATTTCTTGCGTAATAGATCATGTATGTGAACTATTATTCAAGAGAGATTTAGGACATTTACTTTGTTTTTCAAACCAAACATATTAGGTTGATCAATAATCTATGAAAACGAGCACAATGTCAAACGATGCATTTCAAAAAGGCTGTGATACGACAAACAGGTATGCTAAACACCAAATAAATGTTAGCTTTTGAGAAACTGGCATAATCATGAAAACTATGATTTAACCCATGTTATGTTGTGAAAGTTCCCTGTACCCTGTCTACACGACAAGAGTCATTGGCAGTGGTTCTACAAAGCAAAAAAAGTTGATCTTTAAGAACTTAGAAGATCATTTAATACAATGCTGGCATTATTAAAACAACATTAGTTTACCAATGTTCAAATCTCATTTAACAATAGATAAAAAGTCATATCACAAAAATACCGAACGACTAGGAAAATTCAAAACGGAAATTCCTAATCAAACGGCAAAATCAAAAGCTCAAACAGATCCAACGAATTGATAACAACTGTAATATTTTTGACCTGGTACAGACATTTTCTTATGTAGATAAATCACGTTAACACCAAGAAAATCAAGCGAAAAAAAACATATATATTGCTGGCGGAAATTTTGAACCATTTACCAACTAGAGAAAGCCCTTTTTTACACTTTACTTATATCAAAACTAGCATAGTTTTTTGTTGGGTCATTATTGGGACTATTAGTTAGTATAATAGTCCCAGGTTATTCCAATATAATCATCCGGCTAAAAAAACAACTTCATGTAGTTTCAGTCCAATATGCCCTCTGATTTCTGACTGGATGTGTACAAGTTATCATTATGAAAAAAACTGTACAAATTATAATTTGTATTTTGACTTTGTACAAATTATAATTTGTACAAAAAGTGCTTGTACAAATTACAATTTGTACAAAATAAGGCTTAATTTCACTTATAACTTGTACAAAAATTTATCATATGGATGTTGTGTTAAAAAAAGTGTTGATACCCACTATACAAACTTTTCAATGCTATTTTTAAAGTCATATTGATTAATTTATATTGCCTTGAGGCTACAAATTGTAGACCTTCAATCTGTCCCCGACCATGAATTCAATGGATAATGCACTATCAATATCATCTTTATACCAAATTTAGCGTGCTTAGAGCTCTGAAATCTGAGAGAGCTGCTGAAGTTGCTTATCAATTACTTGACATTTTTCTTCTCTTTGGTCCACCCCATATCCTCCAAAGTTATAATTGGAGAGTTCACTGCACACATATAATCACTGAACTTAAATCGTTATGGTCAGAAATAGTAATAGTTCATGGGCAACCAAGACATCCCCAAAGTAAAAGGTCTGTAGAAAGAGCAAATACAGACATTAAAGAAATACTCATATCATGGATGAATGACAATGACACACAACAGTGGTCTGATGGTTTGCGCTCCGTGCAATTTCCGAAAAATAGATGATATCACAGAGTAATTGATCAATCGCTCTATCATGCTCTGTTTGGTTCTGATCCAAAGATAGGGTTATTTTCATCTTCTTTGTCAAATCTTAAAACCGAAGAAGATTTGGAGAAAGTGTTCAAAGAGGTTTCAGAGGAGAACAGAGAAATTGAGATTGATAGAACGGGTGAAAACACAGATGCTGAATTGGTAGAATCAGAAAGAGAACTTAACGATTCTGTGACTGATTGTGAAACTTGATCAACTAGTACAACTATTGAAGCTGTATCAGAGGAAGTCGAAAGCACAATTATTCGTGCAAGAAAACGCGCATTGTCTGACCAACAAATCTAAGCAGATGTCCTTACAAGAAATACAAAACAGAAACTGAGTGAGTTATCTGTTGGAGACAATGTTATTATTCCAATACCACAGTATGACCGAGCACCAACCGATCTGAGAAATATACAAGGTGTTGTTGTGGAAGTAGGAAATTTTGGCTATCGTGTAGGGACAATAGCTGGTAATTTATCAGGAGTCCTAAGCAGAAACAAACTAGAATCAATCAGTGAAATTAAGCCTTATTTTGTACAAATTATAATGTGTACAGGCACTTTTTGTACAAGTTAACTCAGGCAGAAGGAGTAGTAGACCTTGTAAGGATCCATATACCAAATATAGTTATATTATTCATGATAAATGTGCAATTCATGTGATTAAAAAGCATTTGCATGGACATTATGAACTTATGAATTCGTCTCAATGTAACCATTTACATAAAATCTCTCAAACTTATCAAATGTAGATAACCATTTAGTGCTGTTTGATTTGTAAATTTATTGCAGGTGTTTTGAGATTTTGACTAGTAATGGCCTATTATAGATTGTCACATTGTTTTTGTTGATCCAACAGATTTCATATACAATAATACTGTGTTGAAGTCAACCCTGTATAACTTAAATTTTTATTAACTAATATCTATTGGTGCTAGAGTTGTTGGAATTTGGGTTGGAATTGACCATAATAACATACAAGCATTTCATGAAAACTTCAAATGAAAGGATTCAAAACTATGATGAAGAAGTCATGTGTGCAGTTTTCATTTTATAGTCATATATTTATAGTTGTATAATGCACCGTTTCAAAATGACAGCTGCAAATTTACTGTGACATGTCAATCTTGTTTGGCATCATATGTATAACAAACTGTGTGTGTGTGTGTTTTTAAATAATGGTTTATTCTATTTCATAATAATATGAATAACAAATAAAATCAACAGCAAAACATATGCTGAAAATCAACATAAAATTTGATAACAATAAGATTTTTTTTAGAGCATCCCAGTCCATGGAAATAATTGAGGCAGTTACACCATTCAAAAGTGATGGTTTGGCAGGCCTCCTAAGAATAGTTGGTCAATAAATGTACAAAAATGAATGGATTAAAGACAATTTAGTTTAAAAAAATGAAAATCCCATTTGGAAAAAAATAAAAATTGCAAAAATTTCCTAATATATGGGAAAAAGTTACCAATATGCATAAAAACATGTAAATGATTATATTGCACAATTTATCCAACAATTGGGTAGTACGGCTTCCATTCCTCTGAGGTATACTGTGGGCTCCAGTTACCAGGTAGCAGTCCTTTAAAGTTGATTGGTTGAAAATAATCCAATTTGTGGCTGAAAGACACAAATACATAAACATTATTTTACAATTAAGCATCCTTAAATTACTATGGGTACTTTTAGTAGCAAGATTTTGATTACATTAAATGAATGCCTTATTCTTCAAAATGGAAAAAATCAAAATGATTAGCCAAGAATCTGTAAGAACTTGATGCATTTTTCTGTTATTTGTCAACACATTGGTAAGGTACGGGAATGATGATCACTTAAGTTTTTCAATCTGCATACCAATGTTAACACTCCAATAAAATTTGCAAAATATTACTGAGTTCATAGATGTATATGCCACATATGTTTTATTCATACTAAAATATGTTTAAGATCCAGAAGAAAAAATATAACTCTACCTAGAAAATCATTATGCCTGATAGATGACCAAAACGTTCCAAAAATATCTAACTTTAACAAATGTATACCATTTTTTTTAAAATGAACTCAAAATTGTGCCTACCTTAAACACAACTGCAATACTAAATGCATAAAAGTAATAGAAAATTATTATATCTGTCTAAGAAAACCAAATGCATAGGATTAACTGGGAAAATAGAATCTTATTTAGACTTACAAGTCAGGATCTGTATATTTCCCTGTTGGTACAGGATACAGTGATTCGTATGTTCTATTGGTCCCTGATCCATGGATTGCATAAGCATTAAATTTAGTGACTTTTGGAGGGAAATAACTGCCAGGTATTGTAGCTTTCCCTGTCCATCTATCATTTTTAATGGTAGCTGTGTATGTCAGTGGAAGTTGTTGCTGGAAAATATTGTAAAGCATTTTTGAACATGTATATTTAATTTTAAAACAAAGTAATTGCAAGTTGTTTTAGAACAAAATTATAAAAAAACAAGAATGTGTTCATAGGACATGGAGCCCCAATTCACACTATCATTTTCTATGTTCAGTGAAAGTGAAATTGGGGTCAAAAGTCTAATTTGACATAAATTAGGAAGATTTTATCATAGGGAACAAGTGTACTAAGTTTCAGTTGATTAGACTTCAACTTTATCAAAAACTACCTTGACCAAAAACTTAAACCTGAGGCGGGACAGACAGAGAGATGGACAGACGGAGAGATGGACAGATGGACGGACAGAGGTACGGTACGACTGATGGACAGATGTACGAACGTACCAACAAACGAACGGACGCACAGACCAGAAAACATAATGCCCATAAATAGGGCATAAAACATACAAGACTATCAAAAGCCAGATGTTCCAGACTTGGGACAGGCACAAAAATGCAGCGGCTTCAACACGTTTTGTGAGATCTCAACCCTCCCCTATAACTCTAGCCAATGTAGAATAAAGAAACACAGTAAAACTCAGTTTAAAAGAACTCAGTGTCTGACTTCAGAATAGGTAACAAAAGAAACTAAGCAAAATGACCATGATACATAAATTAACAAAGGACTATTAGCAGTTACTGACATGCCAGCTCAAGACCTCAATTAAAGTGATGCCCCTAGGTGGGCAATTTTAAGCTTATTTTGAACTTGTAGACTTTGTAAAGTTATCAATTAAATATCAGGTTCTGTGTCAGTTTTATCAATACAAGGTACATCTTGCAACAAAAATATCATAAGTTGGCACCATATCAAATCATCTCTTTATTATACAACAAATCAAACAATCAGGAGGTCTATAAAAGTCAAACGTACATTAAGCTTAATCGCAACGTTCAAATCAACCTATAACTGATAATTAAACAACAGTAAACAATAATTAGCTCAATATCAAGTGAATGTTTAACATTTTTTTACAGTGAAATGGTGTAACTATGTTGATTGATTGATTTTAATGTCACTTAAAGCACTAATGGCTATTTCCTGGCAGCAAGTGTTTATTGGTGGAGGAATAAATAAAACATAAACTTTACAGCAATTGCTTGAAAAGATAAATTTAAGTAACTTGTTTCATAATATTTTTTTTTAAGTACTTTTATGGCCAGAGGACAGAACAATGCTTGAACTTCTTGTGATATCATGTCCTTTACACTTACTTTAAAACTATTCCTAGCTCCATGCAGCAACAAAAGTAGGTGTTGTCCATGCCTTTAAAAGATACAGAAATAAAAATGATTGCAAATAAACTCATCATAGATACCAGGACTAAATTTTGTATATACGCCAGATGCACGTTTCGTTTACAAAAGACTCATCAGTGACGCTCGAATCCAAAACAGTTAAAAAGGCCAAATAAAGTATGAAGTTGAAGAGCATTAAGGACCAAAATTCATAAAAGTTATGCCAATTACAGCTAAGGTAATCTATGCCTGAGGTAGAAAAGCCTTAGTTTTTAAAAATTGAAATTTTGAAAAGTGCGGACTACTGGGCTAGTGACCCCTTCGGGGGAAATAAATCTCCACCAGCAGTGGCATCGACCCAGTGGTTGTAAATAAACTCATCATAGATACCAGGACTAAATTTTGAATATATACGCCAGAAGCGCAAACAAATACACACCTCAATAAAATACTTCAGGTGCCTGTCCCAAGTCAGAATCTGTCATATTGTATAGTGTCACCTGTCTGAAGGCTAAGAATGTATGAAGTACTCCATGTGTGTTTTGGTTATTTTATTCACATGAACATGTTTATCATTTCCTGTGAAATGTGAATTTTGACAAAATAAAGATTATTTTCGTATACTGGTCTTCAAATTCATCTATAGATTATATAATTATCATTTGATTATTTGATTCTAAATGTTTTCTTTCAAATAGACTCATGGTGACATTACAATAATAAGACTTCCTGATTATATGATCTCACATTGTAAAGGTCCATATACCATAAAAGGCAGAATGATATGTTCCAATATGGCAATGTGTATGGAACTGTTATGAATCGGAGAGATATTTGGGTAAAAAGTATCATAAATAACTAAAAAATTCAATTGCTGCATAATAAACTTGCATTACTATACCAAGCACGTATATAAAGTCAAAATCAATTTGCAAACTTACGGACTCAGTTCAACTTCTAAGTAATCATTCTGATCATTCATAAAAAATGCCTCTGCAACTAAACAAAAAAGAAAATATTCAAGTATGGACAATTTGATATAAATAGAACTAATAATGGAATAAAAGAAAGGATATTTTGATTCATTTTACTAAATCAAAGTTAGCCTTGATATGTTCGACAATAAGTCACTAGTGAAGTTGTCTTTGCCTATTTTTCCTTTGTAAAATATTTGTTGTTACAGATTTTATCATTTTTTTAGATCTCATTTTTAATATAATGAAAATACTAAGCATATAAATTTACAAAATATTTTAACATCTTAATTCATACTGTTTTACTAAAGCAAAAACATTTTGATGAAAAATTTTCTTATTCAATGACACAAGATTAATAATTTTCTACAAAAAAGTACATCAAATCGTAGCTATACCATCTGCTATTCTCAAACCATCAGACAGTAGAACCCGCAAAAACCATAATTATACTTTTAGGCACATTTCAACCAAAAAAGATACATATAAATATTCATTTTTTCTATATACCATAACACAGTGGAACTTATTGACAATGCAAACAGTCGCTGTCGACACTTTCAGAGAACAACTCACACTGGTCAGCTGTTCTCCACAAATCCTTCTAACTCATAATTAGCCTATGTACATAGTTTTAATCACAATTTTAAAAAATCAAGTTACGCACCTCAAATTTATTTCCAAATATTTTTGTTTTTGTAAATATATATATAGGCCACACTGCCCAAACAGTAAATAATCTTCAGATCATTGAAGGACTACTGAAAACTTAAAGAAGAAGAGTGTTAAATAGTTTGGAAATACAAGCAAACCTTATGTGGCTGCAAAAATTGATTACATGCAACAAATCAACACATCAAGCTCCAACTTGACCAATTTACCTTCGTAGAATCTAAGAAAGCTTTGACAAATTCCTACCAACGGTAGGAAATGGATGGAATGACTGAATTTAGCAGTTACTTGATATGCATTCAAGGAAGCAGGTTAAAATATAAGTATATGTTGTTAAACTTTATAAATTTGGATAATATATCATTTTAAAATACAAAATTACAACTCATTGCACATTGAATAATTTTGTAGTGGTCAAGTACATGGCATACCTTCATAATCCCAAAGTCCAGAAAATGGTTGACCAGGGGTACCACCAGGGTTGGCTGGATCATTAAAGAAAGGTGCTTCAACGGACATTATCACATTATTGTGTTGGTCCCGATCTAATGATATCATGACTGGGTCATGGTCTATTGGCTTACCATCCCAGATAGTACTGATAGTATATGTCATCTAGGATAATAATTGTAAAGATAATTTATTTAGCAATGCCAAATAAAATTTATAAAGGTAACCATATGAGATAGTTTTCTAGATATTATTTAATATTTGTATAACATATAACTACTTAGAAATCATCATTTTACTTTTTGTGGTGTTGATACATTCTTGTGACACACAGTTTATAATTCTTTTATGGTGTCTTTGTGTTAACTCGTAAATTCATGATAAGTTTCCATTGTTATTCTAGAGTTTACATGTTGTAATGTACTACTATATTATTTGTTAAAGTTTTCCCCTGTACTGAGTGTTCTTGCTCTGCTTATTTGTACAATTTTCCTGTCATGTAATATTGTCATTTTAGCTGTAATTTTTTCATTGCCATTTAAGCAGGAGGTTTGACAAGCCATAATGCCAGATACAACCCACCAATGTTTTAGTGAAATGTCATGCACCAAGTCAGGAATATGGCAGATGTAACAAATAGTCAGTTTCTATGTATGTTAATATTTGTTTTTGTAGCAGTTCAGTGTTTCTTTTGTACAGTTGTTTTCCACTTATAGTTGATGTGTTTACCTTAGTTTTGGTATGTGATGGTAACAGTGACCTGAATTTGTTTTCACTTAATCAATTTATGACTATCGCAGACCTGCCAACTATCCCGATTTTGGCGTTATTATCCTAATTTTCATGCTTCAACCCGAATCCCTATATCGGGTTCCTAAAACAAGCAAAAAACCTGATTTTCACAAATGTGACAAAAGCAGAAGTCCTCTTCGCCTACTCTATAGCAGAACACAACATACCATTCTCTTATGCAGACCATTTCACCAAACTACTAGTATGCAAAGTGATGTTTCCAGATAGCAAGATCGCAACCAAATTTGCTTGTGGCAGAACCAAGGCTACTTGATCAGATCGTCAAAAGATCCCTAGCTCCTGCACTTCAGCAAGATGTTATCACCAACCTAAGAAACCAACCATTCTCACTTGCAATAGATGAAAGCAACTACAGAAACACTGACAAATGCCTGGCCATTTAGTTAGATACTTCACTTCAGACAGTGCTAAGACCAGATTCTTAACTATGCCAATCTGCAACATAGGAACTTCACAGAACATCTTCGACCAACTACACCATACCTTGGACTAATGTACTCAGCTTCATAGACAACTGCAATGTGAAGATGGGAAAGAATAACTCAGTGATGACCCGCATCAAAGAACTGTCAACAGACAAGTTTGACTTCCACCATAGTTCCAAGGGAAAAGAACAGTACAAAGAGTTCCTAGACTTCTGTGACGTAGAACCAAGCAAGTTTCTCAAACATGCAACTACAAGATGGCTCAGCTTAGAAACCTGTGTTGACTGCACTCTTCACCACTAGCCAGCTCTCACCAGTTACTTCAACTCCCACTGTGAGGTAGAGAAACCCGGACGTATTCAGAGAGTAGCAACTCAACTCAGTGACCATGAGATCTACCTGTACTTCTACTTCCTCAGCTTCATCTTGGAACAACTCAACAACTTCAACACCATCTTACAAGCTACAGAGGCACGTATTGGTTACCTGGCAGCAGAAATGAAAACTCTTCTGCGTACCTTCCTGGGAAAATTCGTCAAGGCAAAACTCATCCAGACTACTCAAGATCTTACAACCATAGATTACAGCATTCCTGACAACCAACTACCCAACAGTATTCTCAGCATTGAACCCAATGCAAGAGGCTACCTGTATGACCACTCAGATGACATATCTCCAGCAGTACTTCAGAGACTTTTTAAGTATTTATAACATTTTTACTACAAATTATTTGGGGTGTATGTCAATGAGATACAAAGTCAAGTACTTGCCACTAGACATTCAGTTATTATACAAAACAATGAGACAACTTTTTTTTTAACTTTATTAGCAGTTGTGATATGTGTCAACGAAGTAAAATATTAATGAGTTAACTTTTCTGAACATGCATGAAGTATTTGCCACTGGACAAAACAATCTAATAGATAAAATATGATTTGCATTCTTGTGCTTAAGTGTGTTGTTATAGTTTTAGATGTTTATTATTTTATTTATTTTTCAATAGTATTGAACATCAGTATACTACTGTTGCCTTTATTTGTATATAATTATTAAAATATAGTTTGGGCCAGGTGAGCTGAAAGTGCAGAATATCAGTCAATTACAAATAATATGAAATCTTAGTGTAAATATTTTTATTTTATTTTTATTTCAATATGCAATGTACAATTTTTAAGGGGAAAATTACTGTGTTGTGAATAGCTAGATTGACACACTGGTGATTCATTTTATTTGTTGAATATCAATTTAGTGGTTTTTGTTGGTAAAGTTAAACACAAAATATGACTATTAAACGAAGTACAAAATTTCTTTAAGCTTGTATGCAGACTGACTTTTTGACTTACATTTGGGTAGTACTGCTTCCATTCATCTGAGGTATACTGTGGGCTCCAGTTTCTAGCTAACAGGTCTTTAAAGTTGATTGGTTGAAAATAGTCCAATTTATGGCTGAAAGACAAATATCAAGAAACAGTATCTTATAATTTAGATAGCTTATAGTTTGTATGAATGTCTTGAAAAAACATTAAAACCTAAAACCCTTATTTTAAAGACCTTGAATAAATTTATTAATTACACTGGAAAGCAAAACAGGATTTGCCAAGTATTTCTAAGAACTCTTACCATATGATGTATTCTATACTGTTACATCTTTGTTTGTTACCTGAATACTGATGACTTCTGATTAAATTGCATAACTACCAGTCATGCAGGTAAATGGTCAGAGCCATACTTAACTTATTTTTCAAAGAAGTTGTTCTTCATCTTCAAATCCACCATTTTCTACATACGAAAATAACTGTACCAAGTTAGGAATATGACAGTTGTTGTCCAATTGTTTGATGTTTTTGAGCTTTGTATTTTGCCATTTGATTAGGGACTTTCCATATTGAATTTTTCTTGGAGTTCAGTATTTTTTGTGATTTCACTTTTTATCACATGCAGTTACTTGATTTTATTATTGAAAGTTTGCTGCACTTACCTTTGCATTTTGTCAGTGTCAGACATATTAAGATAACTGATTGTGCAAATGTTAATAAATATTGTAAATAAATGTAACAATGTTTATCGCTATTTTACGAAATTTCCTTTAATCTTACTGACTGATAATTTCCTTTAATCTTACTAACTGATAATTTCCTTTAATCTTACTGACTGATAATTTCCTTTAATCTTACTGACTGATAATTTCCTTTAATCTTACTGACTGATAATTTCCTTTAATCTTACTGACTGATAATTTCCTTTCTCAGCACAGTAGAGTGATGTAAACAATTATCACTAGAAATTATAGAAGCAAATGTGCCGTTGTCAATGAAATTAACAACGTCTTCATAGGTAAAATAGTGATAAACAGATTATCATTGGACATCTCAACTGGACTGCTTTTCTCACTTTCTGATGTATCGGCTCAAGCAAGAAAAATCAATCCGTTGAGATGACCAACAATAATGAAATTAAATGTGCCTAATAGTAATATCACTGAGTTATTATTGATGTTTACCCAACTGCCTTTACATCTGTACTTCAGGGTTGACATGAACTATCATTGATATGGTCATAATAATAAGTTAACTGTTAAAGAAAAGATTACCTTAGCTGTATTTGGTAAAACCTTTCTGAATTATGTTCTTCAACTTTATACCTATTTGGCGTTTTTTACTTTTTTTACTTGAGCATCCCTGATGAGTCTTTCGAACAAAACATGCATCTGGGGTATTAAATTTAATCCTGGTATCTTAGCGAAGAGTTCATTTTTCCATAATGAAATATGTTTTAGATTCTTAAAACATAAAATGTAATTAAAATTTTTACTAAAATATAACTGTCAATACAAAATGCAGAAGAGTAATCAGGGAAAAAAAACTTACAAGTCAGGATCTGTATATTTCCCTGTTGGTACAGGATACAGTGATTCGTAAGTTCTATTGGTTCCTGATCCATGGATTGCATAAGCATTAAATTTAGTGACTTTTGGAGGGAAATAGCTGCTGGGTATGGTGGCTACCCCAGTCCATCTATTGTTTTTAATAGTAGCTTTGTAATTCAGTGGAAGTTGTTGCTGAAAAATATTTCCATCAAATTAAGATAGGTAGTATCTATATAAGGAGTTGGTTGCCATATTTACTTACTAAAATCTATAAATGTTGGATAAATGCAACATTATCTAAAATAAAATAGCACATACCTCAAAAATTTACATTTTAATGAGATATTATCTTATTTTGATGTGTACAATTAATAAAATAACCTTTCTGTTTAAAGAATTCATTCAAATGACGTTGTGTTTTTGTAAGACGTAAGTTCGCTAATTAAATCATTCATTAAATTTCTTGGAATTTTATTTAAATAATAAGTTTATACATTTTCAAAGCTTTCACACATTATTTCTTTTTTTGCTTTATATGCATAAATAGAAGAGAAACATCTGTAACATATTTGTTTTTTAATCTCATTTGCTGAAAAACTGGGATCCCTGCATGCATGTATATTGCGCATGAATAGATCATAGTGAAGGTTTATGAAAGTAGTTTCAGAAACATATCGAGAGTCACTGATGAGTCTTTTGTAGACAAAACGCGCGTCTGGCGTAAATATAAAATTTTGATCATGGCATATATCTATGATGAGTTTATTATCAAAGTGTAAACGAAGAGAAAAAAATTCAAATTGACCAATCAAATTCAAGTATTTATAGATATGCAAATTAAATCATATAAGATTATTGACATATAGCTTTAAACAAATGAAATTTAAATCAGATAACAGAAACAGGCTTCATCATATCTTTTGGTACTTTCATGAACTGAAGAATGATTTATTCTTAAACAGAAGTTTTTAATTGATATTGCACTTTTTACACTTACTTTAAAACTATTCCTAGCTCCGTGCAGCAACAAAAGCAGGTGTTGTCCATGCCTTTAAATGATACAGATATAAAAACTATAGCTGAAATTTTAGAAATGTACCAGTTCATATTGAATATTACTATTTTTTGTTAAAAGCATATCTATATATCTATTTAATGCAGTCTCTGTTGTAAATACCTAACCTATGCTGTTTTCGAAATTAAGAATTGTACAAGCATTTTCAATGTGAAAATTGTATAAATTTAATACAAAGATTTTAATAGTTTTATCAGAGTAGATTGATATGATCCATTTTACATCATAATGATACTGATGAAGTATATCTGTTATCCCACATATTTATAGAAACTTAAATTTCCTTTTTTCATCAATTTTGGTGTTGTTTTTTCTAACTGTCTAATCAATTGGATTCTAAACATATTCATTAAAATAGACTCATGATGTACACAACATTGGAAAATTGTTTGACAATCAACAAATGACTCTCATTATGCTATTTAGATTATAAGTCTTCCTGAGTATTATGACCTGATTGTATTGGTCAATATAACCATAAAAGTTTGCTTAAAATATACTAATATAGAAAAAAATAAGGGATTGTTTTGAGCCAAAAGACTTACGGACTCAGTTCGACTTCCAAGTAATCATTCTGGTCATTGAGAAAAAATGCCTCTGCAACTGAACAAAAAAGAAAATCAGTAAGTAATGACCATTTAATATAAATAGAACTAATATTGTAAAAAAAAAGAAGGATATTTTGAATTTAATAGATTAAGATTAAGTCTAAGTCACATAAAATGATAACAACAAAATTGTAAAAAATTGTTATTTCATATTTTTAATCAAGCAAAATCTTTCTCAATAAGAGAAGTCTGAGGAAAATTTTCCTTGCGCAAAGAGTGTTGTAAAATTTTAAACTATTATAAAAGAACTGTCTCCACAGTGGATGTCAAGTTATGTATTTTTCTTGACATGTGTAACATCATTTTGTGACTTGAATATTTCATGCAATCTTTACCTAAAACAGATTTATAACATTTATTTCATTATTTATTTGTGTAACATTATTATAACGATAAAAAGAGCAATAAAAAATTGTACTAATTTAAAAGTGGACATGGACTCAACTCAAAGTAAAACCAGATGCTCCGCAGGGTGCAGCTTTATACGACCACAGAGGTCTTAACCCTGAACAGTTAGGGCAAGAATGGACACAACATTCAAGCTTGATACAGCTCTGAATTTGGGTTGTGATTAAATAGTTGACTCAGCAAAGGTTTTTGACACTGAATGAATGTAGTCTAATGAACATAAATTTTTTTTTTGCTTTTGAGCAATACACTTATTTATAATGCTGTTGAATATTAATCCCCTCAAATTTAATTTCTGAAATCTGAAATGAGAAAATTTTACGACCCCCCCCCTCCCCACAAATTCTTATTTTAAAGTGTTTCCCCCTTTTTTGCCTTTAATTACTAAATGATTTGAGCCATAACCCCTATAACCATCCATTTGTAGTATGGAAATTTGTGGTATAATTTCAGAGAGATTTATACACTTAAACACAAGTTTAATTGACTGAAAACTACAAAAATGCTTATTTGGGCCCCTGTTTTGGCCCCTCATTCCTAAACCTTTGAGACCAGCGATGATGATGATAACCCCAAAAATCAATCCCAACCTTCCTTTTGTGGTTATAAACATTGTGTTAAAATTTCATTGATTTCTATTTACTTATACTAAAGTTATTTTCTGGAAACCATCTGTCTTCGGACGACGCTGACACCGACGACAACGTGATAACAATATACGACCCAAAATATTTTTAATTTTTGTGGTCGTATAAAAAGTACAACGTATGTTATTGTATGTTATGGTAAAGTTCAATTTTAGTATGGTACCAAGAGATATAGTATTTTTTACCCATATGGTTAAAATGGTAATGTACATTTTCCAAAGAGTACGATATAGTAAAAATTATTTTCCATATGCTATAAAATGGTTTATGTTCATGTAACAAATTGCAAATTCATGGTTTAAAATTGTCATTTTGGGTACAAAATGGTTATGGTAGCAAATTACTATATACAAAGTACATGGCATACCTTCATAATCCCAAAGTCCAGAAAATGGTTGACCAGGGGTACCACCAGGGTTGGCTGGATTATTAAAGAAAGGAGCATCAACAGTCATTATCACATTATTACATCTGTCACGATCTAATGAGATTATGACTGGGTCATGGTCTATTGGCCGACCATCCCATGTAGTACTGATGTTAAATGTCATCTAAAATTATAATATTATTTATGTAAATGGCAAGCAGTTTTACTATCTAATTAAACTTCAGGATATCTCATATACTTAAAAGATATCTCATATACTTAAAAGATATCTCATATACTTAAAAGATATCTCATATACTTTATAAGATACTTAATACTTTATAAGATTAAGATACTTAATACTTTATAAGATTAAGATATATTATATACTTTATAAGATATTTTCTAATGTTTATACAAAATCTTCTAAAGTGAATAAGATATCCTCTGGAGTATGTGAGATATCTTATAAAAAAAAATTCATTTAAGATATCTTATGTTCTTTATCTCCTATAGTTTATAAGATATCTCGTATAATTTATATCATATCTTGTAAAGAAAATTATATGCGGTTTCTTATAAACTACGTAATATATCTTATATACACTATATAAAATATCTCATACACTATATAAAATATCTCATTCCCTATATAAGATTTCTCATTCACTATATAAGATATCTCATTCACTATATAAGATTTCTCATACACTATATATGATATATCTCATACACTGTATAAGATATATCATAAACTATATAAAATATCTTGTAAACTGTAATAACATTAACCATGTTAACAGTACCAATTTTCTTGCACCAGATGCGCATTTCGACAATACATGTCTCTTCAGTGATGCTCGTGGCCAATATATTCGAAATCCAAAACTTATATAAAAGATGAAGAGCTATAATCCAAAAGGTCCAAAAAGTATAGCCAAATCTGTCAAAGGAATCAGAGCTTTGCAAAAGGTAGATACATTCCTTGATTTATATTAATTTCTAACATTTTGTGACAGCAAATTTTAATAACACAAAAAATCCGTATATAACTATAAGATATCTTTTAACAATTTATATGAGATATTTTGTAAACTATACTATTTATCTTATAAAGTAAAATAGATATCTTGAAGTTATAATAAATTTTAAAATAGCTTGCTTTATATGGTAGATGCATAATTTATAGCTTTCAATAATTAAGGAAAAGTCTTAATTCAAAGGAAATAGGTATATTATGGCTCTTTGGTAAAAAAAATTGTGTAAAAAAGTGAGAGAACAAACAATAATTTCAATAAAATAATAAAACATGTCTATCATAATGCACCATTCTCATAAACACAACTTTGATCTACTTTAACAAGAGGGTATAATTATTCCAACATCTTTAGACATTTCTATTCAGTTTAAAACATACCTTATTCATCTTAACTTAAGGTAGATCATAAGTAAATATTTTTTGAGACAGAATTTTCTTATATTTAGCCAAAATGAAGATTTTACTATGCTCTTTTCAAAAATATAATAAAAAGTATGGGTCACCGTGCTATTTTTCAAGCTATGAATCGTTGAAAATTGCCTAAATTTGGTTAGATTGTTCATGGAAAAACACATTTGTGTGCATAAAAAAAAATCTATGAGATAAAATTTTGAAAGAAATTGTGAAAAGATAGTTTTTGTAATATATTTTAAGAAAATAAAAAGAAAAAATGATGTCACCGAACTTGTTTTCTTGCTACAAGTAAAAAGAAAAAATTTCCCTATCAGTCCAGTATAAATTATTTACTAAAAGAGTTATCTTCCCTTAAATGGACCATTTGAAAAAAATGATTCTAAAAGCAAAAAATATGATATTTGTTTAAATATTTTGAATTATACAATAAATTACCAAGTTTTCTTTATTTTGTTAAACAATCTTACCTTTAAATTGCAAATCTGTCTCCAAATTTGCAGATATAGGCAAATAACTAGACCGATATTTTACTGTGATTGTACAATCCAAGATGGCGGTATACCATGTATCTACCTTAAGGAAGAGGGATTACAAATGTCTATCTGTCTTTTCAACATGTATTTTTAATTAATTTCTTAAATTATTTTTTTCTAACTTTTTTCTATGGTACTTACAGCACTACCTAAGGTTTCTCGTTTCCTGTATACACAATTTCCATCTACATTCTCTGTAAGTATATAAACTATAAAATAAAAAGTTGATATGAATTTAATTTCCATTTAGCTTGAAGAACAGAATGACTTTATATGTCTAATTTGTAGGTAAACAGTTTACACTGTAAAACCAGGATGAGAACAAAACCACATGTTAATAATAATCTAATATGTCAGTCAAGGAAACCAAGACTGTTGTTCAGTGAAACAAATACAAGATAATTCAAAAACAAGATAAATAATTATAATTTTATGTTAATTACATATACATCTTGTATAGTAAATTAAGTTTTATACAATACACATTATCTTGAATTTCCTTGTTTTTTTGATTTTTGATCTTGTTACATTTTTAAAAGACACACTTAAATGTCTCTCCTGAACATTGCAACATTGACATTATTACTCATTATCTAAGAACTGTCACCAGGTCAATATAGTCAAATGGAAATCTTCTGAATGCTTGTGTTCAGGTTAATGTGATGAATTAAAATATAAAATAATTACAAAGATTTTTTTTATCTGAGGCTTATAAATCTTATTTGAAATCAGATTTCCATCAGAGCAGACTATAATTAAGGTTAATGCATTTGAAATTCCATAACCAATAGTACATATGTACACTACATTTATAACATATTAGGTATCTAAGGCTAATAAATTACAATCTTAAAACATGTAATATCCAATAAAGTATGAACTTGAGGGTCAAGGTCATATGTAATGTTATGCATGTAACCCTACCAGAGGCAGATGTAAAACTATAAAACTTCATACTCTTAATTAAAACCAATTAATAAAAGGCAAAAAAGTTACCTTTCACTGTAAAATAATTGAGATGCAGACCTTTTCCTGAAATTTAAATCCGACCTCTATAGCAGATGCCACTCAGGTCAAGGACGTATGTGTTCTGGCAGGAGTCTAGAGAAACCGTTTTTCAAGTTTAAGAATATTGATAGACCTGATAGTGTGTAATGGTTTAGATATACATGACGACAATGTACATCTTTTGTTTCTTTCTAACTCAACAACAATTACCTGTGTTAGTATCTCAATGAACCTTGAACCTTGAACTTTGATGGACAAGTGACCCGGAAGATAATTTTCTTTGTGTAGTTATTTCCCTTTACCCGCCTAATATTTTCGCATTTCAACGTCTCTCTGTCAATGATTATGTGAGACTATATACAAGGTAAAAAAGCATATTTACATTATCTATTTACATGTTTCGTTTTAATAACTGTCAACAGTTTTATCGTCAAATGTTACCGGTTTTGTACATGTCACGTGACTTCAATCCTAAAATCGCCATTTTCTGTTGTTATTTTTGGGGCGAGACAAACAACAGGTATACTAGAGGTACAGGTGTTATAGAATATTTATTAAATTTGTAGAATATTATCTTTACTGTTTGGTTAAATAAACACGTCATGTCTTTATTTTAAAATGACTGATAGAAACTAATTGTCACACAAATTGTGACTCACTTTATCGGTTGATTATAAACTCAGGTAACCGTAAATCCAAAGGTATCCCATACTAAACATTCATTGAAGTCTCAGTTCTTGGTTTATAAACATACCCAGGTACGAATGTTAATTATGTCTCCAATGTTGAAACCTGTTGGAATGTCATGAAATAGAGTTTGTAGAATACATACACCTGTATCACCTGTACATGTATATGAGAACACATTCAAACTCCTGTGATGAGAGGAGGGATAGGAACTTTATCGGTATCGGGACCGTTCGCTCTGAGTTCGTTCGCCCATAGAGTCCGTTCGCCCTACTGTAAAAATATTAATATTCAGGGAATTGAAGTTGAATAAACTTATTCAGGTATTACTATGATATATATACATGTATATCATGTATATTCTTGAAATTTATGGAAATATTTAAAAGTTTATGGCTTGTTTAGGATCATTAATTGTTCAATGACAAAATAATTCGGATCACTGATTATTGTGATACTTGTACATGTCCTTTGATGGATTAATAATAAAAACAAACGTTTTGTTTTAATAGAATATTAAGCTTGAAATTAATAATAACAATGATGTACGAACTGTAAATTGTGAAACGGATGTACAAGTTCATTTATTTATACTCTAAGACTAGTCATACAATGTACTGCATACAATGTAAATTGACTGAATACAATTATTTTGTTAACAAATATCAATAAAGATAAATACATTGTAATCCAGTATTCTACTCTACAAATCAAAGGGAAAATGATAAATTGATTGTGGCAATATAAATATTCTGTCAATTTTTCAACAAACTTTAACATATTTTGTTCAAATACTTAAAATAATGCAACTAGACAACAGTTAGAAACAGGGGTGTGGAAATGCTATGCCCGATTCGCCCGACTCGTACATTTGAACAACCGGACAAGTAATTATTTTTGTCTTGGTTGCTCGAGGACAAGTTAAAAAATATACAAGACAAAGTTCAAATCCGACAAAAACAGATTAATTTCAAAACGTATAAAGATGTTTAATTTATGTAAAAGAAACCAATGTTCAGCCAGTTAAAACATCAATGTTCATGACGATAAATATTACATGATACCGGAAATAGATTGATTACCAAAATAAATAAAAATAAGTATGCGAACCCGAGTCACGCAACATTGCATTGGCTTTATCCATTGACACGGGATCGTCGATTAGGTTTAACCCTTCATTTAACGGAAGTGTCATGTCTTTTCAAATCCGACAAAAACAGATTAATTTCAAAACGTATAAAGATGTTTAATTTATGTAAAAGAAACCAATGTTCAGCAAGTTAAAACATCAATGTTCATGACGATAAATATTACATGATACCGGAAATAGATTGATTACCAAAATAAATAAAAATAAGTATGCAAACCCGAGTCACGCAACATTGCATTGGCTTTATCCATTGACACGGGATCGTCGATTAGGTTTAACCCTTCATTTAACGGAAGTGTCATGTCTTTAAAATTTGTATCGAGATTCAGATTGGTAAATACTTTATAAAAAGGTGGACAAGCAAGACAAAAAGAGTCATGAGTCGAGTAGAAAACCTTAAATGCAAATGGAGGACACAGAGTATTTAAAAAAAATGGAAGCAAGAATTTCAGACATCGTGGATATCAGATTGCCCCTGGCTATCTATGGAAACTCAGAAAATAAATTAACATGATTAAGTTTTTGTCTTATTTATAGATGAAAGGTCATTGACAACATTATTTGTTGTCAAAGTGGAAAATAAAAGGGATGCATTAATCAGAGATGGGTCCGATTACTTTCAATGTAATTGATTAAATTACAATTACTTTGTCATTTGAACGATTAAATTAAATTAATGATTACATCATTTCTGAAAGTGTCTGATTAAATTAATGATTACATTTGCAAAGTAATCATGATTACATCTGATTACAATGAATTTAAAAAAAAACACACATTTTGAATGATATGAATGAATTAACATTTGATACAACTAAAGCACTTTTTAGAAAGAATTTGTTTTATATATTAGAAAATGATAACTTCAAACTTCATCTATTTAATAAACCACAAAAGTTCACAACATACATTTACATACATGAACATTGTGTCACTGGTTATGACCCATTACACTTTATCTTCATTGATCTCTAAATTATTTTGACTTCAATTGAATATGGCATTATAAAGAGTTTGCTGTTTGTCTTCTGACCTCTTTGAGACTTTGTATGTATTTCAAGGTGCAGTTTATGGAAGTTAAAATATTGATGAAATAAAGTTGCCAGTTAAAAACTATATAAAAATTTTAATAGAATTGTTTAATCAAATTGTAAACAAAATACAAGTCCTATAAATCATTGCATTTTACATGTCCAGTTTAAAAATTTTACAAAAATTTGCTTATCTTGAACAAGATATTTGTCCAACTTTTAATTTAGTTTGTGCTAATTAGATAAATTTTTTTGATAAATCATGTCTGATTAATCTTTTATCATATACATTGTCCTACAGCTATACTCAATTGGAAATTGCAATAAAAACAAACCTTAATTGGTTTCCTACCTGTCAATTAAAAGTTGACAAAAATCACAATATTAACAAAAGATCATAATTCAGGATTAAAGAAAAGTATAATATTACTTGAATATAACAGTTATTATCAAATATATATATATCGTCGCTGTTATGCAAAAATCTCGTATCTCAATTTTTTGCGGAAATCTTTTTATCGATTAATTAGAATTTAAATATGTATCTTCCACTGTATGCGAAAATATCTGATCTTCTAACCAATCATTAACCCGAATTCTGACATGTGACGAAAAAGTGTAGTCGGATTGATGACACATTTTGTTGTGCGAAAATATCGCATCTCAAAAGAAAAACACATGTCACGGCAGCTGACATTATAACAGGCACAGTTTTATCAATTTTAGGTTCTAATATAGCTTAGAAATAATGAAAAGCTTTGAAATTACAATATATAGGTGCAGAAATTTTTGCTCGTCTTGGTAATTGATTGGTTAGAAGGTCAGATATTTTTGCATACAGTGGAACATACATATTTAATTCTAAATAATCGATAAAAAGATTTCAGTTTTTACTGCCTGGTGTAAAATTATCAAAACCTTAGATACGAGGTTTTTGCATAACAGCGACGATATATATATATATGTACATCTTTAAATTGTGAATATATGTACAATATCTTTTACTAAGGCCAGTACAATATATTTTACTAATTGTATTATATGTCTCTTCTTAGACTATAAATGATGACTTTTCAGTACTGTAACAGTTTATTTTTTTACTGAAGTATACAAATCAATTAACATGCTCTATAAAGTAAACCAAACTATCTTAACATGTAAATATTTATTAAATAAAAATAACAAAATTGTTCATTTATTGACCATAAACACAGTTTAAGATTTTTTTCATTGTAATCAGAATGTAATCAAAAAGTAATCAGGATTACAGGGTATTTTGAAAAGTAATTGATTAAATTAAATTACATGTAATCAGATTTTTGGCTGATTAATGATTACAATGATTACTTGAAAAATTGTAATCAATTACAGCTGATTAATGATTACAATTACAATTACCCCAAGTCTGGCATTAATTGCCCATCAAGACAATAATAAATAATCAAGAAAGAAAATCAAGTGTCAGTTCAGAGAAACACCACAAAATCAATAGTTTATCTATTATTTAGTTTACATTTCTTCAATCACTGTCCTCAAATTTAGTATATGTACCTACTGGCTACAATTTTTATTCAAAAACTGCTTCAAAATTGTCCTTTACATGTCATTTCATTGGTTGGTGTGCTGTTAGGTTTCTGTCCCTTTGATGTCAACCCATTTCCTTCTTTCCTAAGTTTTTACACATATAAACAAATATATTTCATTTGTTTGTGATGCACAACAGTGCTAAGTAAGAATCATATATCAGCTAACATGAAATACTTCAATATTTATTGGTATCATAAGGGCAAGTAAATTTTTTTCCGGACAAGTAAAATTTTAGGTTTCACTTGCCCGGGGACAAGTGCTCACAACAAATATTTCCACACCACTGAGAAAAAAATAAAAATCAGGGCGAACGGACCCTGGGCGAACAGGTATCAGGGGGAACATGAATCAGGGCGAACGGACTCGGATTCAACTTTATCAGGACTCCAGGATCGGGTGTTTTTAAGCTCGGGATTTCCGTCTTGACCCTTTCGGGATCTGGGAATTCTTTTTTCGAACTTCGGGATGTCAGGATTTAAATTTATTTTATCTGAGCAGACTGATCTGAATAATTATTCCAAAACCTCACTGATATAAGTCATATTGGCTGGCTGATCATGCTAATAGTGATAACTAATACCCAGCAGATCAGCAATTCGACTAAACACCTTATCTTCCTTCCCTTCGCCTATACCACCCTGCTCAATTTTCTCCGTATTTCTGGTGTATTTACATTGAGATGAGAGCAACGTCACAATGTCTGAGGAGAAATTATCAGTGAAGACAATGTGTGAGGAGACGTTATTAAGCTTGCTTTTGTCAAGTGTTAAACTGTCTTTAGGGAGGGGGAGACCAGTAATAAAACGATAAAACAGATAATTAGGTTTTCTTGGTATAGATATCGTAGAATATCAGCTGCTCGACACAATGTGAAGCTTTTTAGTTTGTTTTCTGCACTCACTCTTCAAAAAGGTTCTTATTGTGGCTAGTGCCTAATCCATTTATATTTTACGATATCAATGTGTAGAAAACCTGTTGAATGTAAGTAATACAGAACTGTTCATGAGTTTGTGAAATGAGATTTTTTTTAAATGACATTCAAAAAACGTAAACAGATTTTGAGTGTTTTGTGAATTGACGAAATGAATGATAGATACTGTGATTATGATTGGAGGCCAAGTTCCCTTAAATTTACAAATGTATCTATAGTCTTAGATTGCTCTGAGTCCAATAGCTGTTTTGCCAAACAAGCTAGGGCTTCATTCCATATCTAAAAGTCGATATTTGCCTCCAAATATTTTGGATGCGCCACTTAAATGCTTCTGGAGCCCACTGATGGCCTTGGATCCATACAAATTTGCTCATTTTTCATTATCTCTTCATTTATGTAAGTTTCATCTACATGTACCTCCCACCCTTTATAATTTTCTCATATTTTGACAGTTTACAACTGCAGTGACCCATTAATTCTGGCATTTTAACTTTTACTTTGAAAGATTGTCATGTATTAAATGATGTAGTATATTTTGGTTATTATGCTTTTATTTAAATAATTAAGACTACCGGTACTACATGTATGTACATGTAGGCATGATTTAAAAAAAAACATCATTCAGTATCTTACTGGTACATATTTGTTTAAGTGTAAGTGACCACTGACCAAGCTAAGAGGTTTCTTTGTTTAACATGTTCAAGGAGCTGCATTGTTCGATAAATACAGACAGATTAATTATATAAATACAATGTTGACCTTGTTGTATATATAGACTTTAATGCTTCCTGTAGATTTTTAAAAGGACATGGTAACCTTTTTCTTATCATGCTTGTACTACATTTGTTTATGCAATGGACAGCACTTTGAAGGTACAAATGTACCTGTAATAAAGATGTTGGATATTTTTTCATTTAAGAAATGTCTACCCATATACAATGTAGTATCTTTTTACTACATGTAGTATGAGACTCAGAGGTTCTTCCAAGTCAGCATTTTTTGCAATGAGGTTTTAAACCAATATGTACATGTAATGAAAAGATACCATCAGAGTGCCATGTTAAAGGTGCACATGGCACATTACACTACAGGGAGATAACTCTGAAAAAAATCAGCTTATTGTTCCATTTTAGGCTTCTCCATCCAAATCTTTGTTTGTCTAACTTCTATATATATATATATATCCAACGAAATTTTACCAATATAGTGTAAGGTTCAAGTTTTGAAAGATCTTATATTTTTGTCAAAGGATCAAAGTACATGTACATGTATATTATTAAATTATCAAAATTAGTTTTAGTCAAGGTAAAACATCTGTACCTCCAATAGTGAATACATTACGTGCTAGAATTTAAATTCTGATGTACATGTATGTAAGTATCACATCATCATATTAAGTTACATTTTGAAATTATATTTAAATTTGTGCTATTTCATCAACTTCTATATATATTCATTTCACATTCATTCTGATGATCTGAAGAAAAACGTACATGTAAATGAATAAAATGCTAAATTGTGAAGACACAACATACAGTAAATACATTTACATGTATATAATTTATACATCTCAATTTAACTGAAATGTTTCTTTGAAACTGAAAGTTTTGTTTTAAGCTCACTTGATCCAAAGAGAAAGTGTGAGTTGTTGTCATGGATTAACATAAAATAAGAATATGTATCATTAAAACATTTTTCGATACAGAAAATCTTGCAGGGTTAAATATTAAGAATGTCAAGATCTACATTCTGTCCATTTTTAACAAAAATGTCAGACAAAACCCTTTAAAATGTGGTCTAAGAGGTTTTGTCTTTTAATAACAAAGTTAATACTTTTTAGCAAATTTGGCTGCTATCGTGAGAACTAAAGATAAACTTTATCATGTTTATATTGCAAAAATTATCAATCAGCACTACAAGATCTACAGAGTACTTTTATATTACATAAACAAGTACATACCTCAGAAAATAAATCCAGTAATTGTCATTTTGACTGATTTCTGCTGTTCTTGGCAGTTACAATGTAGCATGAATATCATGTGCATGTACATGTACATTGTACATGATGTAGACAAATGCAAGGTAAAAGAATTTAAAATGATTTTTTTATCAGCAACAGAATATGCTTTTATATCTACCCTGGATATTCTGCAAATCCTGGTGTTGAGTAGTTGTTGCCACTGAAATATCAATATACAGCTATATATATATAAAGATTTTCTAGGTGTTACATGTACATTTCTTTAACCTTGAAAATCGAGGGAGCTACCGTACTTGTGTATGTTTGAAATGTTAATTGCAAAAATTATCAGCATGGCAAGATCTTCAATGTATTCTTCATGTATATTTAAACTGAAAAGTTGTCATGGTCTCTCTGATACAAAGTAACATGTACATATTTGTACATGTAATTTACTGTAAGTTCTTTTAGATTTATGACAAGCATCTTCATCACTTTCAGATGTGTTCAAATTGGATACATTTGTAAAGCAGACTTTAGTGCTCAATTTTCATATATAATAAATGATGAATGAAATATGACTTTCATTTCATATTATTTTATGGCCATGTCATGAAATAGCACAATAGTGTTGAAAGTGGCCTTTAACACCAATCAATAATATCAATCAATCAATCAAATCATATTGTTTGAACCTTTATATCATCACCTTAAACTGTAAAAGAAGTCAGTGTTTAGAGAATGATAAAATGGATGAAATGATTTGTAATAAGGATTTTATACCTTGGGTGTATAATTATAGCAAGTTTACACTTCCTCATACAGGCTTTTGATGATGATAAAGATGTTACCTATCATCAGTTGTATTTGCAATCACAGTCTCTCATATCTAAACGTGAATTTCCACGATTTTTTGTGAATTACAGATTCAGTATAGACGAGGATGTTTATACTATTTATTACATAATACATAATACAACATACCATCCAAGCCTGGTAATTTGTTTCTTACACCTAACCTATCTCTTCCAGAACTATGTTACCATCATGTATATATAACATAGGTTGACAGTCTGCTATCTTATGTAGCTGTCTGTTACAGGCGTTAATTGTTTGAACTAATTCTATCTGATGATAGTGAGTTTTCTATACATACTTTTGAAGGTTAAGAGGAATTAGGATACTTTATTGCTAGTGTGATCATGTTGGATGTATCTATAGTAAGGTTTGTAGAAACTCTTACCTGTATGTGAACAATAATGATTTGTATGACAGTACATGTATAAGGAGTTATCGGTATGATTGCCATTGTATCCACAAGAGACCATATATATGACACTGATGTATGCACTTCATTGTATCTTAAACGTTCCAAATAAATTTCAATAAAAGCACAATTCTGGGACTAAATAGACAAGCTTTGAAGTTTTCTCCTATTTATGCAGTCAGGGATGGGGTAATCATAATCTGTAATCGTAATCGATTGTAATTGATTACATTTTTTCAAGTAATCGACAGTAATCTGTAATCGACAACATATTCGATTACATGTAATCGTAATTTAATCGATTACAGCAAAAACTATGATGTAATCATTGATTACTTTGATTACATTTCGATTACTTAAGTAAAATAGTTTGATAAAATAAAAGCTATAATCTAAATGAAAATAGACAACTGCATGTATTCATCAGTTTCATAGTAGTAGTTGTTGTAGTACTACTAAAATAGAGTGTATTAGTATTACTTGAGATAGTATCATACAATTTATTTAGATCTACATTAAGATTAACCAGATCTCCTTACAAATTTTACTATACATCTGCATAATGCAGTACATATGTATATTTAGTGTTGGGCACTAAAATCTTTTCCAACTATTACTGTGGATTCATTTATTATACGTTGAATACCAATTTTCATGGGTTTCGTTTGTACTGGTGAACCACAAATTCAAATGTTCAACGAATAGGATAATTTCAATATGCCGAGATTGTCAAAACCATGAAATTAAATATCCAGAAATATGCAAGTTTTCACGAAAATTGATAACCACCAAAATAAATGAATCCACAGTAGTCTGAAGACCAAGAAAGACTAATGCAGACTGTGTTTTGTGTGGCATTATAACTGAGGTGTAAAGTGTAGCATAAGTATCTTGGTTAAAGACAAATAAATGATAGATTTCAACTATATGAGTTGAAGACTTTCTATGATAGTAAAATGAAGTTTACAAAGAAATGTATCAGTAACATTGAGTGACAGTCCCTAGATTATATCTGTGTGCGCTATGGACTAGTGAGAATGTAAATAGGTGTAAGATAATTACAAAGTTCATGGATGAATTGTGTTTTAGTTATAAATTAAAAATGTCATATATATGGGTGGAGTTCCCACAAAATGTTTAAATATGGATTTTAAAATTCATGGAACAGGTATTTTAACGTGTTGTAACTATTGTTATCTATAATCTATTTTGTAATAACACCAAGCGTGCATGCACTGACTTAATTAGTAGGATCTTTCATTGTCTAGTACAGACACATTTAGGATTTGTTTTTGTATCAATAGATCTACAATGTAAGTTATTAAAATCAATTATAGTTATGTTTTTGGAACTGTTGCAAGTTTAGGAGACAATGCATTTGATGTGTATTTAGATCACATTTCGCAGGACTGTTTTAATTTGAAGATGAATCTTTCTTTAATTTTTGCAGGCATTTAATTTATTTTTATGCTGACCTTATATTATAACCCCACAACCTTCTTACTTTTGGTCTTGAGAGTACCTGATTGAGATAATTCCAAAAACCATTTATTTCATTTATGAACATAATTATTGAGTGAGTGAGTGAACAGTGGCGGATCCAGAACTTTTCCTAAGGGGGGGCCTGCTGACTGATCTAAGGGGGCCCGCTCCAGTCATGCTTCAATGATTCCCTATATAATCAACCAAATTTTTCCCATGAAAGGGGGGCCCGGGCCCCCAAGCCCCCCCTCCCTCCTGGATTCACCTATGGTGAATAATGTATCTTGTGTCTTAAACTCTGAAACAAAATATAGAGGTTGATATTTTACAGCAGTAATATCTCTTTTTTAAACCTTGATTTTTTTTTTCTCAACGAAAGACTTTGAAAGTGACAACTAATGACTTCAATGAGTAAATGAAGTTTTTGATGAAAATATTTGATAGAGACATGTCAAACTGACAAAAGGACTTTACAATTTCTTCAAGATGCTAGAAATCTTTCATTTTCCTTAAGATAGTACTAGTATAGACACAAAGTAACATACTTCAGAAGTTTTATTGTCAGAGGTGCATGAAATATTTCCTCTGATTATTGTTGATGTTTTATGTTCAATATCTGAAAAGAGGGCGGTTACAAATAAATTCATATGTGATACTTATTTTCCTTACAAAGTAGTTCTATATATTTATATACACAAAACTGACCTGGTTTGTAAAAATATGTACATGTAACACTAAAGAATTCAGGCCACGGTCAATTTACTAGCAATCATCAGGTGTCAGTAGTATAACTTAGGTTAATACATAAACTTGTTGACACCAATCTTAATCTGTCAGAAAATTCTTTTATTTAGTATCTCTCTTGTTAATTGGCATTTTAAAAGGCCACCATAGATCATGATAAGGAATATCTTTTTTCCTATAAGTTAATTTCTTGATCAAATATTTATAAAAGGTATTGAGTATTTACTATATAGTAACTTCCTCGAGTAAGTAAATAGATTGATTTAAGGTCAAACTATGGACCTAATAGACCTTAAAACAGAAGACATTTAAATATATACAATTCTAAATGTTAAAGATGTTTGTGTATAAGTTTTGATATAAAATTCTTGTGTTATTCATTTTGTGATGAAAAATCAATTGAATTTTGTAAAATAGTTATTTCACTACAAATAAAGTATCAAGAAACGAGAGGTTAGTTCATACAAGTTTTGTTATACATTTATATTTACTAATCGGAAGACAGAAAATGATTGTTATGTTATAATTCACAAAAAAAATGTTACGAAAGGGTATTACGTATTTAAACAGATAAATATGCTTGAACAAAATTATTGAACATTTTTTTATTAATTCACTTTATTCAGCTGTCACTTACAACACATTTGTACTTGTGATTGCATCGTAGCCTTAACACATAATCATACATGTAGCTTATTTACAAAAGACCACTATAAAAGCCTTTATATATGGGACATCTTACTTGTACATTTACCCTGTGTCTAGCTGTTATTATTTTCTATTTATCTGAGTGATCATTCATAATCTTTTAATAGTAAATGCTTTTGCTGCAGTATTTTTGTCAGATTACGTTATCTTATTGCACTTAAAGGCAGTGAGAGTTGCATTTATATGCATTCACCTGCAGTTGAGGTGTGTACAGGTATGTTACCTGCAATGAATACATAATTTTACATACAAATTGAACATGATTTTTAACAGAAAAGACTTATTTTATTTTATTTGATTATATATCCGTTTTTATCGCTGGAAGTCATTGACAATTTGAACATCTTTTTCTTTTCAGATCATGTTGGAGATTACTTGATTGAACAAATTGTTTGTTGTTGATATGTTTAAAGTGAGAGATGAAAAAGTTTTTTAAACAAAGATAATAAGAACTAACCATTTATGATGGCAGCTGCCCCAGGGGAAGTAACTCACCTCCCAGGGTCAAGTGATGATGTTGCCAGAGTTGGTGAAGGTAATTATTATTAACCCATAATTTCTTTGTTTAAGCAATAGCATATAGATAGATACATGTAGCTGATAAAAAAATGTTGTAGACAAGGGGTCTAAATTGTCAACACTTGATGTTGTTAGTTCAGACCCCACATATGGTACATGTGTAGGTGCTTTTGCATCCGATATTAATTGGCTAGGATTACCAGTTTTCCAAGGTCATAGGTTCTTTTTGGACAATCTTGCATCCTCCACCAATAAAAACTTTGTCCCTACTAAATAGCTAGCTGTGCTGAAAGTCAGGCTATGAAACATCCTTATTCTTTTGCAAAATATGCTTTAAAAAATCAAAATGGAGGAAAATATTAGTAAGCAGTGACTACATGTACATTTATCATTTTTGTGAGGCAAACTTGATCATGAAAACATATTTAAAAGTGAGATGTGTGGTTAATTTCATTAAGACAGCAACCTAGCAATAATAAAAGTACAAAAACATCTTAAGTTGGCAATATGGAATTGCTTGAATTTTAAGTTCACTCTGCTCTTTGGTCAGAGTTGTTGTCTCTTTAACACATTCCCCATTTCCATTCTCAATTTTACATGTATGATGTACATCATCTGCCCCTTTCAGGCCTTATGTTGGTAAACACGAGGAATTGATGTCCATCACACTCCAGTAACATAGGTCAGATGCACAGTGTGATAGAGGAATATTTGTACCTCACATTATACACTATATAGATGTGCTGAAGGTTAATATTATGAAGATTCTTCATGTTTCTCAATCACCAAGCCTTTTATTGTATGAAATGACTTCATCACAGTATATATATATTGATGTTTTCATCATTATGATAGAGTTAAGTAACATCTGTTTTGATTTAATGTAAGTTTCATCATACATCAGAGGAAATAGTGCATTTAATAATCAAAAATGTGGGCATTGATCTTTTAATATTTATCAGATTACTTATGTTACACAAAGAAACTTTTTGTCAAGTTCTGTCATCAGATTACTCATTCAATGCTATTACTTGTATACTCCAATGTCTTATTAAACACTAAGACAACTTTATTTATGACATCAATTACATTGTGTGCTAATTAGTATTTATGTTTTTATAACTAGAAATATTTACACTCTAAGTAAATTTGTTTCATTTGTCTTAAATATGCATGAAATATATGCTTTTAGACTTTCAGCAAGCAACAATCAAGCAACCAATTGTTTCTATCTTTTATCACACTTGTATAGCATAAGATACTTTTAGTTTTTATCAAACCAATAGACTGTGTTTTGGCCACAACGATGCAGATTTTATTGACTTTAATTGAAAAACTGAAACAAATTATAGCAAAGTAAATGTTTTACAATTGATAGTACAACAGATGTATATATATATATATAAAAAAAAGTTAAAAAAAGATATGGAAATGAAGTGATGTGGTAAGATTGCCAACTCTAGAATGACAAAATGTAAATAGCCTAGAATTTTCATTCATTTGTTTTTCAGTCCACATGGTGCAATTGTATATTTCATTGCTTATTACCTTTAACAAAATTTCTGCATTGAACACAAGTAAGAACTGAAGAAGATTTCTTTGTTTTATTGAAACTTAAAGATTTTCTTCAAAATCCAACTCTGGATTCAAAGGTTCTCACTGATTAGCTTCTTTCACCATTTGTTAAGTTGAAAAACTGTTTGCACACTGATAATCTAAAAGGTTGAACTATTTGAAATAAATAGTAACAAATATATAAATAGTGATTACCATCTTAGTCCTAATATTACAAAGACAAGCACAATACTTTGTGAAAATGAACAATCATTGTTAAGATAAATCCAAATTCATTGATATCAGTAATAAAATATGGATTACTCTCATATTAGAAATTATGCTAGAAATTTAGAACAAATCTGGAGAAATTCAAAACATCAAAAAAAATAATACAAGAGATATATTTGTATGACACAGAAACGCATACAAATATTTATAATGAGGTCAAATTAGTTACATTCTACTAATCTTTCCTGTTGTTAGAAGACAATTATAGTCCATTTAGTCAAAAATAGCTTCAAGTATAAATTTTGTTTGAAATGTTCAATGAGCCAAAATGTAATTGAATTTTTATGCTTTGGATTAATTTGATAGTAATTTGAGTACACAGTATATCTATAATTTGCCTATTACAATAGCTATAATATTAAAAAAAAGATGTGGTATATTTGACAATGAGGCAACTCTCCACAACAGACCAATATGACATAGAAATTAATTAATACATAAGCTATCAGAATTTTAAATTGGATTGTCTCCCTTATATCAAGAAATATAACCTGTATTGACTATTGATATTACCACCTGGATGATCTTTTGCTAGCATGCCTGCTGTAATTGTGAGAGGTCATCTGTTTCATTCCCAGCCACTTTAAGATGAGTTTTTGCTGCTTCTATGCATATGATAAACACAAGGATTCAAAGCAAATACTGTTTGAAGTATGAATAATCCTAGCTTCTGGTTTGGATTATATGTCTCTTTGTCTGTAGACTGTTTTCAACTTGTCCATTTATACTGTTTTTATCACATGAACATGTTCTTGTTCTACAAATTCTGGTCATGAAACATTTATCCATCCATTTAGTATTGATAAATTGTTTATTTCAGATCCAAGGGATGGAAAAAAGAAGAAATTCCGTCCATTTGTAGCTATGAAGAAATTCTTTAAAGGTGGTTCCAGTAAAAAGGGTATTAAATCAGAAAGTGCTGTATCTATAAAGTCTCGATCTTTACAGGCAATAACACAACAGGATGACAGTGATGATGATGGAGGGTAGGGAATACTTTATATAGGAATACAATACAAAGAGGCAGCTTTTAGTAATGCTGCATTCACACGTAATTCAAATTCTATTTGCATGAACTAATTCGAATAAGTTTAACTCATATTCCAAACGTTTTGTGTCCAAATGTCAATTCTAATTCAAATTCCATTGTGCTTCAAATTGGCTTTACTGTCCCAACACTGTTAACTTTTAATTCGTATTAACAAAAAAGCGAATTAAAATTATCCTTAATTTGGATGAAAAACTAATTAAAAGCCTGTACACATTGAACCATTTCTTTCCCTTATGTTCAAACTAAATGCATTTTATTTACATGAATATTGAGAAACTGTAAAGGGAAGATAATTCTATTTAACCATTTGCCTAAAACTTTTAAGGTTTAGGAAGAGATCAAGAATGGGAGGCAGTAGAAGTATGTCAGAGGACAGTGTCTTTATACCAGAGGTCAAAGAACCTAAGATGGACGCCATTAGAAAGACAGCTATTTCCATGGAGTCACTTAATAAAGATTTCCAGGTTGGTGTGACAGACATGGTTTATGTGGAGCCAGAAATAATCATAAATTGTATATGGACAAATATCTTCTTAGAGGAATTTCTCACATAAAAAAATATTTGGAGAACTTATTTTAATTTTTAGCACTGAAATTTAATACAGACTGACTTTTTAAAAAATAATGCAGTTGTCATAAGCTGAATATAAGAAAATTATTAATTCAGGTGTATATTATTCGTATATATGAAATGAAATGAATAATATATTGAATCTCTGTAAATCTTTGATACAAAAATATGCACTCTAATAAGATATTTTATGTATATAGTTGACCCCAACCTCTTATGGCTGTCATTTTCCATTAGATATAATAACATATATAACTCCAATAATATGGTGGTTTGTAACAGTATTAAAAAACAATATTAACAGAAAATGCTTTAAGGAGTGGATTTATATTATGGCTCTAACTGTGAGATCTGTGTAATTATGTTGGGTATATTAATAAGCTGAATATTTAAAAAAGAATAAAAAAAAACATTGGAATGGCATAACTAACAATGCTTATTTTAACCATAGAACTCTATAGTTCAAAATCATTGGGTTGTCTTTTCATAAAAGTATACCCCTAAATCTCCTGGTTCATGTTTTAAACTCATCAAAGATACACAAACTGTAGGTCACCATACCACCTTCAACAATAAGCAAACCCCATACCCTATAGTTGCTATAAAAGGCCCCAAAATCACAAAAGTAGAACAATTCAAACAAGAAATGGCCTAATTAATGTACAAAAATAAAAAAATAAAAAACATTTAACAAACAACAATCAGGCACATTGATACAGAATGTTGCGGGGTGACACATGTTAGCGAGATCCCAACCCTTCTCTAACCTGGGACAGTGGTATAATATATTACAACATAAGAACAAATTATAAAAATCAGGTTTAAAAGGCTTAACTCATCAGATGAATACAAATAGAAATACATCTAACAAAAATATAGAGTGGCCGGATATTTGTATATCCCAACAACAAAAAGACACTTAGTACTGATCTGAGAGTGCTCGCAGTTACTGACAGCTAGTTCAAAGTTAATAACAACTAATATAAAAAATCATGCATCTAAGACTAAATTATCAATCAGTACACCTCCAACATCCAATATATATCTATTTTATTCATTATACTAGTTCATTTAAGCATATAATCACTTATAATATATTGCAAAACAGTTCATTTGTCTTTTAAAGTTCACATTCTCTAGTTGAAAGGTTTGTGATTTCAATCTAAATAAGAATATCATGGTTTCCTAAATTTCATGTAAATTTGCACCTTATATGGTTAATTTGTTCTTAAAAATAATCTTACCAATATTTATGTTGTAAAATGTCTTTTTTGAGAGATAAATGTTTACAAGGACTATCTGTGGTTAAAACGCTATTCTAAGATGTCTCATTATTGGAGGTTTAAATTGGCTGCAAGGCCATTTATATAGAATCAAAATTACTGTTTCCCCTTTTACCATTATTACTCCATTCCTCAAAGATAAATTGCTGGATGAAATCTAAGTTTCAATGATTCTTAAAGAAATTTTATTTTTAGAAAAAATAATAAGTGAAAAGTTAAAAAAAAACAACCTATTAAGAAATATTTCAGATATATTTTTTTAAAGGATTCGATGATGTGAACTACAAAAATAAATGAATTGTTTTACAGCTGGGCATGTGCATGTTGAGGAATGAATATATAACCCTTCAATTTTCAGAGTGAGCTAGCCAGTAAATTAAAAAAGCGTTATTCTCTCCACTCAAGTGATGATGAGGCTCTACCCCAAAGCCCCACCCCTCCTATTACTACTGCTGATATTGTTATGGGTGGTGGCTTGAAGGTAAGTTAATATTCATCTAAGATTGTCCGTATTAGATAATTATCACAAAGTAATTGGTAGATGTCTTAGTGCAGTGTCTAACAGTGGAGGAGTTGATTAAATACATTGACAAGTTTTTCAGCCATACAAAATCAAATGACTGTTTCCTTTTTTTGAAAACTATACAGCATTGAAATACTAATTTGCCATTGAAGCAATACATGTGTTCAAACATTTCTTGCAAGTGTTTTCTTAGGTGTTTTTTTTTTTTTTAATCTAAGCAAAAGTTACCAGAAGCTAACTGTTAACCTGAGTCGCACTAATTTCGATACCAAACTGTTATTTAAAAAACCTTAAAAATTGCAATTTAACTGACTTGTTTTAAAAAAAAGGGGTTGACTAGTGTTTGATTTTTGGTTGTTAAGACATTAACTATAAATTCATAGTTATTTAGAAAAAGGATCAGTCTAAAGAATTAAAAAATATACTCCAAATAAATAACACTAGTTATATATTAGATATCGATATATATGTGTATAACATTGGTGGATTATATAATGACAAAATAACTCTGTATAAAGTTTGAGTTATCTCCCTTTAACTTGTGCTTTATCACAACATAAAATTAAATGGTCTTGAAAAACCCAAGAATGTCTAGTCTAGAAATTATTTTGTATTTAACCTATTTATGTCTTATCAAGTTTCTGATTTTACAAGAAGTTTGTTACATCTATTAAGAATTTAATATTGAATAGAAAAATTCTATGGGCTTGACATGTTCAGACATTCTATATATTTTTAATATATTCCTAATGATGTAATTAGTCTCTATGTCAATAAGTTTTCTTCATCTTATGAAACTTATATACACAATGCTGAAAACCATAACATGCAAACAGAGTTCAAATTGTGGCAGTATATTAACAGTTCTACAGTGAAGCCCCTTTATTACTTGAAAAATTTGGTGAGCTGTTGTAGTTTCATCTAATTATCTCCCTTGAATTTTACAAATTCATGCAAAAGTATCTCTGAAAGAAAAACTACCAATGCTTATCTTACCTCAGGATTAACACATTCTTTAAGTCTTTGTAAGATATTTCTTGAAAATAAAAAATGAATTGTCAGATTTATCCTAGTGTTTGAAATTTAAAAATTTATATTGTCTGCTAAAACGAGCGTTAAATCTAAGATAGCAGTCCATGTAGATGCTTAGTTTCTTTCTATCTTGGCAAACAGGTATGTCAAAGTTTTGAGAAGATCAAAGGATATTTCCATATTTCAATTACAAGGAAAGGAGGGATGAAAAAAAGTTATGGTTGACTGTATTTATTTATTTATTTGATATTTTCACAAGTGGAAACTTGAATCTATTTTTAGTTGACAATGACTAATACAGTATTATATAATTGGAACTGGTACTTATGGGTAATAGATTAACACTTAATTAGTGGATAAAAATATTGTGTATTGATTTTTACTCATCGTTTTCCATTTCAATCTCAATTATACCCAGTACCATCATATCAGTGGTGATGCAAGGGTCTGATATAAATTCAGTAGAGATTTTATACCTGACATGTAAAATGATGTAAATCTCTTAATTATATTTTTTGATATCAATCCTTACAAGTATGTTCACATAATGTCCTGGTGTAACAGTGATTTTAAAAAAATGCCAATCACATATTTTTCATTAATTTTTCAAAAAGCAAGCATGAGATATACTTTATTGATGTGCCTTTAGTTCTCTAGCTACAAATATTGTTAGTTGTTTTTCACCAAAACAGAAGTTATTGGTACTGTATATCTGTATATGTCAAATACATGTATATCAACAAGTAAAAGTTATCATGTTTAGTTATTGTTTTTTATACCAATATGTATCTTGAGATCAGTTGACAGAAGATTATCGACAGATAAATCATGAATATCTTTAGCATCAAAGTAGTAATGTTTTACCTCCAATCAATAAAACTTGGCTTTAAAAACAAATATTATTTTCATTAATTGTGTTGAGGAGATTACTGCAATGTCACAAGGAAAAATAAGTTTTGTTACCATGGCAACTCCAATGCTTAATAATACCATCTAATATTGATCAGTTGTTGCTGCCATATATCTATGTAAACATCAACATATAAGAAGGAAACAAAAGTTTTTAAGAGTCACAGTCTTTGGTTTTTTTGAAAAATTGAAATTGAATGATGTAAGTATGATACTTCAGTATTTTTTGTTTCTTTGAAAATCAGATCCTGTTAAAAACATGTTATTAAAAATACTGGATCAATATGTAATTTGGATATGAAGATGAAGATGAAGTTAATAGTAAATAGTGTTTGTGAAAAATTAGATAAGGAATCTAGGAGTTAATATTCATAACCCTTTATTATAGAAAATAATTGAATATTTTTAATGATGAAAATGAAGTTAAACCTAGGAAAAAAATAGTTTATTCTTCCTATCTAAGTTTTTTTTGTTAAGCCAAACCCCTTTTACTTTTGTACTTTTTGACTGATAAACAGTTTACTGGGAACTAGATTTTTTTTAAATTTTATAAGTACATGATATGATTAATTAACATTATACAGATGAAGGATAACTGTTATTGGAAATATTTGTTGATACTTATTACTGTTTTTATTGATAATGATATTGTTTATGAATGAAAAGATAGCATCGCATAATAAAAACTATAGCAAACTTACTGGTACTGTAGGCAAAAAGTACTGAAAAGGATGTATTTTCATTCTTATGTTTTAACTTCAAGTATGACAAAAAGGAGTGTGAAAAGAGGTAGAAAGGTGTAAAGTTGAATGGGATATATAAGTCAATCAGTTTATCTGTGTGTTCATCTTTTTATTTATATTTTGCAAGTTACTGGCCTCTAGGCATATAATTTGTTCAAACTTTCAAAATCATGTTAGTCAGAAAAAATAAAAAGTTATCTACTTGATCTGATATAATGATAAAACACAGGAGATCATCATCATATTTGTAAAAAAAGAAAAATGTTTTACAAGTTAAATATGGAAAAATGTTTTGGAAAAATAAAGCAACATTTAGAATGATGGTATGAAATTATGTAATATCCTTTGCCTAAGATTGTTTGAAAAAGATTTTAGCTTAAAATATCCCCAAGTGAAAAGGTTGATATAACAATGTTTCATTCTCTATTCTGTTAAAATTGATGCCAGGATTGTATTTAACCAATCTAATTAAAATTAAATCCTTTAATTGCTCCTGTTCTGATATGTCGCACATCAATGATGCGCGACATATCAGAACAGGAGCAATTAAAGGATTTAATTTTAATTAGATTGGTATTTAACAAATACAGATCGCGAAAAAAATGTTTTATTATCATGTTATAGACCTGATCATCTATGTCATTGTAGGAACCACATCTTTAAAATATTACCCCTATTTTAAGTCCAACAGCCATGCTAAATTATTTAAAATGCTGTTAGTTCTTTGTGGTATATCAATGCAGAAAGTATGATGCTTTGAGTAAATTCATACATAGATTGTCTGAAATTTAAGTTGGCAATAATATGAGGCTTCATTTCATGTCAAAGTCAGCTTATATTTATATCATAATTCAAAGAGAACCTGATAATTAATTCATAATCACTTTACAGTCTATTTTTACACATTGGATTGACGTCAACAAACCAATCTATCAGTCTGAAATGAAAGTAGAGACAGATTTCACTCTGTTATCAAATTATATAAACAGTTTCTTATATCAAACACCACCATCTTTTTGTCAATATCTTGTAGGGGACAATTACCACTGTAGGAAGGTATTCACGTTCACCAAGGACATTCAGTTCAACTGTAAAATTTTTTAAAAAAACTTGAGATTTAAGTTGTATTTTGAGGAAGAAACTGTTTTAAATGAAAGTTTTGTACAAGTTAAGAAATGGAAAGGGAAAATATGACAAGTAGGGGATTTGCTACTGATTGGCAATCAGAATATAAATCAAAGTCTCATTTTCTAGCAATTTTTTTTCTTCTGTAAAAATATGGTACATTGTACCCAATATTTTTTCTTTTTCCCTTCATTTTGTAATCCATTTTTTAGAGAGATATTGACAATGCAAAGAACCACAAAATGGTCATGGCAAAAGACAAGAACCATGCCTATTACTTAATATGCTGTTATAATATTCGAGCCCTACTAGGGGCTTCAGTGGCTCAGTGATATAAGTAGTCAAACTACAATATCACTAGCCAGTCAACACTGAGGTTGTCAGTTTGAATAGCTGGTGTACTTGACTCCAATCTTAATTGACTAGGATTGTCAGTTTCCTACTGATGGTCTGTGGTTCACTATAGCTGGTGTACTTGACTCCAATCTTAATTGACTAGAGTTGTCTACTGATGGTCTGTGGTTCTCTCCGGGGACTCTGGCTTCCTCCACCAATAAAAACTGACTGCCACGAAATAGCACAATAGTGTTGGAAGTGGCGTTAAACACCAATCAATATCAGGTCTACTCTATAAGTGGGACTGTATTGCAATCATCAAGTCTGTCCAATGATTTTGGTCACATATTTTTTCGTACTCAACATATAGTGTGAACAGAACTACTTCTCATTTAGTCGGCGGCATGACAGTTACAAGTTCTAATTTGTGACTGCTTTTAGGACCTGCCAGACAACTACTTTCTGATCGTTCAGTTGTAATTTACCAGTGAAAAAGATTTATAATCCTTGAAATCTAAGCCTGAAAACTCTGGCAGTAAATGTTCTTTGATCAATAATTCAGAACCTGTTCTCCTATATCTGTTACATTTGACTTCTTCAGCCATATCCTTGGTTGTTATTAGGTATTCTCTTATATCTGTTATTGTTTGACTTCAGCCTTGGTTATAATTGTGTCTAAAAGAAGATGTATGAGAAGTGACTATTGAAGTTGATTATAAGTTTGTATATTTTATGTGGTATCTTGTATCATCAATAAGCTGCCGCACACTGATTATATAGTTTATAACTGAAGATTATAACGAAGATTTATACTGTAAGATTTGTATTGATGAGGAAATGAGATGTGACAGTTCAGTTCAAGTTCATTTAGTGGAAATTGGATTGTATTTCTTCAGGTTTTATGGTCTTTCAAACCTAATTTCCTGGCCATTTTCTTACAGCTTCTAATTTGTATCCCTTTAATACATTTAAGTTAAGTTGTAGAAAGAAAAGAGCAATTTTGGTATTCATTATTGTCTGGATAAATTGGTTAAGATCAAAGGTTTCTATGGCTTAGATATTTTCTTCATATTCAATAATTATACGGCTTAAATCCGATTCCAGTATGAATAATATAGTGGGGAAAAAATTCTGTCTTAGATTATTTTTTTTTTCTTCATTAAAGTTTTTAAGTTTTAAAGTTTTTACCATCATTTTACCCTGTAAATGTGTAATGTTTATGTCTCTAGAGGCTAAGGCACGTCAAGAATGGAGGCTATCCAACATGCACCAACTCATGTAACAGTCTTTCTTAAGACTTCAGCAATGACAGGCATAACTATAAAGTAAGCAGCAGAGTTGAACTCCTTACTGGATTACACTGAACAAGACTGATGACGAACTGCAATATTTATGAGGAAAGCTGGAAACTACTCAGAATATGACAGACATTATTATCAGAGCATATAATATAAGCATAATAAAATATCAGCAAGGACTTATGAGTAGTGTCAACTTGATTTTACTTATTAGAGATAAAATGATTTACATTAATGTAACTAATTAAAAAAAGAATATTGCTGAGACTAATTAAGATACACTACCTGCTCAAAACAATCAGTCACAAGTGACAAATTTACCTGAAATTAATAATTAAAAGTTAAACTAAAAATTTGTTCTACAATCAAACTTTTTGAAATAAAAATATTTATATATTTTTCTAAATAAACTAACTTTAAACTTTTACATAGTATAATGCCTATGATATTTATCCTAATCATATCAGATTATTTTTTTTTTAATTTTTATTGTTAATTTTGGTCAACACTTGTGTTGTACATTCAGCATCAGGATTTCCTTAACTTTCTATGCTGTTATATTTGTAAAATTTGAACAAATGATGATCACTTTATCAGTAATTCAGATCTTTTAATTTTTTAAAAGAACAAAAGATATCAGAATGCATTTGTGTTGTAGTAACTAGCTATACATGTATCTGACCTCAGACCAGGGGCACTAGTAATACAATTAAGTACTAATTTACATGTCATTTTCATGGGCACCTGTCCATAATGGTAATATATAGGTGACCATAAATTTGTATGACAACTAAATGGACACAATATTGAATGTAATTATCACTTAGACATTCTCCTATATTTTATTGTCATATATCCATTTGTACATGTTCTCAGTCGCTCAGGATATGTTAAAGAGTTATACCTATTGAAATTGATTTTACCTGTATTGAAACAGCTGATTGACACCATAGGTAAGATAGGTTTATATATTTTATCAAAATTAAACACAAAATTGTTTTCTACTAGAGATAAAATGTGTATTGATAATCATATGGTTGATTCCTAATAGAATTATTGGATTTAGACGGTTCAGACATGAAGGTGATTGGAGGATAGTATTTTTATTTGGATTTTTATTGAGGATGTTCAATATTAGCCAGATAGGACTATCTGACAAGTATAATGTTTTTGTACCAGAGGATACTATATATAGTATAACAGTGTCTCTAGTTCTATTGATTTGATTCTCAGGGGTAAGTCTATAATCTGACTATCTATTGTACTGTGCTATTGTTATACACAGATGACATTTTATTGTATAAGGTTACAGACATTATAATGCAGTAAAATATGCATTGGTTGTCTATGTTGTCTACAGTTCCAATATATATTTTGCAGTAAATTGGACAGCAATCATTAATGACTCTCTGAGGCTCACATTCTATAGTGCAGTTATACTGCCCACATCAATAGACAACTTTCAAGTTCGATGCATTTCTGTCAAAAACTCTGGTTTAAGTGAACATCATTTGTGCGTTTAGGGGCATCGTCACTTCCATTCTAATGTTGAGCGAGTGGTTGGAAATCTATAATTCTATATTGTACGAATTATTCAACAACTTGAATTCTCAAAATTGACAATCAGCACTGCTGTCATTAGGGAATTGTCATTAAGTACCTACAGAACAACCATTATTCCTAGTTTATCCTGCACAACGACGATCACTAAGACGCTTGATGAACGTTAATAGTGTGGGGATACAGGCGAGCCCCTCTATCTGGTAAATGACGTCATAAAGGCACGCATAATTGACAAATTTTTTTTATGTAGTACTAATTGTCTATATGGTTCGAACTGTGACTATGTCTGGATATGCATTAGTTGAAAAAGCTGTTGACTGGCTCTTGTTTTAAGGTCATTTAGTCACAGGCACTTCGAAATTTATTTCCCTATATACCTTAATATTTAAGGTATATATAGGGTGCCTGTGCATTTAGTTCAGTAAAGTGATAATGGATATATGATGTACCTGTAATGAGTACCTGTAATATTAAGGTCACAACCTTGTGAGTACATGTATGTATACATCTTAAAAGGCCATTAAAATATAATGTTGTCCTATAATATCTGCCTACACAAAGATTGACAGATAGTTTTTACTCTGATCTGATTTACAATCATTTGGTTTGTATCTTTTCTACTGAAACACAGATTTATACCAGGTTTTTGGATATATTTAAAGTAGTTCTAGAGGTGCACCATGCCAGCAGATGTACAGGTATCTAGAGGTTTAATATTTCTCTCTTTGTAATCTGTAACATTTATTTATGTATATATTTTATCAATTGATACATAACAGGTCATGTAATAGGTCATGTTTGAAAATTAGTAAATGATTGATATTGAAATTTTTGTACATATGTACATTGCTGCATTAGTTACAGATTTATAGAATCTCATAATACTATGCACACAAAACAATGTGAATAATTATATCCCTTAAGAATGTTGGTGTGCATTTAAATTCCCATGGGGATTTTCAAAAGTTGGCCAGTTAAGATTTTTTATATAAGAAGTTTGATACAATTTCCATTATTTTAGTTAGATACATTCTCTTTGACTCAGTTACACTGTAATTTGAGAAACATAATTTATGTATGGCCTTCTCTATTTCTAATTCATGCTGAGTTTGCATGAAATATTTGCCACTGGATATTAAGCAATCAACAATCAGTCAATTTCTTGCTTGCATTCTCATGCACAGAACCAATTATTTCTTTTCTATTGTGAAAATGATGATACATGTATTGATATTGTTCATATTAATGCTTCCCAAACAATCTCCTTTTTGTGTTGAATGCTTCAAATGTTTGCCACTGGACATTAAGCAAACATAATTCAAATATTTTATATATGTGAACTACAGAGCCAATTATTTCTATTCTATTGTACTGATGACGATGATTCAGTTCTTGACCAAGTGTTCATAAGCTGCTCTCCAAACAATCTCTTATCTGCGGTATATGCTTCAAATGTTAGCCACTGGACTTTAACCAAACATTTATCAAATAATTTATTTCTTTCAACCACGTAACCAATTATTTCATATACTGCTCTCCAAAAACCTCTTCTTTGTGTTGTTTGAATTTACATCCAGATTTTTTGCTCAGAAATTGCATTATCCATGTTAACATTTGTTGTACATGTATTACATGTATTACAACTAGTAAACAAAGCATTTCATTTCATTTTATTATGATGTGGTTTTGTTTTGTTCAGTTCAAAAACATTTTCTTGTCAGAAATGACAATTTATCTGATTTATTTTGTACTTATAGAACCATAAATTCTAAATTTAAATTTCCCCCAAATCTTTATAATGAATAGATAAGATTTTGTCAGATTGATTTTTTATGTCGGTTTATCTGTAAAGCTGTGTGTTATCAAATGTACCTGCTCTGTTTTCTCAACTTAAATCTTCAGGATTACTAGTTTTTATTAAATAAACAAACTTGGTATTACTATGTTTCACATGTTATACTATTTCAGATATAAGTATCTGAGGAAATTGAATATTTTCCTACTGATTTTTGACCTCTCAGTCCAGTGTTTGTAGGGGCTTGTAAACTTTATTGCAATGATTCACTGTGGTATCCATTATCCATACATTATCCATTTGACTCATTTGTGAGGTACAGTGGAATAAACTTTTACATTGAATAAAGTTAAAGGTCTACTTTGTATGATTGACTACAAAAAGCTTTTCTTTTAGCTCTATTTACAAAGAAAGTACTGGGCTTTGAATGCATGATTCTGTTCTATAAGTTTAGTTCAAGTAAAAAGAAGGTACATTTTGTTTCTTGAAAAGACATTTTCTTCTGCATGCTTCTTTCATTCTTAATTAATACAATTAAATGTTGCTTTCCCATTGTGAACTTTCCATTTCTATGTAGCAACATTCTAGCAGCGCTTTCATTTTCTATCATGATTTCCTTGATAGAGGGTTGCTGCACACAAGGAAGCTTTTAAACTAAGAGTTCAAAATGGTGAAGTTGAAATCATCCCATTGTAAATTTTACAAGCGCCATCACAAGTTGGTTGACCGTTATGGAATAACCGTTTCACAGATGATACCTGATATGTTTCTTATGTCTTAACTACAATCCCCTTCCCTTTTTATACGACGGTCATATATTGGTATCACATCGTAGTCGTCCAAAGACAGATGGTTTCCGGATAATAACTTTAGTATAAGTCAACAGAAATCAATAAAATGTTAACACAATGTTTATAGCCACAAAAGTAAGCTTGGGATTGATTTTGGGGGTTATGGTCCCTAAGGTTTAGGAATTAGGGGCCCAAAGGGCCCAAAAATAGCATTTATCTAGTGTCAGAACAATAAGTTGTGTATAAGTATTTCAATTGTTCTGAAATTGTACCACAATGTTTAATAAATAACAGAAGTAGAAGGTTGAGATATATTTTAAGGGTTATGGAGCAAACAGTCTAGGAATAAAGGGCCAAAAAGGGGCCAAAAACAAGCATTTTTGTAGTTTCAAGTCAATAAATTGGAGTTATCTTTCTTTGTCCAGAATGATTGTTGAATCACCTAAAACCAATGCTTTATACAATCTTCTTTGAAAATTGGAGTTATCTTTCTTTGTCCAGAATAGAAGTTGAATCAACTTAAATCAATGCTATATACAATATACAATGCAATATTCACTTTACTACCGACTGATAAATTAAAGCAATCTTTACCATTCAGTGATTACAAGATTTTTGATTACCATTCTAGGGTTATGCCCCTTTACAAATGGAAAAATTGAAGAATTTTTTAGTTTCTGTTCTCTTAACTTAAGTTTGTCTCAACCAAATTTAATGAAATGTGTATATAATGCTTATTACCTCTAAACTGAGTTTAAGTTCAATTTTTGGTAGCTTCACTTTTACAGTTCTTGAGTTATGTCCCTTTATATGCTAGCGAGGGCATCATCTATGTCCTTTTGGATAAATTCCCCATTTATTTTTTTAGAAGTTACTATTAATTAATATTAATTTTAACCATGACTGTATGACATTTTATATTTTAATATTTTATCATGTATTTAAATGAGTAGTTATTGTTTCAAACTCTATTAGAAATTTGAATTGAGATCATTTTTGGAATAAGGAAAAGGGGGAAGTGAAATTTTTTTTTCCAAATTCAGAGCTGTATTTAGCTTGAAAGTTGTGTCCATACTTGCTCCAACTGTTCAGGGTTTGACCTCTGTGGTCGTATAAAGCTGCGCCTTGAGGAGCATCTGGTTATGAATGTGACCTGCCGAATAAGACAGTTTACCAGGTTTGTAATAACATGAGCAACACAAGTTAACAAGTGCCACATGTGGAAGCATGATCTGCTTAACTTACCCTTCCGGAGAACCTGAGATCACCCCCAGTTTTTGGTGGGGGGATTCGTGTTGCTAAGTCTGTAGTTTTCTAGGGTGTACTATTATTTGTCTGTTTGTCTTTTTCATTTTTAGCCATGGCATTGTCAGTTTATTTTCTATTTATGAGTTTGACTGTGCCTCTTGTATCTTTCACCCCTCTTTTTGTTCTGTTTGGGTTTTTTGTTTAATAGTCTAGTAAAACTGTTTGTCTGTGTCTAGCAGATTTTAATAAATTCTTCTTTTGCCCAAGATGATATCAAATTCAGCTGACAATTTCCATGTTCAGAAATTCTTTTTGTCAAAGTATTGTAGAAATTTGTAAAGGAGGGGGTGTGTCATTGTGTGTGTATCACTTTTCATTTGAGAATCAAGTTAGATGTGAAACTTGATAACAAAAATTGAGGTAGATATTTGTATAGAAAGATACATCTTTATAAACATAGTTCAATGGACTGAGACCTACTGGGTAAATGTACACATATTTAATCTGTACTGTTTAGCAAAGAGTTGTAAACAAAAATATTGTATAACTAAATTAATTAATAAAGAAAGGGAAAAGATACTTGCCTGTTTTTGGAACAAGTTTGGAAATGGTCAATATAGTCGGGAGGGCTTTGCAAACTAGAGTGCTCTAAAGTCTTCTATAGCAGCAATGTATAGGAACAGTTCCAAACTGGTATGTTCAAATACATTTAAAATACATTATCTGTTAAAATAACATATTGAAAGGAATTAACCCTGGCCTGATCTACCCATCAAAGCCTTTTTTAATTTCCTTTTTCTAGGTTTGTTGTTTTAAGTCTTCTGAATACATAACGGGTTATCATAGGATTCAGTTTAAATGTGTTGTTGTTATTCCATATATGGTATTAAATACGTGTAATTTACTACAGTGTAGAGATAGTAATTTATCTTCAGTGGACAGCTGACCATTCATCCTTTTAAATCGATACATGTAGTTTAATGATCGGTCTCTGTGCCAGGTACTTATGCTGGACCATGTGACAATGACCTAAGTAATCAGGGTAGCACACCTGTGTTTACAGGTAAATAATTTGTTTATCTTATTATACCTATTTTATATACTCAGACATGTGACTAGCTAATTTCATTGAAATATTTTGGACTAAGCAGGACAAAAACGTTGAAAATGTAAGTGTTTATAATTTGATATGTAGTAAATGATTGATTAAAAAGTACTAATTATGGTTTTTTATTTGTTAGTATAAAGTTCTAAACGATCAATTTTAAGTTTAAAAAAGTGATTTGTTTTTTTGTTGTTTTCTCTGTATTTGAAAATTGTAAAATCATTGAATGATGTTTACATAATTACTTAAAAGGTTTTCTCAAATGGGAAATATATATCAAGTACAAGTCAGAAAGATCTCTTTAATAATAACAAGACAATCAAATTTAGGTCTAAAAATAATATTTGCTTTTCTGATTTAAATAAAAATATTTTAAATTCTTCATAAAAATTGTATTCAATTCTGGCTCTTAAAATTGGGTTGAATTTGATACATAAGTTATTCAAACTATGGCCTCCATTTTAGCATAATAATTTGCATTCAGTGTAAAAATTTAAGAAGAGTTACGAGTAAAATGGGTATTATTCCTATCTCAATATGCTATTAAGCTATAGATAGCTTCTTTTTTTTTTTTTTGTAAATTAATGTCTGTTTAAACATTTTTCTATGTGAGAATAATGTTCCAATTTGAAGGGGACCTGGGACTGCTCTTTATTTTGATTTAGCAATTTTGGAATGATGTCACTGCTTAATACAAGCTATCTAATTTTCTGGTAAAAAAGTGACAGTCTTGTTTTTATTCCCCAGATGAAGTGGAGGGGCATTAAGTGTTACCCCTGTCTGTCTGTACATACTTCCCCAAAAAAGGTTTCAGTTCTCCTGCGTTAGTTTTCCTCAACCAAATGATATTAAACTTATGCACAATGCTTATTACCACAAAACACAGATCAAGCTTGAATTTGGGTGGTGTTACTTGTACTGTTCTTGAGTTAACATTGTTCAACTGTCTGATGGACATGATCTCCATAAATATTTTTTTTCTTTGTAAGAAAAAATGTTACAATTCAAGTTGACATTTGTCCTGGTATAACTAATCAATCTTTTAATGACATAAAAAATCATACTTATAGTATTAGATAAAACAAGCATGCTCATGCCCTGTCCCTACAGGTTTCAGTTATATTGAAAAACTCTAATTTGACTTTAATTTACTTACATAATCTGTTAGAGGTCTTTGTAATGTTATATCAAGTTATGATATATTATAGATTGCAAAACAATTCAACATTGATTAAGGTGTAATACCACCATTGATTTACCCCAATTAGTCTCTGTGAAATGTGCACTTTTCAAAAAAACATATAGAATATATCTTTGTTTCAAAATAAAAAAAATACTTGGCATATGAGTAAAGTGTTGTCCTGTCCAGTACATAATAATAGTAAAAAAATAACAAAAAGTTTCATTGAAAATTAGTTAATAGCCTAAACATCACTGGAAGTTAACCAATCAAATGTTTACCTTTTTTTTCCGTAATCATGTCACATTAAGTTTCCAAAATATACTATAAAAACACCAAATAAAAAAATAATGTTGCTTTGAAACTTAAAAGATTTATGTCTATGACACAGATTTTTTTTACTGCAATGATTTCCTACAAGTCAAATTCAAGGGAATATTTTTTTCAACCCTTTTTCATATGCAACCGGATGTGATGGTTTATTAAAATGTATCCGACTATAACTGGTTGAACTGATTGAATAATAATATAACATGGTATTATATCTTTTCACTAAGTAGAGCAGATTCTTCTCTGAGTTATATGTAATAATCTTATGAAGCAGAACCATCCCCTATTTAAAGAGCCTCTAACATATTTATCTGAACTGAATTTCATATAAGTTCACATCCTATGAACTCTGTTGTATGGTGAGACAGATGCTGATAGTGCTAATTTTTTTTGTTAGTTTCATGCTATGTTCTGAAGGAAGCATAAAGGTTGTCATATTTATATTTTGTTTTAGAAGTCATTTTAGTCCACTACATGGGTTGATATAAATATTCAAGCTGAATACTTTTATTGCTTTTGGATTAGCACAAAACTACAAATTAATCATGTTGTGGTTATAGATACATATATGTTAGTGGTGTAGCACTCCATACGACTGGTACAGGTTGGGCCATAATAAAACCCTATAATTTAAAAGTCCAACATTCCTTATTGATCATCCTGATTAACATGGAATAGTTAGTACCAATTTTTCACAGAAGGTATGACTTAGAAATGTCTGTAAAAATCTATTGCAAAATAACAGTATGAAAGTGTGTTTTTTGTCGGGGAGGTATAGGGTATGGTAACCAGAAAATAAAACTGTTTACAAGATATGTGATGTCTTTAAGTACATATCAACAGAATACCAAACTGCTGAGATTGTTGACTCTGTACCTGATTCTCTGTGTCTCATTTAGATAAACATAATGAACACTTTTACCTAAAACTTTACTACTGAATTATTTTAGCAAGGACATCTGAAGTAAAGTTTTACTTTTTACCATAACATACCCCCACAGAGACCACTGATGGTATCTTTAGGTTTTAATTGTATTCCGGAACATAAAACGTTAGATTGACAAACTTTTAGTGATCTTTAATGACAAATTACAGATTAAATCAGGTTAAATAAATAGATAAAATTAATAGGTCTCAATTCACAATGTTTTGATGACCTATAATCTTGTTGATTTGTCTTTTTAGAATTGAAATATTAGATACAGGTAAATTGTTTATCAGTATCAAAGGGCAAGTGTGATCAAGTGTGATCAATGTTATTTATCTTATGAAACTATTTAATAGTGCTCATTCTTTCTGCCTCAGCAATTGATAAGACTCTATAATTAAGTAGTAGTTAAATTACTAAGTATACCTTTTGAATACCTATATGAATTTCAATCTGTAACAGCCCAGTAATTTTGTTTTTAAAAGAAAACATTACATGTAACAATAGTTGTTGCCTCATTTGACCGACTATCTTGGTACGAACAAGAATTAAAATGGTAACACTAGTTATTGCCTCTTAAGTATGTAATCAACTCCTCCTATTTCTATTCCACTAAGAGCCTCAAACTTATTAGTTGTAGTTTCAAAAAGTGCAAAAATGTTTGTATATACATTTTCATGTAAAAATTTGTATTGCATGTCAGTTTCCTCTTCGATTTCCTATTTTCTATAGAAGATAAGATATATCTTTTATATTGAGATCAGTACATAGTTAACAGTAAATTAATCAATTTTAACACTGTGCAAATTTCAATACTGTCATTAAAGTATTTAGATTTATGATATTTAAAAAAGAATAACATTGTAATATCAGGTTTTGTTTTTATTGCAGCCCTTGAAATCACCAAACAGAGGAAGTGATATAAGTATAGACACATCAGAAGCTGAAGAGGTATAATCTATTCAAAGATAGTTTAATTTAAAAAAAGTTTTATCAAGGTCACAAAGTTTCAAATTTAAAAAAAAGTTCTGTCAAGGTCACAAATTTGAAAAAAGTTCTGTCAAGGTCACAATCTTTAAGATACTACATACTAGTTTATTAATTATTGCATTTGTTTTAAGAGCAAGGCAATCACTTTTATTGAACTGATTAGTACATTGGATTCAGTACTGTTTGTGTGTGGTTATAATTTTCTTGGATTTTCTTGGTATGAGATAAATTTGTATTCAGAATTTGCCAAAACCATGGAATCAAATATTGACAACAGTACAACTTTTTCTCAATTCATATAAAATCACACCTGTAAGATTAAAAGAACCACCAAAATATGGTTTCCATTTGATAACCACCTGAATGAAGTTAAGTCAAATTACAGAAAACACTGAAACATTTGGCTGCCATAAGTTTTATCTAACATTCAAAGTGTGGGAGAACGGATAAAGATACAGACTCCATTATAGATATATATAGGAATCAATTAGTTTAAGAAATTATGTAATCTTTAAGATAATCTAAAGGTTTTTGCATTTCAAAAACAGTTATTTTTAACCTAAAAAATAAAAATTTTATACCTCACAGATTCTAAAAATTACATAATTTCTGTACATAATAACATTTTACAGTTCAATTTCACGGATTTATGTATTTAATGGACATAAAATGCACAGGCAGATGTGTTTTAATTTAATGCCATATTAACACACATACACTCTTTAATTTTGATCAAATCAAAATTCTGTATCTAACTTATTAAAGGGCCAGTGTAGTGCATATTACTTTTCAATGACGATCACAAAGGAAAATTCATGAAAAGTCCAAACATACATCAAATTTCATATTTCTTGGTATGATTATGATGGTATTAAATGATTATTAAATCCCGCTGATTATGTACCGATAGAATAAACTAACTTTTAATATTACACAGGACAACATCATGCACGGTAAATAACAACCCTAGGAAACAGTAAAGTTTTACTGCTATTCTTCTTTATGTAGTAAGTCTCCACTTGGAAACTGTTGAGGTAATGTGATCAATTGAAATGCCAAAGGATATGGGACTGATTTCCTGTTATTTATTTAATCAAAGGGCTTCAGAATTTGTGTTTGTTGCTTGACTGTTATGAATTCAAAATGCAGGACAACTGTGTTTTCAGTCAATTTCACATCCTTCAACAAATTCTAGGCAGAACACTTATATGCATAGAATTTGACAGTTTTTTGGAGAACATTACCATTTAGCTCTTTGTTTGTTTTTTTTTTAGGATGATCCATTTACAACAGATTGGAGGAAATCAGTAGCCTCAGTATCAGAACGAAAATCCTCTACACAAAGTCTTCCAGGTATATTACATATATAGTGTTTTATATATATTTAATACAAGTTTAAAAGGTAGATATATATTTAACATTACAATTGATATTCGTTGAAGAGCAGCTCTCATTAATTCCATATGTAGAGGAATTTGCTATTCAGAATTAGTAATAGGGGTAATTTCATAGTTTCTTTACCCAAATGGAAATATCTTAGATCTTGGTGTAATATCCATTTATTAGAATTTCTATTTTATGGTACAATTTTTGAAAATAATACCCAAAGCTGTATTACATTAGATTTGATGGGAAAATAAAGTCTTAAAAGGTACATAAATCCAAAGGTATATTCAAAAGGCAATTCCAGTCCATAAAAACAAACAAAATCAAATGTAAGACTATATCAACCAACAAAAGAAAACCAACAATATTAGTCTTCATCAAAAAACTTTATTTTAAGTTTTATTAACTAAGTCAAATGTACAAGAAGAACCTTTCTACAACCCGTTATAGGGACTTCGGTGGCCAAATGGTGTAAGTAGTTCTACTACTCTAATCACTAGCCAGTCATCACTGAGGTTTCGAGTTCAAACCCTGCTAGTGTGAGTGCACTTGACTCCAATCTTGATAATGGATTAGGGTTGTCAATTTTCCTATAGATAGTCAGTGATTTTCTCTGGGTACTCCCACATCCTCCACCAAATTGGCGGCCACGAATTAGCCGAAAAGTGGCATAAAAACACCACCAATCAATCCAACCTGTTATATTGGTAGCAGTTAATTAGAAAGCATTGTCAATAACTAATTATGTACTGCCAATATTTCACTGGATAGAATGAAATGGAAACTTATGGTTTTGTACTCAAATTTTGTGTTGTGACCAATTTCTGGAAAATAACCTTGCAATTTGAGTAAATTTTGATTCTTAAAGTGCATCATTTTATCATCAATTGAAAATGCAGGATAACTGAAAGTTCTAGTTTTACTTTTTATTTTCACTTCAATAAATATGTGTTTTATGGTAAGTTGATACTGATTCAGAAAAACATAAATGTGTAATATCATACAAAATCTATAACTGTGACATTATTATTACCTGAGATAATTGTGTACTAATTCTCTTGATTAGTTACCTGATAGGTACACCTGCTTTATTAATAGTTACAAAATATCAGGTGAATTAATTATTACAGCAGCTGAAAAACATGTTATTGTTACAAGAGACTAGAGACCATTAAAACTTTCATTATTTGTATGAAAACAATGTCACTGTCACCTGCAAAAACTGGATATAAATATTTAGTATGAGACAAATTGACATTCCCAACAATAACATAGGATTTATACACACATGTTACCAGTCCTGTAATCAGAAATATTTGTTACATATATAAAAATGTATTGTGAAACACCAGCTGATCATCTGTGTTAAAAAGTAAATGTTAACTGATGACATTGATTTTATTCTAGAAGATATAAGTTACTATATTTATTGTATATTCTTTTGTTCATTTCCAATTTCAATATCTAAATGGGCAATTCTTTCTGGTGTTTCTTTTATTTAAGTTTCTTAAGAAAATTATTTTAGAATGCTTTTAAATTGATACAAAAGTTCCTGTAGAAACCGAATAAGTCTAACCTGTCATAGAGCAAGTAGCAGCTTACCTCTTAAAATACAGGACAATCTAAGTGTCATGAATGACTTATACTTAAAAGTTAAAATGTAGTGAAATTTATCTCTTTATGATTTTCTATAATACAAACATTTTTATTGTAGATACTGTAGAAATGGATTTAGATTTGTCAGCCATAGGGAAGGAGACGTCAACACTGAGTAATGATGCTGCTCGACACAGGATATCAGTAAAACGTAACTTACCTAAACGTAGACCTTCAGGCACTAGGAAAACTAAGGACGCTAAGGTATTTCAATTAGAAATATATCAACAAGTTTCCCACTTTTCCCTTGATTTTTAAGTATTCTACACAAACTCATCATCTTTGGAAAAATTTCATGTATCAAAATCATATGAGAGACATTAAAAAAAGACATTGGCAACAATTCAAAAGACCTGAGTAGTAACTATGCTCCATTATATAAATAACACATAGCTGAGAGGGTGATAGAGCAGATTGTTAACCCCGAGAAAACATTGTCAACCGCGGCCAAGCTTTTTCGAGGGGTACCAATCTGCTCTATCACCCTCTCAGATATGTGTTATTAATTTATTATACTGAATGTCCTATCATTATCGTCTTTACAGAATAATTTTATTTTAAATGTGTTTTCTATGACGTCATGTACATAAAAACGTTACAGGTATTAGAAAAAACAACGAAAGCAAGATGTTTAATTTTTTATTTTGAAAGTCAAATAATAAAATCCGAGCCAAAACGTAGAACTTTTAAAAGCATTGTAAATTCAATGCATTGTCTTTTAAATTATCGATTTTTGATTGATCTGGACGAGAGGGTAACATTAAAAAAAAATTGTCACCTTCTCAGCCATGTGATACAGTAAATTAACACACTAGTATTAGCCAATCAAAATATGACATTTTAACGTGAAGTATAATAATAAGTTTCAATGCATGGAATTTTTTATATCTTATACTGTTTTCTGACCACGAATACATCTAAAATTGAATTAGAATTGCATTTTGGTGTACAGCCCATGAAACTGGGAAGTGGTTTCTGTTAAAATAGAAATACATCAGAAACAAATAATTTCTTTTAAATTTGATATTGCTTTTTTTTATGGTCAGAATTCAATATAAAATGAGATTAATTGATTTGTCATATGAAATTCATACATGGTTTAATAGTTTCAAATGAACTATTTCATGCTATTATCATGAACTTCATTAGAGCTGAAATTGGCTATGAAAACATTGTATTGGTAACTATTCAAATTATACCACAAAATCTTTTCAGCAAGGGATTATGCCTTCTGTCTGTATCTAAAAATAAAAAAAATCTAAAAAGTAACACATTCTCAAAACAGATTTTTCCCAAACCATAGAAATCAGTGTCTGGAAATTACTGTTGCAGTAAATTTATGTCTGAAATGAATATCATGTAGATAAGGGGAAGTGATATAATTCCCAATGAGAGAAATATTCAACACAGACCTAATGTTGTGAATTAAGGCTATTGAAAGTCACAATAGGCCTTCAATAATGAGCAAAGCTACGTCAGCTATAAAAGACTTATAAAGAATTTTTAAATGGAAATTAAAAAACTAATGGCCTAATATAGACCAAAACAATCAGCATAAAACAAATATGACAGACAGCAACCAACCACCACTGAATTACAGGCTAACTTATGACATATAGAAAGTGTCAATGTTATATGCTTCTTTTTATTTTACAGAGACACTCCGCTGCATCACCTTTACCTCAAGTTAAAGAGGAGTCACCAACTAAATCAGATGACCAGATATCTCCTGTGACCCCTGAACCCTTGTCTCCGAAGTCTCCAGTCACACCTATATCTCCCAAACCATTGTCGCCTAAACCAACATCTCCTAAATCTGATCTCTTTAGTAGAATTGAAGACAAGATACCAGAGAGAACTCTTGTTCCACTAGTACAGAATGTTGAAGGTACTGATTTGTATAACACAGGTTTGAGCTAGGTTTTGAAAACTGATTGAATAATTTGGGGGAAATTATCAAAAGTACAAATAAATTCAAGTTAAAAATTTGAAATTTATTTAGAAGGAAATTAAAAAATACCTGTATGTAAAATGCACATTCACAGAGATTATAAACCAGTGAAATTAAAAAGGCCAATAATCTTAACAGAAATGAACCCAAAGTTATAAGTTACAAAAACAGTGCAAGTTCCTTGAACAAAGATCATTAAAGGTGAAGGTTTCGTAATTTGGCTGTATTTTGGATTGTATGAAATTCTGTAATCATCTAGAAATTGACAAGCTACTTAAAGATTATCGTTGATCATCTCAATGAGATTGATTTTCTCACTTGAGCTGGCATAGCGAAAGTGAGAAAAGCAATCGAGATAAGATGACCAATGATAATCTGTTTATCGCTATTTTACCTATGACGATGTTGTTAATTTCACTGACAACGGGCATGTGTGCCCTTAGTTTCTAGCAGTAGTTTTTCATATTACTCTACTGTGCTGAGAAAGGAAATTATCAGTAAGATAAAAGGAAAATTTCATGAAATAAATATAATAAAATTGAGAAAGGAAATGGGGAATGCGTCAAAGCGACAACAACCCGACCATAGAGCAGACATCTGAATATTATAAAAATGTTGCATACATGTAGCATTACACTCATTTAAAATTGTCAACAAGATCATTTATATAATGCTATCTATAGTTTGCAATTTTTTGAAATTTTGTTCAAATGATTTTGTGTTTCTAAATCAAATGTTGTTGCTGTTAACTTTTCTATTTTAATGAAATGAAAATTTTAAGGTTAAGTATTAGGACATTCTGATATTATGTTTTATTCTGTAATACAATTGTTTCAAACAGTTTCCTTTAAGTGTTATAAATGGTTAAATAAACATCTCTTCTGGCAACAGAAGGAAAGCATAAAACATCAATTTTGAATGATAAAAACAATTGTATGAAAAATTGCTAAAAATATTGCAGTAAGTCATAGATCAGCGCTATAGTTTTCCATATGTGGCTTCATTAAATCTACCATTGACAAAAGGTTATTGTCCAAAAATGATCAGAAAATATATAAGAAGTCCGACAATAAAATCTTTATTGAAATATTCATACATTTAACTGCTTTTCTAATGAAAATTTTATCCTAAAAGAGCAGTATGATAAGGTTAAAATTGATTAATTTGTTTTCTGTTTAATATTTTATGTCGTTCTGTTGAAAAATATCATACAATTCCTGGAACTGATAAATGAATGAAACCTAATATTTCATGGAAGTTTTCTGTGAGATATTGATTTATGAATGTTATCATCCCTGTAAATAAATATTCATTGGCAAGCTAAGAATAACAGAAATTTATAACCAAAATTAATGTATAGGAATTTATAACCTAAATTAATGTATAGGAATTTATAACCTAAATTAATCCATAGGAATAAATCTTGAATAGTGCTGTTTAAGCATTGTTATTTTAATAAAATTGAGATTGGAAATGGAGAATATGTCAAAGAGACAACAACCTGACCAAAGAGCAGATTACAGCCGAAGGCCACCAATGGGTCATCAATACAGTGAGTAAAAACTACACTCGGAGGTGGGCTTCAGCTGGCCCCTAAATAAAAATGTTTACTAGTTCTGAGAAAATGGAAGTCTTACTAAACTCCAAAACATATAAATGAACTAAAATTTTAAAAATGTCTATTTGCTGTCAATGTGGCTACACATAGATTGTTAGATTCATGGCTGTGTTATGTCTAGTTACAAAAGTTGTGTACATTTTCAGGATAGTTACATGTTAATGTGATATGACAATACTTTGTAATAGACTTCATAATGAGTTAAATTTTTAACATACTTTAAAAGGTTAAAGTCAACAGCAAATTTACATTGCATTTTTTGACTCAATGCTAACCAGACTTTACTTGGAGGAGCAAAACAAATACCAATTTTTAGTCTTTGATTTCTTTCTTGTGAAGCAAACAAATGCCATCATATTTTCAAGGTCATAAATTATGTCAAGACCACCAAGGTGGCTGCTGAAAATTTAATATGCTAATTTAGGTATCTGATCTCTTATTTGAATAAAAAAAAAGGGGTATACATCAATGAGACAACAACTTAATGACAAAATTACATAAAAACATATAGAGGGCACATTGTTTTTGAAAAGACATGAATGATATCATTTGAGCAATACAGGCTTTAGAAGGACTCCTTTTAAATTTGACTTGCTAGAGATACCTACTGTGAAAGTACTTTTATTTGTGGGGTACCAATTTTCATGGTTTTCGTGGATGACTTTATCCACGAATTTAAGTGTCCAACGAAATAAAACAACCATTGTCCAAATGAAGACATGGAAAGATCCACATGGGTAGGTTTGACTACTGATATGATCTAGAGAATATATTGAATAACGCCAAATCTGAGAATCCTTTAATAGCAGTCACAGAACTACAATCGCATGCAGGATTATACCTATTTAATCTTTAATAACCTAAACTGTACAACTTTTGATTTTTTAATTCTCATAAAAAATATTTTTGGTCCATGAAAGTCAGATCTCCGGTATTGATATGCTAGTATGATAAAGTGTTAATTTTATATCCTCATAGTTGTGGTACATATGGGAAATAATAATTTCATGCTGGGCTTGATTTTGATAAGAATTATTTGACAATTCAAGATATGTTTATAGCATTTGTTTATGTTACTGTTTTCTTTAGGTGACATGTTTATGGCCTAATTAACACCTTTGATGGTCTTTAATCTGTTGATCACTTTATCATGGGTTAATTAGTGTCATCACTACGATTTACACAGGTCAATGTTTTCTTTGCAATTTCCTTCAATCCAGACTATTTGTTACCTTCGTTTCTAAAGGCTTTAATTTTTCAATTATGTTTTTTTTTAAACTAAAATCCACGAATTTAAAAACCCATGAACATGTAAATATTGCTCAAACCACGAAAATTGATACCCACGAATTAAAGTACTTTCACAGTATTAGAAAGTGCATTTGATACAAAATGAAATTATTCTTATATCTATTTCAGATGCAACTCCTAAAACACTTGAACAAAAGAAAGCAGATGATCATAAAACAGTGATATCAATTGCACATGAAAGTGAAACAGGTCGTCATATAAGTTTTGGATCAGGAACTAAACTGAATGATAAACCTGATGATAAACCTCCTATAAAGTCCATGAGTCTAGACAGAAAGATGAATTATAACATGTCGGACTATTCAAAGCCAACAGATGATATTCGTCATATAGCCAAATTATCAAGGCAAAGACCAAAGAGTTTACATGACTCAATGTTACCGTCAAATACTTCTGAGGCTGATTCAGAATTGTCTAAAACTTTTAATAAATTGAAGAAAAATTCTGTGAAAGATGCTGAAAGTGCAATACCATCTGACTCAAAACAAGATACAGGATTCGTGATAGTTGGTAGTTTTAAAAATAAAGACAGAGATAAAGATATTCCATTTGGCGCTAGACGTCCCCAACCTAAAACTCAGTCTACGCCTTTTAATGAGGGACTTTCTACCAAACCTGAAGTATCGACTACAACTACACAAGGTAAATCATCCTCGACAAAATCTGATCTAGTCAACAAGCCAGCCACGTCTCCTACAAAACAGAACATTACATATGTCTTGACCAAGGAACCTCTAAAATCTCAGTCCTCATTGACAGGGGATAAAAAAGACAGCTCTCCTGCGAAGCCAAGTGTTGCCATGGAAACTAAATCAGAAAAGACTGATTCTCACAAAACTCCTTTGAAACAAACATTAAGTGATGGTAAAAAGGAGTTGGAAAAAGAATTCATAATTGATACTAAAGGTGCTGAAAATTCCAAAGATCCTAAATCAAACTATGAAAACGTTATCTTAAATTTTGAATCTGGATCAAAAAACAAAACTAGTGACACCAAAGAATCAGAAAAACCTAAGGACAAGGTTGTGATTATAAGTGCTAATGATAATAACAAAGATGACTCGTCCTTGAAGGGTCGTAATTCAAATTACGATAACATTATAATTACACCTAGTGATGCTGCAGCAAACAAACTTGCATCACCACGGGAAGAATACAGATTGAAAAGAGCATCAAGAAGCCGTACACTTCCAGAGCAGCCAGTTACAGCTGAGATATTGTCTGGTAAAACTACTTCCAGAAAAGATTCACTTACGCAAAGCTTCAGAATTAAGGAGGAAAGCTTAAAGACAAACATTATTTTAGAAACATCTGAAACTAAACCTGAAGATTCGAAGAAGATAATGTCAACTACTTTTAATGCATCTCAAAATACAGATTCTACTCTACCTTTATGGAAGCAAAATTTAAAGAAACGACAGGAAGATTCAAAGGAAAAAGAAAATGATATAGCTAAGGATAAGGACAAAACACCAAAGACAACTTTCGGAGGTAGACTGAGTTCATTTTCAGAATCTGTGAAGGAAAAATCAACACCAAAATCAGTGTTTTCTAGTGGATCAGCAGCTGAACCTTCCAAAGATAAAGCGGTGCCAAAAGTTTCTGAATCTTTAGGTTTCAAGTCTAGTTTCAAAGGAAGTAGTTCAGTATCATCTGAGCCCCCTAAGGACACAAAAGTGAACAAACCTGCTTTCTCAGGCATCAGTTCTATGAACAAAGACAATAAGGACACAAAAAATAACGATAAAAAGACAGAAACAAAAAGTGAAGAAAAATCTCAGATTCCTGCATCATCATTTTCTAAATCTTTTGGAGGATCAACAAAAGCAACATCTACAGGTCGTAACGTAAGTCTTGATACGCCGAAAGGATGGAAACCTAGTTCTTCAAAGGTTAAAATAGAAATCATAGAAAAGACAGAACCAAGTGAAGAGAGCAGTAAACCTCCCATTGGACGTACAACTACAGCAAAGAAAACAGAGGAGGTATGTCATACAAGTCATTTAGAAGATAATCATTTTTGAACTTGGAATTTGCTTAAGACATAAAATGGAAACCATGTCAGTGTTACTGAAAGTATTTTTGTTTTAAAATTAATTTTATCTGAATTGTATGTGGAGCTATTTGAAGTCATATTAGTATGTTCTTGGAACAGTTATTTTTAGTTAAATTCACTTCAGATTTAAACAACATTTTGTCACCTGAATAACAAAAGAATTGCATATTTCACTCTGATCCTATAAATATACGAGTACTTTACCTATTACTGCCCAATACGAAAAAAAATGTTCAGAAAATATCTAAATGTCTTTAAATTTTAGTAATTATGACTGAGAGGTGTAGATGAATGAAGAGAGAAGCATTAAACTGCTTTAAAATATACTGACAAAATTATTTTAAATACTTATATTTTAAACATCTTATTAACAGTTTCAAATTTTTAAATGATTTTTCAGTTTTTATGTTCATTAATTCTGTGGAGTGTCCAAGTTACAAAATGTAATTTTGTTTTTAATTTGCAGAAACCTGTGAAGACAGTAACTGAAAAATGTGTTGATAGAAAATCCAAGGTGTTAGATATGGTGAAGAATTTCCAGAACCTTCAAGTCAGCTAGTCATACTTACAGCAAGATTTCTGTGCCTTGGTTGTTTACATTTTTGTTCTATCATTTCATAAGTAAAACAGAGTTGTCTCCCTTATAAATACAATATTACTTTACTTGTAGTTCCAGACATAGTATCCTGCAAAAGTTTTTTTTCTGACTTGTTCTCATTTCGTTAATAAAAAAAAATTATAGACGGTTATAACTGGATACCTTATATATGACTCTTCAAGATAATTACAAGACATATATTATTGATACAGACTCTTCACAAAACTATGAAAAATTGTTGTCCATAAACATTTACAATACACATAATACTGGCTATCAATATAACAGAAACAATAGGATATATTTTTCCTATTGTCATTAAAAACAATTCTTTTTTCTATTGATTTTTTTAGCTGGTACAATTGCTATTGTAGTACAATGGATATTGTCATTCTGTTTTGCAGATTTTGATTTGTGATAGCCGTAAAATAGGTTGTGAGGTTGTTTATCCCATTGCAGATGTTATTCAACATGTATATAATTTCACTTCTACTGTAATAGAAATAGTATAGTTTATTGCTTGCTGTTGATTTTAAAGTTTTATTTCTGTCGTGTAGCTCCTAATACATCCAGATTTCACTATAATAATAGAATACTATCAAATTTGATCAGACTGTAAACTCAAAGCCTTCAACCTTGAGACAAACAATAGTGCATATTTTATTTTCCCTCTTTTTACTGTAAATTCTGAAATTATTGCAATTTTGTCAATTAAGACTAAAAATGCAATTTTGATTTAAATTTTTGCAATATTTAGGAAAATTCTGTTGAAATTATATACAAATATTCAAAATGTGAGTTTAAATTATTGCGTTTATAATCATTTTGCATTTTTTCGCAATAATAGAAACATTGCAATAATTTCTGAATTTACACTAGATCTACAGGGGATCAAAATAGAAAAAAGTAAAAAAAATATATAATTTATGCTTTTTAACATTATTTGTATACTGGTTTTATCTCTGGTGGAAAAGCGATTTCTTGCATTTAGAATATATTGTTTACCTCTGCTGGGATTTGATTAGTTCTTCTCATATTAGTTGTGGTGTAATGTATTTGGAATGTATACAAAAAGTATGTTAGACATGTAGTATACCAAACTTTGTCTGTAACTGTACAGATCTAGTCAGAGTTATCTCCCATTTCTCAGTCAATTATTTGGAAGATATTTAATAATAGTAAAATAAAATAACATGAATAATTGTAATTGGGCATTTTGCAACTAAATGGCATTGACTTGGATCAATGTGTACAGTCACATAACTATAAACAATTAAAGCAGCATATGGTATACTATATATATGTTTGTTTCATTTATTTTTTGAATTTGTTATAATTTTATGAAGTGCAATTATGATAAATATTATATTTAAGTTTATATTTATTGTGTTACCTGTCTGTATGGAAAATCATAGAAAGTAGTAATATTTATTTGAGTAACTTTGTTAATAATCTATAGATGGACACTAGAATTGTGTAAAATATAAATCATTATGAAGTTTAAAATTGTAATTATAATAGAAAAATCACTTTTTAACATAAATAAACAGGTATACAGTTTTGTGAACAAAATGTGCTGAACAGAAGGTTTGTTTATTTAAGCTAAAACTAAGAGGAGGCCAATTACTTTTTTTCATGTAAACTATGATATTTTATCTCTTTTGTTAAAATTCAAACTAATTGGTCTCTCTTGTCTAATTTAGATATTTTTTTTATTGATATATAAATATTGCCTAGTAGTCTAAATAGTGTCAGTTTTCCTGCCTAAGAGTAGTGGTTCTTTCCAGCCACTTTAGCTTAAAAGACTTTATACTATAAAATAGGAAATGGTGCTGAAAGTCGATTAATCAATAAATCAACATCGAAAGAATTTTTATGATTTAATCAAAAGCCATGGAGATCAGTTTGAAATAAATGCAACAACAAAGTTTTCAAACCTACATATCACCAAACCTGTTTGTCATTTACCTTGTTAACTTGGTGAAAAAGTTACATTTAATATGGTCAGATGCTGGTCACCTTGAAAACTGTCATCGAACAAAGAACAAATTTCATGCCCTTTTTGTAACATCTTAACATGACAAAGTCAATTCATCCGTTAGTGTATAAAACATCCTTAAATTATACTAAATATCTGCCAAGGTGGAGACAAACATTTTCATAGCAAAACATTCCATTGTCCTATAGTTTCATTAAAGAACTAATATAGTGCATTATAAAAATAAATACAATTGTGTGTTTATGTATTGTGGCAGTTTTTTATACTTTAAGCTTAGCTTTATTTTCATAAAGTGTTGAAATTTTCTAATTTCAGAAAATTTCAAATTTTGTCTTAAATAATTGCAATTTAAATGTTTTCCCTTTTAATTTTATTTTTCTTAAGAGTTTCTGTGATATGTACATTTTTTGTGATTAAAACTTTGCGGCAATCGTTTTTTTGTAAATACCGCTTTTTGTGAACTCTGTGATTTAAATATTTTCTCTTTTACTGTCATTTCAAATTGATTAAATGTATTAAATGTAATAGGTATGTGGTATATTTTACGCAAAAATATTTGAGCTTTGTGAATATTTTTTATTTGAAAAAGATTCTGTGTATCACAGCGCTGGAAGAGCTTGAAGTTATAAAGTTTAACAGTGTAATATTTTAGTAGGCCACAAGCCAGTTAATAATATCTTTATAAGATCTCAGTTGTCCTGAAGATTTTGTAAAGAATTGGAAAATATTTCACTGCTATCATGTGATATGACCATCAACATGTACATCCAATCATAATGTATGAATTCCAGATTTAAAATATTTATAGTTGGAATTCCTCTTTAAAGAAGTATCTACAATGTATATCCTATATGTATATATAAATATGTTACATAGACCTGTAAATTATATCATTATTTCATATCAAATTGTAAATATTAAAAGCTGACAGATATTCTGTTCTCTTTTCTTTTGCTTCTATCCATTTAATCTTTTTTGTTTGTCTGTATGTTAACTGGTTTAATTTGTTAACCAGATATAGAAAGGTTGTTTTTCTTTGTGATACACTGCCATGTGATCTTGCTGATATTACATACCTATATATATAATACAACCTGTGGAGATTAAGTATTTAAATAATTACCAAACATTCTTAGATGTGTAATTGTTAACAGAAATTTGATGTTTCTATCTCATGACACAGTAGTATTTCCAAAAATGCCAGCTTCTCGAGCCTCTTACCCCAAATTTCTTGCAGAATGATAATTTGAATCTTAATTGTGTACACAGTCTAACTTTACTGGTTGTATTTTTATTTTATCCAGCTGTGTACATGGTAAATTCTCACTGGTTGTATATATATCATTTTCATGAGGATGTTTACATGGTCTATTATCCCAGGTTTTAGATCATTTGTATCAGGTTGTGTACATGGTCAATCTTTACTGGTTGTGTATCATTTTTATCTGTAATAATTTAATTATGGATGTAACATGTCTTCTGATTGGCTGACAGTGTTTTGTGTATCAGCTCACATATACATAATTTGACATGTCATCCTGATATTATCAACGTTTTTTCATGATTCAGTACGGCTTCAAATGGAATTTAGAATTAAATCATAAGGTATGACTGTGATTTTTATTTTGTCTATTAGAAATAACATTAAAAAAAACCTCATGCGGGTTATTCAGCGTGCACCACATTATCATGTTATTTTTTCATAGACAGAAAAAGAAAAAAATATTACAGTCATTCCTTAAATGTGCATGGTCAATCTTTACTGGTTGTATATCTCCGCAGGTTGTATTTATAGTTTGTATAAAGGATGTGTATATGGTCTATCATCACAGGTTTTTAGATCATATGTATAAATGTTGTGTTCATGATATAACATTGTACAATGATACATGTATATTTATATATATATATACTGAAGATTAAAAGTCATTATTCATACTTCCTTGTCTGAGTGATTTGTAAAATATATGGTTTAAATGTGTCAAGTAATGTTGTCTTACACTTGTTTTTTTACAGAAGGTTGAAAATTTACAACCACAGTTATTTGGTATGATATATAAAACAAATAGAATGATACAAAAACCTACACCTGTAAATTCATAATTTACTGAGACTGAGAGCATTTATTACTGTCATTTTATAAGAAGGGAAAAATATGCGTCAGAAATTTATGTTATTTCAGGCAAATCTGCTGACGTTAATGGGTGTCAAATATCAGAATGCGAGTTCTTATAATTGGGATATAACCCCTGTTGCTTTATAAAAACCTTTCAAAAATTTCTGAAATAAAAAATGGAATGAAAAAAAATAAAAAACATGTCAACACATTAACTAGACAAATAAAAAATCAGCAATATACTAGCATGTGGACAGACATGTACAAAATGAAGATTGTTTTTTTTTCTTGCCTTTACAAATGTCAAAAAACGAGACAGGTATTTTGTTTCTGGTAGTGTTGGCTCTGTAAACAATGTATTAGTTTATGATTAGGCCAGCTATGGGAAACCAAAGGGAGTTCATCGATGATAATTGTTAGCAGTTGTATTAGCATTGGCACATCTCATTTCAATGGAGGTTATTTTGTCCTGCCTCCTAAGTCATGAATTTGAAACTCTTGCTTAGTTTACATGTATTAGTTTGTGATTAAGTCAGTTTATGGGAAACCACTAGTGATAGGTCAATGCCATTTGATATGCAGTTGGCACATCTCCACAGAGATGGGTTGACCCTGTACCTTCAGTCATGATGGTCCATTGACATATTTTTTTACATATCTTAAATGTATTGCTATTTTAATTTTTTAGCATTTGCAGTTTACTCTTAAAATTACAAAAAGGGGATACACATATCTCTGTGTAATAACAGCCCATTTATTTCTAGCTGAAATGTATTCTTTGTTGAAAACCAATCCATTTCCTCTCTTCACAGAAATTGATTGAGAGTTATACTAAAAGTTTCATTTCAAGCAACTATTTTTGCTGTGAAAGTCGTTGTTTGCAACTTGGACACCTAAACGTAATTTTCCAATGATCCCAATTCTAATCGATAAAAGGTCATATTTTGAAGATCCATTTCCATTTACATCAGTTTTAAATGCAGGGATGTGTTAATTCAAGAATATGAAATTACAGGCAAACTAGTCTAAAATAACCACTTCTTGAATCAAGTATGATCCCTCAAAACTTAATATTAAAAAAGGCAATCGTAGTATACTGGTGTTCAAAAGTCAAATCGATTGAGAAAAAACCAAATTCGGATTACAAACCAATAACGAGGGGAACACATCAACTATAAGAGAAAAACAAAGGAACAACAAGAATAGTTATCAAAGGTACCAGGATTATATTTTAGTACGCCAGACGTGCGTTCCGTCTATATAAGACTCATCAGTGACTCATCAAGAACACCGACGTGCAACAAGAAACGCCAGCATACATAGTGTCGAACAATTTGTTATTTGCTAACAACTGCCATATTCCTGACTTGGTACAGGATATTTTCAGAAAAAAAATGGTGGGTTGAACCTTGTTTAATGGCATGCCAAACCTCCGATTTATAGCAATGTTAACAAATATCGCTAATTAAGATACTTTTAACCAGGAAGTAAAGGTCAAGAACAAATTGCATATGATTCTTACCTTAGTCGTATTTGGCACAACTTTTTGGAATTTTGGATCCTCAATGCTCTTCAATTTTGTACTTGTTTGGCTTTATAAATATTTTGATATCAGCGTCACTGATGAGTCTCATGAAGACGAAACGCGCGTCTGGCGTACTAAATTATAATCTTGGTACCTTTGATAACTATTCTTATATTATACGCCTTTAAATAGCTTGGATTTTCCACTTTTTTCTCCTGCCTATAGATATAAATGTGTAATGTTTTTTATTAGATATTAACTGTTTACTCATACTGTACCCGATTGTGTTTTTTGACATTTTTATCTAATTAAGCGTTTTATAGAAACCTTACCTATCTCTTCGCTACATAAATATGCTCTAAATTTGTGCAAGAATTCCATAGAATTAATTCATATTTATAAATATTCATGATCTTAAAAAAAACTGCCGATTATTCCTGTAGTTATCTCATTTCTAAAAAAAAAAACCATTTGTGATATTTTCATACACAATTGTTATAAAATAAATATGGAATTCTTGCACAAATTTAGAGCACAATTAATCCAAAAAGTGTTGGTTTTTTAGGCAGTTAAGCTGCCTTAATCGAGCACCCTAGATTTGTGTTCTACCCAATAAATGCTGAAATACGTGTCATTGTTATTATCTAGCTGGATGTTATGTTATTCACAACAAATTGGACAGTTTTTCTTACTTTTAATTCTTGATTACAAAAAATATGATCAGAAAAACCTTAAATGATCGTCGATTTATCCAAAAGTTTTGAAGTTGCACATAGGAAGTAGGGCACATTAGGAATCTTTATGTAGCTTATTATCCCCTGAGATTTTGGCTAACCTGTCAAAGAACAAATGTATGAAATGTTTAATCGCCGAAAATTTCTAAAGACAAGTAGTTTAGATTTCCCAGATGGCAAAAGTCGTAGGAATATTGTTTGTCGTCAATACGTAGTCAACTACGTCAGTAGTCTTAAAATAAGTTCCACTGTTCATGCTGTTGGCGGCAATTTTAAATAATAAGACGAAATTTTTGTATCTTTTCAATTTGGAGGCAGGGGTTCAATTAGCGGTTATCCGAGGTCTGCGAACTTCCACTTTTGCAGTCGGACTTTCGACTTGGTTACTAGCTACGCTCGACATGCACGACTTGAGAGAAAATAAAAAAAATAACTTTGCAAACCTTTTTACAAAAGTCTCCTAATAAACGATCTCAAAACTTGTTTTTAGCATTATTATTCATGACAGCGATGTTCATTTTGTTCAACCGCTAGCTTTATACAGAAAATCTCTGACAAATAATGTGTAAATTCGAGTAAAATCGTATCTGACAAAAACAACATTGAAAACAACGTGAGAAGAAAATTCTAATATCGGATCCGATTCCGGAAGCGGATATGGGTAATTCCGGGTTTTGGCGATCTTTGAACTTTTAAAAAAATCAGACAGATGACCAAATACATCTTTGAATGGTAAATAAATATAAACACTAGAATTGAAAACCAAAAGATATATGTAAAAGAATGAAAAAACAGAAAATATTTTGTACTGAAAATGAGAAATCTTATTCATTATATTTCAAATTTGAGATCAATTCTTTGAGAAATCAAAAAGTTATTAGCATTTTTCATTTTTCATAAATATCAGGCAAATCCTATGATATGGGTGGCACAACATAATTTTTTCCCCACTGAATTTTTGGTTCTAATTCCACCTTATGTAATAATGCTGTATTTTGATTGGATGAGAAACATGGTATTTCTCACCAATTTATATATATTGAGATTTTCTTTTCTCTGCTGGGGTATTTGCCATTAGGGAATTCCCTGTGCCGGGGTTTTTGCTAGCAAATACCATGGCAGATGGAAAATACCCTAGCAAATACCATGGCAGATGGGGAATACCATGTCTAAAAATAACTCAATGAATTATTTCTATTCTAATATGACAAATTCATGGTCATTCTAAATATATGGTTCCAGATGAAATATTTAGGATAAAAAGCACCATTATTGAATTTGGAGCGAATGACGTAAAATTTCCGGGAATGACGTCATAAATAAAACTCAACGGAAACGAATTGTCAACCGGTCACATACAACTGGAATCCACTTGTATTACACTTCACTGAAACTGATGAACAAAGTGAAGAAGTCAGCCGAGAACCAGCTTATTATCATAAAAAGGAAGATATATATGTTAGCGGCAATAAGTGAAATTAGGCATTAAGCTTAAATCCTAGGCAATAAGCTAACGCCTAGGCAGTAAGTCTATTGCCTAAATGATGTTAGGCATTAGTCTTAAATCCTAGGATTTAAGCTTAAATCCTGAAAAATATGTGCAGGCATTAAGCTTAATGCCTAAAGTATAAATGCGAGTAAATAAAAGACATTTATTCATTTAAATAAAAATATATTTGTTACACAATAACATTATGAGAACTGGGTTTATCGAAATTAAATTGTCCTGTGATTGGTCCTGTAAAATTATATTCTTAGGACAGAAATTATGATAAAGTAAGGACCAACTTACGACATGTCTCAGCATGCACATCGAAGCTATCTTAGCTTTACCTTTGAGGATTATCTTAGCTAGGATGTTCTAACCGCGGTCCTTTGTTTTGGCGTAAAAGAAAATAGCAAATGAAAAAATCCTAAGATCGATCCTATAAGATATTCCTAGGACAGAAATTATGATAAAATTAGGACCGACTTACGACATGTCTCAGCATGCACATTGAAGCTATCTGGGGATTATCTTAGCTAGGATGTCCTAACCGCGTATTGACGTAAAAAAAAATAGCAAATGAAAAAAAATAATAGTGTATCAAATTTAGCCAACAACTTGAATTTAAAAACCGACTAATTATTAGAAAATAAATATTAGTTTTAATTTATAATAATTTGTACATTGTTAACTCTATGAAACAAACCATAAGTAAAAAATATAACTACTTTTTATATTAGAATTGAACAAACTAACTGCAAATAGTTAAATTTTTACATATAATCAGTAAAATCATGCTTTGAGGGAGCTGAAATAGAAGTGTCACAACACTCCACAAGAGACTGAAAATAAAATCACTAATAAGCTTTGTTATCTTTATTAAAATAATAATCTAAAAATATGAAAACTTGATAAAATTTTGTGTTCAAATAATTTTGTTATCACAAGTTGTGAAACTGGTAATAAAGAAAACTTACTTATCCTATAAAAAAAATTTGAAAAATGGTGTGAGCAAAATAAATCACATTTTAATTTTGTGTACTTTTGACCAGTTTAAATCAGCTCGACTATAGTGAAGTGAAAAAGATTTCAAATAGATATTAAAATTATTTTATAGAATCTCCCCCTTCTTTAATTGGATTATAACAATCACTTTTTTAAATCTTTAATATTTAGTAATATCACAAAAACATGAAAAAAGTATGTGTAAATTCTGTTTTTTAACTGCTAAAATTACTAAATAAACTTACTAAATTTGAAGATCTGTCAAATGAATGTATATTTACACATGTTATATTAGAAATAAATTAAGTAACTCCTTTATATCAAGAATAAATCACCAAATATGCATTAATTCCAGATTTCACTTATTGCCTAAAATTATGTTCGGCAATAGGATGAATAATCATCATAAGATTTCAGGAAATAAGCTTAATGTCTGAAAATTTCAGGCAATAACTTAATGCCTAGGCGTTAGCTTATTGCCTAGGATTTAAGCTTAATGCCTAATTTCACTTATTGCCGCTAACAGTGATTGTACATAATTTTTTTTTTATAAGAAATGATTATACGGTCAATGCAATTTGACTGCGCAAATAGCACAGATGCAGTGTATACAAAAATTATACATAAGTCGAAATTTCATATGATACCTGATTATAATAAACTTTCTGAGGTGGAACATTCGGTGGAATTAAACAATTATATCATGCTTACAAGGGGTATTTGCCAAAAATACCGGTTTCGAGGTAATCAAATTTCCCTCGCCTAACGGCTCTGGAAATTTGTACCTCTCAACCGGTATTTTTGGCAAATACCCCTTGTAAGCATGATATATTTGTATACAATGCAATGTTTGTATCATACAAAGGATATATATGTCAAAGATATTTTTGAATCAACAGTGGATGGCTCAGAAAATGATTTTAAAGTTCACTAACAATGCAACAAAATTTTGTACAAAATGAAGAGTTATCTCCCCTTTTCGATGAATTTTCAGTGCTTTTTATGTAATTTTTTTCTCTTTATTTGTTGCAGTTAATAAAAAAACAAAATTTTACTTTGAGAAAGAATGAATTTGTGATATGAAATAGATGAAAAAATTTTGAAAACAAAATATGTCATGTGCCATCCACTGCCTGGTTTTTCCATGGACACCCTCTTAAATACAATGATGATGAAGTAGAGCAGAATATAATGGTGCAACAGTGCCAGCGTTCTGAAGATCCATAGGTATCCATAGGAAACTCAAAATTACTTTTTGACAAATTTTAATGTCAAAATCCAATACAATGTGAGTCTTTGTGACAGCTGGGAACAGTATATATAACAATATATATGGTCCTGGTGACAGTATAAATTTTATTTATCAGTAATAAATGTTGGTAAAGCAAGTTAGATGCTTTTAAAGTGTAAACATAATACTTAATGGGTATTTTTTTTTCTCAATTTTGATGGGTCAGTTAAAATAGTTGTTGCATTTTAAAGCTATAGGTCACTGTACGGTCTTCAAAATCAGCACCACTTAGTAAGCTATAAAAAGCCAAGAAATGACAAGTGTTGAAAACCAATTCTTATATAAAAAAAAACTCACTGTGCTTTTTTTACAAAACAAGAACTGAAAAAACTATTTTTGCAGAAACAAACGACAACCACTGGATACAGGCTCCTAAACTGGAAAAAGCTCAATCGTACAGAATGCATGTGTTTTCGCAATGGCAATGGCTATTTTCATGCTGCGGGCTCCGAATAATTGTGATTTATGAAGCGTTTTTGCTATTTTTTTCCTGTCTTATTAAAGATTTGTTTCATACAAAAAATTCTCTGAAACTGACATTATCAAGATGCTTGATTTCTTGATTGACAACATATTTGTTACGTTCGGAGGACGTGTTTTTCAACAGACTATCGGCATTCCAAAGGGAACGAATAGTGCCCCTCTTCTTGCCGACTTGTTTCTTTATTATTATGAGGCTGACTTCATACAGGAACTTTTTAGGAAGAAAGATAAGAAGTTAGCAATATCCTTTAACTCTACTTTCCGCTATAAAGATGATGTTCTTTCACTAAATAATTCACAATTTGGTGACTATGTCGAACGCATCTATCCCATTGAACTAGAGATAAAGGATACAACAGATACAGTTAAGTCGCCCTCATATCTTGACTTACATCTAGAAATTGACAATGAGGGTCGATTGAAAACAAAACTTTACGACAATAGAGATGATTTCAGCTTTCCAATTGTGAACTTTCCATTTCTAAGTAGCAACATTCCAGCACCTGCATACGGTGTATATACCTCATACGATTTTCTTGATAGAGGGTTGTTGCTCACAAGTAAGCTTTTAAATCAAGAGTTCCAAATGGTGAAGTTAAAATCATCTCTTCGTAAATTTTACGGACGCCATCACGAGTTGGTTGACCGTTATGGAATAACCGTTTCACAAATGATGTCGGATATGTTACTTACGTCGTAACTACAATCCCCTTCCCTTTCATGAATGTGACCTACCGAATTAGACTATTTACCGGATTTGTTTTCTCATAAGCAACACGACGGGTGCCACATGTGGATCAGGATCTGCTTACCCTTCCGGAGCACCTGAGATCACCCCTAGTTATTGGTGGGGTTCGTGTTGTTTTATTCTTTAGTTTTCCATGTTGTGTCATGTGTACTATTGCTTGTCTGTTTGTCCTTTTCATTTTTAGCCATGGCGTTGTCAGTTTATTTTCGATTTATGAGTTTGACTGTCCCTCTGGGATCTTTCGTCCCCCTTTTATGAAATTAAGAAATATAACAAATCTGTGTATGCACAAATGATATGCATGGTTAGATGTTTCAGTACGAGCGTTAGTGAGTTCATGTGAAGAGGAAATGAAATATCATTCTCTAAAAAAATCAGATATCTTATTCAACATGAAAAGAACATATTTCGATAATATTACTTGTTCTCAACACAAGGTTTAAATGCTAACTTCTCGGTCTCTACAAGGATAAACACATTAATCAAGCACATGTACTTCACATGTTTAATGCCAGAGGCAATGGAAGAATCGGTGCTTTGCACCTGTCGTCGAATGTTTTTTTATTTTAGGTTGCATTATATAATTTCAATGTATCATTTTCATAAATAATCATAAGAATACATTACATGATTATATGTACTTTTAAAAACAAGTGATAGTTGGTAACAGAGAATGTAGAGGAACAGGTATAAGCTAAACAAATTTCCAATTTTTAAATTAGAATATAGTTTCGTAAATTAAATACTCACTTTCATAAATTTAGGTATTAGTCCACTCGCTAGAAACAGACAAACGTTTTAAATCAACAAGGACAGAAAATCATCATCATCAAACCATAAGCCTCCTGAAAGACACATAGCTTTGACTATAATAGATCAATATCCCTTTTTAGTAGACTTGGTGTAACATTTTTCTTGAAAAATGTTAAAGGCAAAAATTTGCTACCTGATGCACGGTAAATGAGAAAGGACCAATTTCTTTCGACTGACACCGAGAACAGAAAATTGACCATTTGGAGTCCTAAACGCCGTCTGTTAATTGCCTGACTGAATCTGAGATATGCTTGGTTGCTCTTACAGAAAATCACCTCTTTCTGAGGGAATTCCTGGCAGCAACAATCGTGCAAATAAAAATTTCTAGACCCTGATGAGTCTCTCCTCCCTTGAACTTGGAAAGTAGATCGATCGTCCCTAAGAGGAAGTCAAAATGGCTGTGTACAACACAGAAGAAATAATTCTAGGAACCAAGGATGTCTTGACCAAGCAGGAGTAATACGAATGGTCTTGCAACAATTCCTCTGAATCTTGAAAGGAAGAGGAAATGTATATTAACTGAACATTCTCGTCAAAGATAGATCAGGTCATAGCATCTACTGCCCAAGCTTTTTCGTTTGAAATGGGGGGGGGACCTAAGTCTGCAATTTACGATTCAGGCTGGAGGCAATCAGATATATATGAGGACGATCCCAACGAAGAGTGATCTCCTGAAATACTGACGGATGCAGTTCTAATTTTGTGTTCACTGGAACAGGTGAATGGGGATGAGCATCCATCTGAAGATTTTGACTTCCTAGAACATGTTTCGCTGACAAAATTTTATCGAGACTGTGACACAGAGAAAGAATTTCTTTTCTCAGAAGTTACAGAGAAAAGGAATGAGTCCCCATTGATACTGGAGTACTGTGGAAATGTCCGTGTCAACCAGAAGTGACTGACTCTGAATCACAGCCTGGAAAAAAAACAAAGGAAGTAACACAGCCAATCATTTAAAAATATAGATTTCTGATTTCATATGCAGATTTAGTATAACGCAATCAGAGCTCTATATCTTAATTACATTGGTTACACAGCTATCGTCTTAATGAGATTGATGAGTTCATCTAACTGAGCACCCGGCTAAAGACCTAAAGTTATTCTGTCCTCTAGATAGTTAGCTTCCCAAACCCGTCAAGTTCGCATCTGTGAGATAAAATGAGGTCCAAAGGATCCAAAAATATTCCCTTCAGAAGGCCACCAATGCAAGTGGTAAAAACTGAGGAAGTATTGGGACAGGTGCCTCTCACAGCTGAGAACCTCCGACTTTTACCACTGTATTGGACTAATGTGTAGACGTCCTAGTGGAATGTCGTCCTTGATTGAAATCAAGAAACCCACCAGCTTATGAAATTGACGAGCTGGGATAACTGAAAAATGCATCAGAGCACTGACAAACTGATGTACTGAAAATTTCAAAGATCTTTAAGAGTACATACAATCTAAGACTTTCCTCCTGAAAAATTATTAAATTTATTAAACATTTGACTTTTCTACACTTTACACAAGTATTCCCCATTCCAAACTAAAAGACAAATCGAAAAAGTTGTTCTTGTTTTGTTTCATAGAAAAGAATGGCCAACATACACACAAGTTTAGAAAAAAAACACTCCGATTCAAACTTTTTTTCTTCTGAAACTGAGAAGACATTATCGAGATGCTGGATTTTTTATGTTTGCCGGTCTTGTTTTTCAACAAACAATCGGAATTCCTATGGAAACCAACTGTGCACCTTTTCCTCTCGATTATTCATACAGGAATTTCTTAAGAAGAACGATAATAAGTCAGCAGTATCTTTTAACTTTACTTTCAGCTTAAAAAGAGATGACCTCCCACTAATAATTCAAAATTTGGTTACAATGTTATGCTGAACGCATCTTTCTCATCCATCTCGAGATAAAGGATACAAAAGATACAGTTAAGTCTGCCTCATGTCTTGACTTACGTCTAGAAATTGACAATTAGGGTCATATGAAAAAAAATACTTACGACATATAAAGGCAACAGTAATATACTGTTCAAGAGTCGTAAATTGGTTGAGAGAAAACAAATCCTGGTTATAAACTAAAACCGAGGGAAACACATCAACCACAAAAGGAATACCAAAGGAACAACAGGAACACCGAGGTGCATCAAAAGAGATGATTTCAGCTTATTAATGTGAATTTTCCATTGCTATGTAGCAACATTACAGCAGCGCCTGCATAGGGAGACTATATTTTCCAGTTCCAGTTGATACGATATACCAGGGCTTGTATTTATTATCATGATTGCCTTGATAGAGGATTGCTGCTCACAAGGGAGCTATTAAATCAAGAGTTTCAAGTGGTAAAGATAAAATCCTCCCTTCGTAAATTTTACGGACGCCATCTTGAGTTGGTTGACTGTTATGAAAAATCCTTTTCACATATAGTAGCGGATGCTTAGTATTTTCCAAATGTTGAAACTAAAATTACGTCTCCTTTCCCCAAAATGTGACCTACAGAATTAGACTTATTATCGTGTTTGAACTATCATGAGCATCACGATTGTCAAGTGTGCAGCAGAATCTGCTATGCCCGTTTGGAGAATCTGAGATCGTTTTGCTCAGTCTCTTAGTTTTCTATGTTGTATTTTGCGTATTGTTGTTTATCAGTATGTCTTTTTCTTTTTCTTGCCATGGCGTTGTCAGTTTATTTTCGACTTATGTGTTTCAGCGGAATGTCCCTTTTGTATATTTCGTTACTCTTTGATTATCTTCTCTTCTGAAGGCCTAACTAGACCAATATCTGTCTGAAAATGTCCTTCAAGGAAAATGAGATTCTGATTGGGAACTGTCTCCGATTGTTTCGATGAAAAATTCAAATTAAGTCTCAGGGGTAATTGGATAGCCAAATCGGTGTTCTTTTGATATTATAATGCTCCGGACATGTAGAAAAAAAAGACAACTAACTGAAGGATCACTAGGTGGGCTGTTCTGTTGGCAAACTTCAAACCCTTATTTCAAATCACTCTTACGATTCAAAATCGACTGTCCAATGTACCCTTAATGTATGTCACACCAAGGCAATTTTTAATTCTTTCAATCTTTTCTACAATTTAGAGCACCACAGCTTCATGTATGAACTCAGAGATAGCGCGATGTCGTATTTTTTATTATGATGATATTTGGTATGCAGTTGTATTAGTATTGGCACATCTCATTACCATGGAGATTATATGGCCCCACCCCCCTCAATTATGGTCTATTGACTTTGTAACTTTTGCTTAGTTTTCATGTATTAGTTTGTGATTAGGTCAGTTTATGGGGAACCACTAGTGGTAAGTTAATGATAATTGGTTTGCAGTTGTATAGGCATTGGCATATCTCATTTCCATGGAGATTATTTGGCCCCGCCCCCTCAGTCATGGTTAATTGACTTTGAAATTTTTGCTTAGTTTTCATGTATTAGTTTTTGATTAGGTCAGTTTATAGGTAACCACTAGTGATAAGTTAATGACAATTGGTATGCAGCTGCATAAGCATTGGCATATGTCATTTCCATGGAAAATATTTTACCCTGCCCTCTCAGTCATGGTCTATCGACTTTGAAATTTTTGCGGAGTTTTCATGTATTAGTTTCTGATTAGGTCGGTTTATGGGGAACCACTAGTGGTAGGTCAATGGTATTTGGTAAGCAGTTGTATAAGCATTGGCAAGTCTCATTACCATGGAGATTATTTGACCCCGCCTCCTCAGTTATGTTTTTTTTTTAAATTCTGCTTAGTTTACATTATTAGTTTGTGTTTAGGTTTGTTTAAATGAAACTACTTAAGATAAGTCAATGGTATGTGGTATGCAGTTACATTAGCATTTGCACATTTCATTTCCATGGATATTGTTTAGTTATGTACCTTCAGTCATGGTTCATTGACTTTGAATATTTGCAAAACTAACATGTTAAAGTATTGCTATTTTAATTTCAACATTTGCATTATCAAAATTACAAAAATGCGAGACATATCTCTGTGATAACAGTTTATTTTAGTTTTCCTTCAAAACTAGAATAACCAAAACCACAAATATATATAAGAGGTAAACTCGACAGGAGAGAGAGCACCTTTTTACGGTGTTGGAGATCTGTTTGGAACCTCTCAGTGACTTATCGCTCACTAGATCTTCTTCCAGCTGATCCCAATGCATCACAGTCCTAACCTAGAATGAGTTCTTGTTTTGTTCGGTTTTGCAGTTTTTGATTGTGCTTCAACGTAAAATTTTACAAAACAAATCTCTTTAAATGCAAATTGTCTTCAGCAGTTTATAAGAGCTTTAGATCATTTGAATTTATGGATTTGAAATCTTGATGGTTATGTACATATGTAATTGATGGGAGGCACAATCATTTCTCAATATTTGAAACCTGACTTACTGTATATTTATACACCTATCGCATATTGGCATTGGACAGAAAACTTCATTTATATTGGTTTTGTGTGTTAAATTGATATTATTGATTGATAATGTTTTATTTAAATCTTAATTATACGTTTAAACTTTTCTTTAGATAGGTTGCATTCGATTCAGCTAATAATTTGAAAAAGGTCAACTAAAGTCCAAGAGACTGGATTGGTTTTTATAGTTTTTATATTATTATGGTTGCCTTTTAGACGGTTGTTGTTATCTATAGTAACCTGTATCGAATCAGTTTCAATACCGTTTTCCTCTATTACTTATTTATATCCATGTGTGTACAATGATTTTAGATAAACGCTATCAGTAACAATACTTTACAATCAGTTGGGTCCTATTAATGTAATATAAAGGACTTTATGGGTTGTTATTTTAAGTCAATATCCGCAGTTTTATGGCGTAATTGAGGAAAATTTCACACAAAAGGTGTTGAATATTTGTACTTGTAGTTTCCATGACAAAACATCACTGCGCGACCTCTACGATGAATTTACTTAGAAATGTACTAGTTCAATTTAGCTCCAAGAATGCATTCTTTCGGTGGTGGTTTTTTTCGAAACAAACAGCTGTTTTCAAATGTATTTAAATTCAAACTATTTTTTTCAAAACATATACATATATAGGAGAAATGAAACTTAATTGTCCGACTGTATTTTTTGTCATGTAATTTTCATTTAAAAAAAACATAGTGTCTTCCCTTCTTAAACAAATGTTTCCTTTAAGAAATTCAGAATCAAACTTTTTTTTCAAATAGAGACAAAAAAGAACAATGATTGGTACATTGGTACATGATACATAGTGATAATCGAAATTATAAAACCAGAAGTCTTTCCATTCAAACCTTGAATACAAAATTTCAGTAAAAGACAATAAATCATACAGTTTTAAAGTCCCTTTTTCCTCTACTGTCCTATATCTTAGCATATCAGAATGATTGATGTGAACAGTAAGAACTAATATACACAACATCATCACGTCTTAGAGTTAAACTTTTTTATTCAAAATTACATACATTTTACAAAAAAAACATTAACAATTATAAATACGAAGGTAATTTGCTTTAATCAGCACTTTGGTTTGACATACATAATGAAAATGAAAGACTAGCTTCATGTCAACAATACTAAACTGAAACCAGTCAGAGCCACTTACTCATTGATAGAGTTTTAACAAGCAACCAGACTAGTTACATGTCCACGATATAAAAACTGGAACCACAATTATCAGTGTAAAAGTAAAATACTGCAAGGTATGGCGGTATGCTTTAATTGACAGTCCTATATATATAAAAAAAAAAAAAAAAAAAAAGATAATCTCATTTTTTTTCTGATCACTTTATTCAGTGTTCGGCTTGCATATATCTATTGAAACTAGTGGCCAATTTAATAATTTAATCAAGACACAGCCTCCAGGGCTGGCAACAGTCTGATTTTAACCTCAAAGGCTGCATGGCACAATCTAATGTTAATTTCCAGGGCTAGCAACAACGTTAGCGTAAACCCCAACGGCTCGCAACGGTGTAAATGTTACACATTACGAACTGCTTGACATCTGCAAACCCATCCATGTCTTAGATAGCCTTATTTGTCTCTGCCTTACAACACGGGGTAAATGTGATGTGAAAGAAACAAAATAATAATAAGGATCATTTTGAAAATAATTATTGGTAGACGTTCAAAGCCTTAAAACACCATACATTGAGGAATTTCGAAGTACAGATGAAGGTCAAATAACTTCTTTTTTTTTAATTTGTTACTACCATTGTTTGACCTTGATTCGGGATTGATGCTGGTAAACAGACAGTATATATGTAAATGATAACAGAAACCAAGGATTCCATAACAACCACAAAAGGAGATCTTTAGTTTGATAAGAGGTACAAAAGAATTAACAAATTCGATGGATGTTGTATGACGCAGAAAGAGAGGTGTGAAATATTTTTGGATTAACATTACATATGGACAAGATTCGTTAGTATCATATCAGGCATTAACATCTGTCAATAAAAAAGTCCAGCTTTTCTATGTTCAGGCAAGGTTGCACAATAAACATATTAAAAAAAATCTTTAGTTTATTCAATATATACGTAGTTATTCTTGTTGATCTAGACACATATCACATCTTTGTAAGCCATTTTCATCACACTGCATACATCGAAGAGAATAGAATTCCTCCGTAAAAAAGTTCCTCTTTAATGACTTTTTACTACCATGACAATGTATGCATGGAATATATCTGTATCCGCCACATTTTTCACAATGAGATCGCACATTTATTTTCTGCAAAATTAAATTATAATACATAAATTGGTTAACATGATTTTCTCTATTTGAATAAAATATTTGTTAAGAGAATTTGAACTGTTGAGGCAAAGTCTTGGTTTTGTTGTTTGTTTGCGTAAAGTGCCTACCAGTAACCCAAGACGGAAACACCAAGTAATAAAAAATAAACCCACAATCTAACAATTCCTTGCAGTTTGAATTAATTGATTATAACAAAATAATTATTGTCAAAATTTATTCAGTAAACTACACATTAGTATTCAAAGTATTCAGTTTTGAACATAATAATGATATGTGATATATTATAAATATGACTTGGAGTCAAATGCACTTCTATGATCGTCATAAGATTTTAAAATATTGTTTGCTGTTTTTGCTTCTTTTTTTAAAAAATAAAACCATTTAAGTTTAACCAGTAAGCGAACACACACTTTTAAAACATAATTTTGGCTTTGACATACCTGAATGACAGCTTTATTTTGACAATTTGAAAAAAAAAAAACCAGTTGTATTAAAAAGTACAAAATATTAATAAATAAAAAACGGCTTATAATAGTTCCTCCTCAACCCCTCGTCTCCTTTCTCTTTAAAATTATATACCCCTGATGATTCTTCCATCGGCAGTTAACTTCCTATTTATCAATTATGTATACACCTGAATATATTACACGTGTGATATTTATATACCTTAAGGCAAAGGTGGACCATTACTACATGTGCATTATTCATAAATCTATTCTAAGTGGATTGTTAATCTGTCATATGAAGAATTTCCCTGTTTGTAGAATACTTACTTAGTGTTTATTGAGGGCTCTTTGATATTTAATTTATTACTAAGTTAAATATTTAAAGGTAATCAAATGCAGAAATATTGGTACGCTTAACTTTTAATTGTCTTACCTCAAAATGTTCTAAGATTTTCTTCAATTCACCAATTTCGTTTAGTTTTTCAAGTTCATCTTCACTCTGAAAAAGGCAGAATTTATATTGATTTGATTAAGACACTTCTACAGTTTACCCATTCAATTATCAAACGTCAGCAGTAATACATTAGCACTTGCTTCATGGGTAAAAGTTCAGAGGACCACCCCTGACAAAGATCGTCCAGCCAAATGTATATACAATAGCTTGATTTGACTTTTATATTAAGATCTTTTTGGTGTATATGCTATTAAACATGGTAAACCTCTGGTGTGATGTAATTCATTTTAGAAAACGTGTCGTGCGCATGTAGCAGTTGGTATATTTTATTTTTATCTCTTATATATATATATAGATCCATGTAAAGTACCAATTCAGCCTAAAACTAAACCCGATTAATGAGCACCAACTGCCTTCAAAGCTCTTATTGTGTAAGAGTTGGGCTGCATCCGCGCTGATTGCAATTGGGTTTGGCTTTTAATCTATGCATTATGGATATTTTAACTGTATAGGCGATGAAAAGGTACCTTTTCAGGTATCCATATTTCAACAGCATTCTGAATTCTTGTTTGAGTATAATTCAATTGACATTTCACAACTTTATAATACATGTACTAGTAGTTCTTATCTTTATTGATCTCAAACTTTGAATATAAGTGAAATCAACGCTTAGACAAACGAACAGTTATATCTTATCTACTTATTGTGCACACAGGTTTACTGTACGGGTTTTTTTTTTTTTTTTGCAACCACTAACTGTAGAAACACATAATAAATGTACCACTATTCATCATAGTCATACTTTTTGTAAATGTATATAACATTACAAATCGTAGATATTACATTGCTTTGTAAGGTTACACGTACGAATTGCTTTTTTTGTTTGAGTATAATTCAATTGACATTTCACAACTTTATAATACATGTACTAGTAGTTCTTATCTTTATTGATCTCAAACTTTGAATATAAGTGAAATCAACACTTAGACAAACGAACATTTATATATCTTATCTACTTATTGTGCACACAGGTTTACTGTACGGGTTTTTTTTTTTTTTTGCAACCACTAACTGTAGAAACACATAATAAATGTACCACTATTCATCATAGTCATACTTTTTGTAAATGTATATAACATTACAAATCGTAGATATTACATTGCTTTGTAAGGTTACACGTACGAATTGCTTTTCGTAGAAGAAATCCAATAATGCCTACTTCTTCGAACAAAATTTCATCCTGCTGGACGAATGGCGAAATCACCGACAATGCTTGCTAGCTATATATCTCGAGACTTACCCCTAATAAATTTCCATCGGCGAACACTTGTGGTAAAGAAATTTCATTACTACCCAAACGTTCCATTAATTCTTTTTGATTTTCACTATTCATAAACAAATCCTTTTCTTCATATCTAACCATGTGGTTTTGTAGGATCTTTTTAACAATTTTACATCGTTCATGAGTCTGTCTCACTACTGTCATACTTGTTGTATATATCACAATTTTCCCTATTTCTTGCTCTCTTATCTTTCTCTGAAATTAAATACAATGTTCAGTTAATGCATAATTGGTCTCCCTTCTCTTCGAAATCTATTTACTGCGCATCCAGTGCTTCTTACGCATCGTTTTATTTAACTAGAGCAGCGAACTGTTTTTATACGCCCGTCAAAATTTTGACGGGACGTATTATGGTATACAAATGTCCGGTGTCCGTCCGTCTGTCCGGCGTAAACATGTCGCACCGTAACTTGAGAACGACTTATCTAAATTTCATGAAACTGAATATAGTTTTTTTCTTATGATGGTCAAATGATCTGTATTTTTTTTTGGTGAAAATAAGATTTAAACTTTTTGAGTTGCGGCACTTTGTAACTAAAACAGTGGTGTGATTTTTTTTTTTCACATGTCGCGCCGCATCTCAAAAATGATTTATGATTATTGCTTAAAACTTCACACACTTTTTTGTTATATTAATCTTAAGATCTGTATACTTTTTGGTGATGATTCAAAATTTCATTTTTGAGTTATTGAGTATTTTGTAAAAAAGGGGGAGGAGGTTTTTACATGTCGTGCCGTATCTCAAAAATGATTTATGATTATTGCTTAAAACTTTACACACTTCTTTGTTATATTAATTTGAAGATCTGTGTACTTTTTGGTGATGACTCAAAATTTTATTTTTGAGTTATTGAGTATTTTGTAAAAAAGGGGAGGGTTTTTTTTTTACATGTCGCGGTATCTCAAAAACAATTTATGATTATTGCTTGAAACTGTACACACTTCTTTGTTATATTAATCTTGAGATCTGTATACTTTTTGGTTTGATTAAAAATTTTATTTTAGTGATATTTAGTTTTTTGTAAATAAAAAACAGGGTGGGGAGGGGGAGTTCACATGTCCCGCCGTGTCTCAAAAAAATAAATGGTTATTGCTTAAAACTTTCTCAGAAACTATTTAAGATTATTGCATAAAACTTCCACACAAGATGTCGGGCGTATCATGCGCTCATGGCGCAGCTGTTTATTGTCTTTTTTATGCAAATTTAAGACCAGTCATTTCCAATTTATGTTTGGTGGTTATCAATACAGTGATTGACTACTAACGAGGAAGTAAACCCAGATAATTAAAATCAGGGTCAAGAGCAACAGAGTAATATATAGACAGAGAGAATATGCAAATATGGCAAAATGTTAGCCTTGGCTATGTCACTGACTAAAACCTAGTTGATAGTTATATGCAGTAGATACAGCATATCATTAAGCATAAATAAAGGGTTGCTGAGATCGTGACGTACGAATATCATGTATAGAACTTCAACGATGTTATAAATACAGTGACCGCTATAAAATGGACATGCAAGAACTATGGTATTGCTTGAGTGAATATTCCACTTAAAGTTGGATCAGACATGGCTTTATTGGGAGCATCAGAACAACAGGTCATAACAGTCACACTAAGGCCACTTTAGTAACCAATAAGTTGTTATAAGTTAATACAACTTCGTGCTAAATATCAAGTTTATGTCAATTGATAAAAAAATGTTATGAACCAAGCAAAGCTGGCTTTAAAACAAATAACTCGTTAATTCAACATCGAGGTAACTGACAGGGTTATATGCTTGACTTTTTCTTGTAATAATACTTTTGGTTTACATAATTTTTCTTTGATCAAGAATATAGGATCGACAAAGAGTGTTAAAAAAGAAAACTAATGTATTGAAAACAGTAGTGTATGCCTTTTGTTTTTTCTTTAACTAAATCCTCTTTTGCCTAACTAACTATTTATAAACATGTTGTCCTTAAACGTCGGTGTTGTAAAACATTGCTATAGTTCAGAATTAAGAATTACTGCTGACGTCAGAATCATATATATTGTTATAGTGCTAGACAATTATTATTAAGTATTCATTAGTTTACTGTGCCCGGTGTGAAATCAGGGCTCATTTCTCGTTTATGTATTGTGGTCGCGGCATAATCAACCGTGTTGCCAAGAGGATGCAATGACGGTTACTGCAACTGATTTTTTGCGCACAGAGTATTGCGCTCTTCCTGACACTTTCGTTTTCGTAAATTTGGGTGTAAATTACCGATTTCGACCAAACAAAGCCGGGTAGTTCTGTTGCGCATTTCTGCACATATAATTGACAGCTCCTTCCCGTCAGCACATGGTTTACTATCAGACAGGGAAGTTTATTTGACCAGATTGTCAGTAAAGCTTTTAGTGTGTAAATGCATAGACAAGTGGGAAGTGTAATGTGTATAACCAGTGCTTTGAAAATAATTATTTTTGTAAAAATTTTAAATAACCACTTAGCTGAAGGTTAATATACAACCAACAAGCTTTATAACTCGATATTTAACAAATCGCTTAAACACATAGAAAAAATAACTGTATTTATTATTATCGTTGGTTTTCCTGTTTGAATCGTTTAACACTATAGTCATTTTGGGGCCTTTTTATAACTTGCTTTCGGTTTGAGCCAGGGCTCCGTGTTGAAGACCGTACCTATAATTGTTAACCTTTCATACATTTGGACTTGGATGGAGAGTTGTCTCATTGACACTCATGCCACATCTTCTTATTTATATGAAATAACACTGACGATGGAACCATCTTTCAACGTCTTTGTAGAAATTATGGTGTGTCAGATAAATAAAAAACAGTAACAAAAATATGAAGTGATGCACAACTTTAGGAACTGAAAACACGCAAATCAACGCCTGATTTCTGAGAATAATATTAAAAAAAAATCCCTTAAGGTTTGAAAGAACGTAGCGCATTTGTTTCCCGTCTTAGCCAGATGGAATAATTTCGGATGCATACACATGTATTAATACAAAGATAGTTATAAAAATATATATTATTCATTAAGTTTATTAGTTATTTGACGAGATCGATATTTATTTGGATCAAAATCGTGGTCTTTCATGCAAAAATCTTCAGGAATATATTGTACAGGATCATTTAAACGTTCAATTTTATTGCTGTGAAAATGATAATTATCTTTATTGAACGATTTTTTTACTTTTCATGACTTGGTGTTAAATCAATATCAATTCCAAAGAATCTGCTAGTCTGCGATGTGTATGTATTGATAAGCTATAATGTTTCTATTGTGTTCTTTCATGGTACCGTGATGAGATCGAATGAAAATATAGAACAACAAATGTACAGAAAGTACAACATTAAACTGTGAAACAATAAAGAAAAATAAAGAATCTTTATGAAGTTGTGCCCACGGTGGAAAACTATAATGGGCAACCGCTAAATGTACTAGACAGTAACTTAACCGAAGACAGATAAATCAAAAGACACGCCTCGTAGAGGTCATCATACGGTTTTAAATGATGAATAAGCTTTAACACCATATTGTGAATGTCTTCACACAAGCTGATTAAAAATACAGATCATGTGAACATGCAAAGCAACTTGGATCTGTATTTTAATCAGACATATGGCTGAAAATAGAAATTTCTATTCTTGTTTCTACTTAATTTCATCGGGTGAATATTTAAAGAGGTTCTTATCTAATTCTACTCGAAATCCCACATATAGAGTCTTGTTTGCATCAATTAGATGCTAATAATGTTCAATGTGTAAGGAATAATTGTTTAACATTTTTGTGTCTGGCATGCAACATGGACAAAATCAAACACACCAACCATACTCACCCATTCTTCTTCATCAATCTAACAATAATTGTAAAATTAAATGACTATGAGGCGTAGCTATAAGACGATATTTGATTAAAATTTTTATAAACTAATAGTTATGCTAAGAGTTAAAATTATTAAATACAATGAATTTATAATCTTTAACTTTTACAAGTAGAGGCTCCTAGTATATCATTATTGTATCCTTTTTGTGTTATTAGCAGTTGTTTTAAGGTAGATCACAAGTATATCTTTTTTGAGACAGAATTTTTTTATAATTTGCCAAAATAAAAATTTTACTATGCTCTTTTCAAAAATTTAATAAAAAGTATGGGTCACCGTGCTATTTTTCAAGCTATGAGCCGTTGAAAATTGCCAAAATTTGGTTAGTTTGTTCATGAAAAAACACATTAATGTGCATAAAAAAAACTCTATGAGATAGAAATTTGAAATAAATTGTGAGAAGAAAGGTTTCATAATATGTTTTAAGAAAATAAAAATAAAACATGGTGTCACCGAACTTGTTTTCTTGCTAGAACTAAAAATAAAAAATTTCCATATTAGCCCAGTATAAATTTTGTGTTAAAAGAGTTATCTCCCCTTAAATGGCTCATTTGAAAAAAAAATGATTTTAAAACCAAAAAAAAAGATATCTAGTTAAAATATTTGAATAATACCATTACATAACAAGTTTTCTTTAAAAAGAAAAAACAGTATAACCATTGAATTGCAAATCTGTTTTCAAATTTGCAGATTTAGGCAAATAACTAGACCGATTTTGTACTGAAATTGTACAATCCAAGATGGCGGTATACCATGAATCTACCTTAAATGGAAAGTTTCATTATTCTTCGGAATTATTAATTAACGTCCCCCAGCAGTTGCATCGACCCAACGGTTGTTCAGACCTAATGAAGATAATATGCTTATACTTTAGTGCGCATGATACGTATTCAACAATACATAAGACTCACAAATGGCTCATGGATGGAAACAGAAAGACGACTGGTGACATCCTAACTAAAGTGATATAAAATGTCGGGAGATATTTTGCAAACTTTTCTATCGATGCTAATCCTCAATGTGCCTAGTTTAAATATTGATCAAACTTTATATAGGACAAAAAAGGTATCTCCAAATAAGGGTTTCGGAACCGTGTTTTTTTACTTTGCTCATTTCCCCGAGCACATATACAGTTTTTGTCTCAATTTATCATAAATTATATACACAAAACGTTTAAATGCTACTTTTAACATTAATGTAATATAATATATTATAAACTCTAACAAAAGTATGCTTCCTTGTACCAAATTGTTTTGTTTGAAACGTAATAAAATGTAACTTATACAAAAGATGACGATTGAAATTTTCAAACTTATAAGATTATTGTTTAAAGGGAACCAAGGTGTAGTTTTACAAACCAGGAAGGGAAAGGAAGAGAAAGGTTACTCACAAATATATTTTTTTCCGTTCAATACTTGGTATTGTTAAAATACAATTGATAGCATTTTGAATCGTTCCTTCTTACATCTCTAAGTTTATCAAATTTATAATACATTTTTACTTAAATGAAAAATCATGTCGACCTTCTGATCAAGGCCATTTGAAATTTTTGTAACCACCAGGTGACGTTAACATAGCATGTAAAGCCGCAGTGTATGTATCAATCAGGATAGTTATTAATGGGAAATACAGTTTTTTTTCAAAACTGACTGCCTTTATTTTAGCTTCCCCATCATTAACCATTGACTATCGGTTGCCTTAGGTTTTAAAATATACACTCCGTGTGTATACAGTCTTCTTTCCTGAAACGTTTGAGATACCCTGAATGGGTCCATACTACAGCGTATATCTACTGTTTGTCAATACTTGACTTACAATGGATAGTTTTTTTGTGAATTTAGCTGTTTTACTGAAACCAAATTTGTAACTGCATCGAGCCGAACGTGGCAGTTTCAGTGATTCGTTTTAGAAACATTGTCCTTATAAAACTTGCCGTGAATGTATTTCCACGTCTTGGCTTTTGAGAAAATTCTTGGTGAACAAATGCTCCAAACGCAACCAATTCTTTACTTTTCGCTTTGACCCCGTATAGAATTTACAATTTTCAAGACCATTTTCATTTCCCAATCGTAACTGTATATTACTTTTCATATATATATAGCGAATGACGTGATTTCGAATTGTTATGAAAAGCAAACAAATTTATGTATATGTCATCGATAAAAGTGACTATTTTACAAAGTGATTTATATAACAGGTGCTTTAACACCATTTGCATGTTTAGGTGGGGTAAAACTTACATTATCATGTTTTATAAAATATATGACCAAATAATACGAGGTATGATCCTACATTATTACTTATGACCCTTGGCTAAATCTTTGTATTGCAACAAGTTATCTTATCTATATATAAAATATGTCAAAGGTTGAAAGTAACAACAGTTTATTGCAAATATAAATTGATTAAACTTGTTTTATTTCTGTATGATCAATACATCCGATGTTAACGTAGATATTTTACTGTACTTGTTTTTATCTACATATTTTTTTAGATTTAAACCTTGCTTTAAAAAAAGGGAACTATATACAGTGAATTTGAATTCATTCTTCCGTGTTCGTGACTAGTTGGCTCTTTTAAAATCATAGCTCTGGTAATGAAGGGTGATTTTAAATTTAGTTTTGTGAAAATATCTATCATCATCCTTACACATTTACTTCCCTACCAAACAAAGAAATAAGATCTGCAGTTCACGACACGATGAGAAATGTGTTTACTTTTATGGTTTTGTGACAATAGACCACATTTTGTTGCTATACATTTTCCCACATAATTTTAATGAAAACCCATTGACTGTTTAATTATATCAGCTATATTGCCTTCTCCGTCCGTTCACCCATCAAATATTTTCGTCATACTTTTCTCCAAAACTACTGAATAGAATGGTCAGCAATTCAAAAGCAATGAGATGTAATGTGGGTGTGCTTTTCGGATCTGTTGGACACCTACTTACGAGTCAGTGGTGTATGCATTATTATCTCGACAACGCGTGCATCGTTGCTATTAATACATTTCTTTCTCTTTTCATTGGGGACGCCTTCGGTTGCATGTATACTGCAAAATCAAACACCAGCTGTGGCTGATCTAGGGTTGTTCTTGTGCAGTGGCGGATCCAGAAATTTTCATAAGTGGGGGCCCACTGACTGACCTAAGAGGGGGCCCGCTCCAGTCACGCTTCAGTGATTCCCTATATAAGCAACTAAATTTTTTCCCAAAAAGGGGGGGCCCGGGCCCCCTGGGCCCCCCCCCCCCCCTAAATCCGCCTCTGTTGTGTTTGGACCCCCGGCCCCATTTGTTTTTACAACTAATGCTTTTGTATGTGTACTTGTGGTTGAAACCCCCTAATATTAAAAAATGCCTACATCCGCCTGAAACATAACATTAAGTGACAATTGTAATATCCATTTTTTCAGGATTAATTTTAAAAGTCATTTTGACGGTCCTGAATTCAAATTCAATTTGATCAGGCATTTAATTTAGGACTTTCGGTGCAGGGGGGTTAATATCGTCAAGTTTCTTTCATCCACAAATCATGTGTTTGCGTGATGCTTAGTATTTTTGTATATTGTTTTTTTTTTTTTTTTTTCTATTTAAGCATTGATTTTAAACAACAATTGACTATTGTAAACAGCCTTCAAGTCAATATATAAATATTTTGAAAACTCAAAGTCAAATCGTTTTATGGGCACATAAATGTTTATTTAAAGGCTGATTTTGTCCATAAGCTAAGTAGTAAATATTTTTATGTGCAGTACACACAAACTTGAGACGTTAACAAGTGTTTATTACATATAAGGTACAAAATGTACGTGTATGTCATACAAATATTTGTTACTTTCATGCGGTAAAACAAAGGTTACGAAAAAAGATGTGAATAATTTATCATGTCGTTTTCATGTTCACTGTCACAAGTAAGACTTCCATCACTGTCATTAGCCCTATTTTACATTATTTCAAAAAAAAAAACCCGAGTTCATTAAATAATACACTAAATAAAGTTCGTCAGCTTTTTACATATGTTCAGGTCGTCATTGTTATGTACTGGTTATATATCGGACAGAATTTACATGTATAGTTGATAAGACTTGATGTAAATTGGCAGGTGTTCCATAAGCACAAGGGATTCTGTCTTGTCTAAGGATTCTTTTATACAATATCCCACATCGTCATACATACCCACAGGGAAAACAAAACTAGTAGATGCAAGAGGGGCATAACTGGGAGGACTGGGTGGTACCTTTCTCGCATTCTTAATCTAAAACCTGATTATTTCTCACGCAAAAGCATCAAATTGGGTACTATTTTCTCGTTCTTATTATTTTTCTGTTTTCTCTTATCTCATAATCTTTAATCTAATCTCTAATTGCAATGTTTATGCTCGGAACACAACAAAAACACAAACACACACACACAATTCATTTTATACAGTCGTCAGTGATGGCCAAGGGTCTAAACAATACATCTAGCTCTAATTCTGTTGGGCTTCTTTAACATTAACTATAAATATATTTACATGATTCATAGAAAAAGACAAACGCAACTATAATTGAGTTCCTAATTTGAGCATACAATTAAAAGACTGGCAGGGATAACTAATCTTCAGATTCCAACCCTCTTCAGCCTATTAATCCGGAAGAACGAAACAAGTCGGGGTACATTAAAAAAAACGTCCTATAAAAAGCAGTACAGGAAAAGCGCTTAGCTTTATACAATTGTAAATACAATGTACTGCAGCGATCCATTGACCAGTCTGGTCAATACAATGTACTGCAGCGATCCATTGACCAGTCTGGTCAATACAATGTACGGCAGCGATCCATTGACCAGTCTGGTCAATACAATGTCAAGGATGAGTAAGTTTGGCTTAAACATTCGCATTAATTCTAATTAAAGATGAGAAAGTTTTAAACCAAGATTAAAAGGGATTTTAAAAGTTATTTACATGTACGTGTAATTTAACATTTCAATTATAGATAATTCAAATGTAGTCATTATAAATAACAGGCTTTTGAAAGATAAAGAGATCGATGAAATACACATCGGGAGGACCTCCTTTATCAAGAAATCAAAGGTTTAGAGATAGTAACTCATACATATACAGATATATGACAAAACGAATTCCAGAGATTAACTTTGTCAATGTTTGAACAAGGAAGTGATCCATATTACCAAATCATTATATTTGTTATTTTTATTGGTTTTCCTTATTCATCAAAAATAGTACTCGGAACTAATTTTGCAAAAACTTTATTTTTAACAATAAAACCCAAGACCACATGTCAGGTATTTTATTGCTTATCAGTGTTAGGTAAACTTTGTATGTTTAATTAAATTTCATTAAATTATTCTCTCTTCCTGCAAAATTATTCTAATAACAATAACAAATCAATACCATTCAATCAAAAGTCATCAATGTTTTTCACAATCAATTTATCGATACCACTAATTTTTCACAGTGACATAAGGTTTCGAACTTTTGTTGTTATTAGATCAACTAATACATCAATCGATCAACAAATCGACATATAATACATAAATTAACAAATTAATATTGTATAATATAGAAAGGGAAATCTGAAAGTCATGTCAAAACCCGGACATCTCTACCAAAATGACATTCTCATCTCAAGGCCGCTGGTTAATTTAATTAACTTTTGACATAATTTGACGAACAAAGTGCTTACTAATGAACGGTTTTTAAATTTTACGAATTGTTATTTTAATTAGACATGCCTGTGTAATTTGACTGAATTTCCATTTGTATTGTATAATGTATAAATATATAGATAAGTTCAGCCTATTGTATCATTATGATTTATAATGATTTTAAATAAAGTTATCGAAATCATCACATATTAAATTCTCAAGAATGCAAATATCATGGTAGATGTTTAGTGGGTGGGTTTGGCAGCAATTGGGAACTTCATCTATTAGCCTACTACCATATCATTCAGATATAATATCTAAATAAAATCTATATGCTCTACCCTCACTGGATACAGTAGACCTCAAACTAGACCATTTCTGCGTAACATTAAAATCTCACCGTGTTATCTGGTGCTTCTCTCATAAACGTATTGATCCCAGCTCGAACCCTGTTTTTTAATCCTCGCACAGAACCTTTCCGACTAAGGATCTGCTTCTCCTGAAGTGAAGACGGATCTAGTACGTTACGTCTGCCAGCAAACGTTTTCTCTGTAGAACCATCTCCGCTCTCTAGGTCTAGGTAAAATGGTAAGGTACCATTACCATTAATTCCATTTAGAGATAAATGTTTAACATGGTTCTCCAGTTCGGCATCAGTATATCCATTTCTCCCAAGTTTACAGTACTTCCTTTCGTCCACTCTATTGTAATCCAAATTAAAACTAGCTTCAGACTGGCTTCTCTGTAATCCAGTGAATTTTTTATGCTTGCTTAGAGGTGTAACACAGACTCCAGAAGAATCCAAATTGTTAGTTTTCATTTTTCTTAAATAATTAACAATGGTATAAAATTAACGCCTATACTTTTTTTTTAACAACAACGTCACTAATCTAAACATAAGAATTCTTCATATTGTGTATCTTTCTTTAGGTGTGGTCGATACAATCAATTAAAAAAAAAATATTTCCCTGATGTGCGCAACAGACAACTGCAAAAGCAACTGTCATTTTCCACAGGTAAATATCTTACCTGAGTCTAACCACGTGACTATCATCTGATATCTGATCGTTAAACATTAGCTAAATACCAGAATGGACAACTTTACAAATAGGTACATAGAGTTTAATGTTTCAAACAACATTATTAGGATGAAAACAGGATACCTTAATGTAAAAACAACGGTTTTAATTTATTTACATAGATACAGTGACTAGAACTGCCCTTCATAATATTTTTGTTTGTTTTCCAAAAAAGAATGTTAAAAATGGAAAACTTGACTTTTATTTACAATGATTATCTTTCAAAATATTCAATTTTATTGAATTGTCAATGGGCGAGGTAAACAAAGAAAATCAAAACATCAACTTCAGTTGCATTTACAGGACCCTGAGACGTGTTATACCGTACGGTGACCAATAGTTGTTAATGTCTGTATTATTTTGGTCTTTTGTGGATAGTTGTCTCATTGGCAATCATACCACATCTTCTTTTTTATATAGTAGTCTCAGCAGGACCAGGTCAAGTGACAAGGAACACATTAGCCTTTCCATCAATTACACTAGATATTCATGATTTTTATGAATAATCATATTGTATATAGTATGCAAGGAAATAAATACGCTATACTCTTCCAACATTCAAGGAAGAATTAATTCAGAAAATATGTATTCTTTTAAAACATTGTGTAAACTAAGATTTGAATTTTTTGTCTAATTTGCTAAGTGGTGCAAATTGTGATATATAGAACATTTGAGAGAAAAAATACAAAGCATGATGCGATTTGAGGGCCAACCTCAGGACATTTTCAAATTGGACTTTCGAGTGCAATTTTCTGTAATACTTTTATCTGTATTTACTTTTTTTTAAAGTAAGAAAAAAAAAGTTTCATAAATAAATATATTTTATTTGATTTACATCCGAGTAATTTAGAAAGTTGGATTCAGTCAAAAATACAAAGAGGTAGATTCAGATATCAGTAAATGGCTGAAAGGAGTGTTTGTGTTAGTATATGGACTGTCCCTGTTATATTCAAATGTATTTTAACAATTTAAAAAATGATGCTTTAAATTTCTGCGTTGATCCTGCTCGATGCCCTTCTTCCATATCCCAGTGGTGAGAAGGGGTAACCGACATGAAAACTGGCAATTTTTTTTCTCTCGCTTAAATGTCCTGTCATTTCGCTAAAATGTTCATTGCCGGTAAATGGTGTACTGTTCGCTTGCTATCAGTTGTCATATTTGATAATTAATGATATTAGAAATTAAGATACATGTACATGTATACATAGGGTTTGATGAATATATTTTAAGAGCAAGTTTAAACTTTAAATGTTTATGATTTTTACCAGTACATGACAACCTATATATATCAGAAATTATTAGTTGTATACAAATGAATACCAAATTAATTGATCATATATCTTATGTTAATTATTTTGACAATAATAATTTCTACATGCATTTTGTATGCGTTTCATGCATATTTGATGATATATTGCCAATAAATGAATGTGTATTGCTTGTATAACACTCGTTAGTAGTACATTAACTGTCAATATAGTTGTACCTTTTATATAGTTTGTCCTAAGTTGAGTTCTCTGTTGACACATATCTATCAGTGACAGCACGAGCCTACGAACCTCTTAAGAAGACATTAGTGGTGTCTTGCAGCACATTACCATACATATGTACAAGACGTCTATTATACAGAAATATCAAGGAAAAGCTGTTTTCGTCTATTTCGCACAAGCAAGTGATGTTATAAGTGATGCAAGTGTAACTAAGGGCAAACGTTACAGTGACAGGGGAGGTAATGACGTTCATAACGTCAAACTGTGACATATTGGGAAAATATGCATTTTCCGACTAGCATTTTAAATTATTACTGTCTCAGACTGATATTTATAACTTGAAAACGAGTTCATGAACCCCTCTTTAATTAAAAAATAAAATTAGGTTTGAAGACGTATGAAGACTATTTGTACCATATTTTTTTTTATGAAAGTCATCGATGATTTTTTTTTTTAAATTAGACAAATGCTTAACCAGCAAAAAAAAATGCTTTTTTTCTATAATTTTGAAACTTGAAATAAATATTTTTAAAGAATTGTCATCATTTTATAAAGACACTCCAAACTTCCTGCTCTTCGAAAGTCATACCAGTCGGCCCACTCATAGCATATATACATATGAGATTTATTATTACCTTGAAATCTGCATGATTAAGAGGCATGACGTATTCGGACAAGTTTAATTAATTATCGAAAACTTTAATTTACTGATGATTATAAAAAGGTTACTTCATGGTCAATCTGAATATTTCCAGTTTTTTTATTATAAATATTAATTTATTATGCATTCAACTGGACATTTACTGAAACGATCTTTAATAACTTATTTTTTTTTCTTTTATATAAGTTTGAATTTTTCACTATTAATTAATTATTTTTAATTTAGCTTAATTTGTTTTCATTATTTTGTTTGAAATCCGTGATAAAAGAATTACGTTATATGATTTGAAAGTGACTTATAGACCCAATGGGTCGGGTGTATTTTATTGTGTATGTAATATATTGTACTTTACTGAAATGTGATTACACATGTCACTATAATAAAAAAAAATTACTTACTTACTACTTACTTATTTGCAACTAGACGTTTATCTTTGAATTGGATCTCTACATAATATTTATAATAGCACCAGTTTTCTTCTAACTGTCATATTATAAAGGAACCTGGATCGAAACTATGATTCCTTATAAACATATATAAGGTAAAGTATGTACTTCAACAACAAAAAATAAAATATGCAACAAAGTAAATACATGTATAAGATTCTATATTTTGGCACATTTAAATCGCAATACTGGCCCCACGATGAAAAAGCAAGTTAATTTAATAAAATGCGATTAATTACAATCTTTGGTAAGGGTAAGGAAGACATTCCTGAAAATGGCAAAGAATTGTTTCTGAAATGACTTCTAATAGTTGCGACAGTGAGCATATATAGGGATACTGGTTTGTCACGTTGGTCCGAAAGTAATTGTTTCAGAACTCCATCCAAGTCGCCATTGTCCTCAGAATCAGTGCTAAGTAAAGAGTCGCTATCATTATCATCGTCGCTATCATTATCATCGTCACTATCAATATAACACTTGCTATTGTCGCTTTTTTCTTCTTCTTTCAATATGTTAGACGCCATAGATGAAACACGCGAACCATTCTGTAATAAAAGAATTGCAATTTCTTTGTGATCCTTGTCCTCCATATCTTCAAGCGCAATATCTAATGGGATCATTTGTCTTGAATTTATTTTGTTTACTTCGGCTCCATGCGCTAATAGCAGTTTTGTAATTTCAACCGATCCTATTTCTGCACATTTGTGGAGGGGACTATCTAGGTATTTGTTACAAATCGTAACATCCGCATGAAGATCAAGAATGTTGCGTACAAATGTTAAATTTTGTTTCTCTATTCCTAAGAATAATGCAGTTTTATGGTGATCATCAATACCGTTAACATTACACGTTGTCGATCTCAAGTGGTTTAAAACAAGTGCCAAACATTTCTCCGGTAAGGAGACAGCCGCATGGAAATAATGTCTGGCCCAAACTCCTGCAGCATTTTCGTATCTAATACTACTTCTTTGAGAAAATACCACATTACCCGTTCTGAATTGTTTATAATTGCTACATACAAAGGCGTGTTATCATTTATGTCCTTCCGTAAATTTACTTCAGCTCCATAACTTACCAACAGTTTTGATAAATCTAGTAGATCATATTTAGCAGCAAACTGTAAAGGTGTCATATCTAGTCTTTCCATTCGGGTTGTTACTAAAGCAGACTGGTCAACTCGACAACCTGCATCTAAAAGCCACGTAAACACATCTAGCTTTACTTCTCCTTTCTGATAGCTTGAACACAAACGTGCAATCGGTGTTGAAATGTAAATCTTTGGACCATCCTCACATACAAGGTCCGATTTTAAGTGGTCGCCCACATTTGGATTTGCTCCACACATAAGAAGTAATTTTATCAAGTCTGAATGCCCGCGTGTTGCAGCGAGAATTAATGGTGTTTCATGGCCATATTTTGTCACGCTGTTAACGGTCTGCATAACCATTGGTTGGACCTTTTCTGAAATATAAAGTTTGAAAAACTTTTGTGGAATTCTGTTTTCAATATGAACCCATTTAGACATTATTATGACCAGACTCTTACAATCCCCTTTTTTTGCAAGTGTATGTATTGGCGCAAATCAACAAGACGCTGAACGATATCATAGTTGCTATTTTCTATTGCAAGATGAAGTGCCGAGTTGCCGTCTGCATCTTTCCCCGTCAGATGACACCCAGCATTGACCAACCAATCAACGACTTCAGTCTGCCCTGATTTCGCGGCAAAACAAAGAGGAGTAAGTTTGGTCAAATCATCTGGTTTATTCAAAAGGCATCTAGGATGACCGATCAATTTTTTTACAATTTCAAAACGTTCTTTTCGCATTGCAAGCAACAAAGGAGGTTCTCTATCATAATCCTCTCCATTTACGTCACATCCGGTATCGATTAAATAAAATGCTATGGTTGTTTGGTTGTCAGATATTGCAGCACATAATGCCGTTCCTCGTAATCCCATGAGTTTGTCAATAGCAGCACCTTTTTGAATGAGGTGTCGAACTCTTTTCTCGTCTCCATTTTCTATAGCTTTGTGCAACAGTTCTTCCATTTATCTGAAAGAAAATAGAATGGTAAAGATCTAAAATATACTATAAATTCTAAGGGAATTAAACATTTATATGACAGAGTGCTGCTTTCTGGGTTTTTTTAAACAAAGCTTTATGGTAAGGAAAAATCGTATATCATTTTTTCCTTGGTTATCAATAAAATATCAAACATGTCATGACGAATAGCCAAAATATTGTTTTCTAAATCAGCCTGTTAAAATGTTTCCCCAAAAAACTTGAAGACTGGTAATATATTCGAACTCTTGCATAATGGTGTAGCCGCTTAAGAGGGTGGTAAAGGGTTTCGTGCAACGCCGGTGTTTTGCCATTTTTATTCCACGTGCAGCCGTGAACAAGGTTCGTTTTTCACCGTTTTCGTGTAATCGGTAAAAAGATCAACGTGCAAGAAATTTTTAATTGTTCGTTCATCGTGAAATGGCAATTTTATTTCGCGTTCTTCCGCGCAGATACCCTCCCCCTTTTACGCCCCTCGTTTAAGTAGGACCATAGGACAGGTGATATTTCAATATTAGGCAGTGAAGAAAATTAAAGGATTTGGATATTTAGAAGCTATACAAAAGTGCTCCAAGATATAAAGGCAACTTTCAACATCTTTGCATCTTTTCCTTGGACATCTTTGATGATTTGCTCATATGTTAAATATATATAAAAATCTAGATTCGACTTTTTAAAAAAAATCTAGTAAATAAAAACCCTGAAATAAACAACGTACATGTCAAGTGATGGCAATTGTTTAACGGGTCAGGTCTGATGGGCTGAACATATTTTTCATGTACCTAACATTTACCGAAAATATTTTTTTTTACTGCAGTCTTTTTGTACTTTTTAATGCGAAAAAAAAAAATTCTCAGTAATATACTCCGCAAGGAAATGGGAAACGTACGTAAGGGAACGACCATTTCAAAGGGTTTAGTTGGGGTGGGGTTATATTTTTTCCTAAAAAATAATGTGGTCAAGCGGAATTAAACAAAAGATCATAACACCCTTTTAAAGTTTAAAAATGGTTGCTCCCCAACTATACACTAACAGTATGTAATCATCGAAGTCGATGGAATATTGTTATACCTAAAGAAGAAAACGAAGTACATGACACAAACTTGTCATGTTCTAGTGTATGATTTAAGTTTCTGACAAATAATTTTTCCTGTATTAGCTGGTTAGGGCACGCTTGGTGATGGAATAAGTACCGGTCGACTGGTATGCGTTTTAGATTGTGTATATGGGGATATATACAGTCCAAAATTATCTATGTGACTGTCCAGAACGCATACCAGTTTACTGGCGCATATTTACAATGAAAACATCTATAAATAAATGCTACGAGCCTACGAGCCTCAGTAGCCTGGTTTATAAAGAGTTCACGTGCGAGTCAGCCTAGTGTCAGTCTCACCTTTGCAGAAAGCGTCCTTGTTTACACATCACAGTCGTTTAAAGACTTTAATGTTATGTATAGGTATACCTATATTTAAAACGCTTTAATGTTAAGTATAACAAGTTAGTATTTTAAACTTGTAAACTATATTTCGGATTTTCTCCTTTCACAACTTAAAAAAATAATTTTAATCGTTTTGCTCACAAAGTGGATTAGGATGACATAAGAAAATCCTAACTTTACAATAACATATAATCCGTCAGTGATTCATTTAAAGAAATATTGTGATTTTAAAACATGGTACTGCTTTAACGTTACCTTTATTATTTATATTTATACTATACTATACCTTTGATACCTATACATGTATATAGATATACACATTTAGTTCTATTTAAAATTCAGAAGAATACACGATTGAATGAGGATCCGTAATGGCAAGCGATATGTGTCAGATGCGGATTCAGGAGGGGGAGGCTACCCGACCTCCCTTTTTGGAGAAAAATATTAGTTGATTATTAAGGGTATCAATCATGAGCGGAACCTCGCTCATTGCAGTCAGATCGTTTTTGGTTTTAGTCATTTGTTACCGAGATTTTCATCAAACCAACGGGCTACAGGCATAAGATTTAGCCTTGTATTTATGAATCCGAAATGCTATATATAGCAGTCTGGATACCCAAGAGTAGGCTGACTGCATTAATTTGTATGTTTTGATATGCCAAAATAAGACGTGGTATTAGTGCCAAGGATACAGCTCCGTCAGATACCAACTGACGTAGAAGTAAACAATAAAAGGTCCCCGTACGGCCTTCAACAATGAGTAAAAACATACCGCAAAGTAAGCTTTAAAAGACCCCGACATAGCAAATGTAAACTAGAGAGAAAATTAACGACCTGATTTAAGCAGAAAACCACGAACAGACGAAAAACAAATGTGACAACCACTGAATTACAGGCTCCTGACTTGGGACAGGCACGTTGGTACTAGTAATATATGTTGTAGTTTCATAAAATGAAAATATTCATGTCAGTTGACCGTGTTCCATCGGTATTCTGCCAGATACATATTCAAGCCACATTGTACTTCAACTGGTTAAACAATTCTCAAGATGATATGTGTACACGAAATTATTTCCTACAAGTTATAATGTAAAATAAAGAATTGTGGGTTGAATATCAAGCAACAATTACAGCATTTCATATCAAAAACCTTATATTTTACAAGGATATCTAATTAAAAAAAGATTCAACAGGCTCAGTGTTTCTAAATACCGTGAAATTGTAAACTCAGTCAGAAAATCAAACCTGTTATACAATGTATATTATACACTAAGTAATCTTAGGCAAAAGAGAGGCGAAGGATACCAAAGGGAATTCAAACTTATAAGTCGTAAACAAACTGACAACGCCGTGGCCAAAAAAAAAAAGAAAATGAAAAAGACAAACACCTGTACACAAGCCAACATAGAAAACCTACAGAGCCCCGATAGGGACATGCAAAGAAAAACAAATATATTGTGCACACAACATAAATAAAATGTGCGTACATAATAATATACTGGGCGTTAAATTCTTTGACCTTACGCATGGTAAGGGGCTTCAATGTCTCTTTTTTTAAAATGACACAAACCTTCAGTTTTTTTTATCGACTCCTGAAGAAGTTACGTTTATTTCGTCTGAAACTTGGTTTACCAACAGATGCGTTGGAAGCCTCCAATTTATATCAGAGTTTATTGGAACGGTTTGAAATAGACTTGACAATAGAGCGAGAACACTTTCGAACTTATGTAGACTTTGATAATATGGTTTTACCTGTTTTCTTGTATCTCTTCTACCCCCCTTTTATCTTACAGCCTTAAAAAAGAGAGAGAGGAATAGTGGCATCTGAAAATAAAATCTCGTCGACTGAATGTATCTACTGGTTTCACTTAGTATCGTCGTGAGGCTAACGGTCTAATTTACAAAACAATGAACGAAGAACAAATATGATATACAGCATCAAACGACAACCACTGACTTACAGGTTCCTGACTTGGGACAGGCACACCATCTTTATTGGCCCTCATTCCTATCCGGTTTGATTTTATTTCTTCCAAAAATTGTATAAGGGCGGGATCAATATACCGTTATATAAACATCAGACCGTACTGGTTACCGCAACTTTGGATACACCAAACCAGGTACTTCATATTTGAGAAACAGGCATAATATGCACTCGTGATCAATTTTAGAATTCATTCATACATTTTTGTATTACTCAGAATTGTCAAGCCAATGTGTGTTCTACAAGGATCCACAGTCCTCCACCTTTCATATGCTAACTTAATAAGTAAACAATATTATACATAGTTCTATATTTACACCTATCCGTAGAACTATTTTGTTTTAAATATGTACTACTTTCCTGTACGTTCTTTTGTCACCAGCAATTAACACACACCATGCTGGAGAAATTTGCACAGACATCCAAGCACGCTCCATGTAAGTCTTTCTATTTTTTTTTTTTGGAGACAAACAAAAAGAGAAAAACAAAATGAAGAGGAAAAGAAAAGAAAAAACCTTCTTTAGAGATTATATGTTGTTTTTCTTTTTAAATCAACAATAGTCGGACTCTTTTTGAAAGATAACGTGTCTCTTAAAAGAGCTGTTTTCAATGGTCTTTGTTCTGTAATATGTTTGGGTGTAATCACGATAGCTGCTTCTTCTGCAGTGTTAAGATTCTTAAAAGCTGGGTCTGCCTCTTACACTGCAATTAGACCGTGTTTCTCCTCGATTCCATCAAAACTTTGTTTCTGTACGTATTTACAAAACATTGAAAATATTATCTTATCTAAAAGCTAATGTTTATCATTTCATGACACCCCCTTTTTTCTAAAAGCAATAGCAAAACATAAAAAACAAAGAGCATACTAGTAATATATGTTGTAGTTTCTTAAAATGAAAATATTCATGTCCAAGAACTATCGAAGTTGACCGTGTTCCATCGGTATTCTGCCCTGGGACTATTATACTAGTTAGTATAATAGTCCTAGTTCTGCCAGATAAATATTCAAGCCACATTGTACTTCAACTGGTTAAACAATTCTCAAGACGATGTGTACACGAAATTATTTCCTACAACTTCTAATGTAAAATGAAGAATTGTGGGTTGAATATCAAACAACAATTACAGCATTTCATATAATAAAAACTTACATGGATATCTAATAAAAAAGACTCAACAGGCTCAGTGTTTCTCAATACCGTTACATTGTAATTTTAGCCAGAAAATCATACCTGTTGTACACTGTGTAAATTATACACTAAGTAATCTTAGGTAAAAGAGAGGCGAAAAATACCAAAAGGACATTCAAAATTATAAGCCGAAAACAAACTGGCAACGCCGTGTCCAAAAAAGAAAAAAGAAATTAAAGACAAACAACAGTACATAAAGCAAGTTCACAATTGGGATGCTGAACTCATATATTTTGTTGAAAAGTTTTGTTTTAATCACCCATCATTGTTTAAATGCTAGGAGTAATTCAAGTTATGAGACAGACTTCACTCTATCCGTTGTATTTTTTATCACCAGTTCGATGGAATGTATGCGTTCAACCTAGTCACCAAATTTTGAATTATTTAGTGAGAGAACATCATTTTTATAGCGGAAAGTAAAGTTAAAGGATTCTGCTAGCTTCTTTACTTTCTTCCTTTAGACGTTCCTATATGAAGTCAGCCTCATATGAATGAAGAAACAAATCGGCAAGAGGGGCACAGTTGGTTCCCATTGAAATGCCGATATGAGGCTACAAAACACGGCCTCCAAAAGTAATAAGTATTTTGTAAATCAGGAAAACAAGCATCTTGATTATGTCAGTTTTTATAAAGTATGATTTATCCCTCCCTAAGAAGAGAAACTTGAACCTACGTAAGCCATTCTTTTTTATAAAACAAAACATGACCAACTCTTTCAATTTGTCGTTTAGGTTGGAATGTGGATACTTGTGTAAAGTGTAGAAAGTCAGATGTTTTAATATTGTCATGCAAGAGGAAAGAGTTTTAGATTGATTCTGCTCTAAAAGATCTTTGGACTTTTCAAGTACCCACATCTGATTCAAGCCACCTCTAGTATAGTTTTATAGTTTTTTGAAGCCCGGCTTTGATTGCTGATATTATTTATGTTAACAATTTAGAAAGAGGTCGGAACCCAGTAATGCAGCTTGTTCGTAAAAACTATCATGTAGTTTAGGTATCCAATACAGTGAAGGAAATTCAAGTTTCATCTTTGGTTCACATTTAAAAGGAACATAGAATAGACTGAATTCCTCCTTGTTAAGTGTCGTAGGGGTAGGTGTTGAGTTTTCAAGACCCTGAGAGTTATCAATACCTAACGTATTTATCAACCAGTTTGTGTATAGTGATTTAACACCCAAAAAAACTGATGTGTTTGACTTGATCTACGGGGACAACAACATATTTGTTAGGTAAACTGTGATTTAACAGTATCTTATTAGCGTCATCGCCTGCATGGTAAACTTGTTTACAGTTTGGCAGTATCAAACTATGTCATTTCCTGGTGTAAACTTGTGATCTGTTTAGCTGTATCTAATGAGTGGCATTGCTGTCTGATTGTATCTAAGTACTTTAATATGTCATTGCCTGGTAAACTTGTGTTCTGTTTGGCAGTATACTACTTTGTCATTGCCTTGTAAACTTGTGATATGTTAGGATGCATCTTACTAGTGTCATTGCCTTGTAAACTTGTGATCTGTTTGGATGTATCTAACTAGTGGTAAACTTGTGATCTGTTTGATTGTATCTAGCTATGCCGTTGCCTTGTAAAATTGTGATTTGTTTGGCAGTATATGACTTTGTCATTGCCTGATAAACTTGTGATGATCAGTTTGGATGTATCTAACTAGTGTCATTGCCTGGTAAACTTGTGATCTGTTTGATTGTACCAAGCTATGCCGTTGCCTTGTAAACTTGTGATTTGTTTGATTGTATCTAGCTATGCCATTGACTTGTAAACTTGTGATTTGTTTGGCAGTTCATAATTTTGTCATTGCCTGGTAAACTTGTGATGATCAGCTTGGATGTATCTAACTAGTGCCATTGCCTGGTAAACTTGTGATCTGTTTGATTGTACCAAGCTATGCCGTTGCCTTGTAAACTTGTGATTTGTTTGGCAGTATATAACTTTGTCATTGCCTGGTAAACTTGTGATGATCAGTTTGTATGTATCTAACTAGTGTCATTGCCTGGTAAACTTGTGATCTGTTTGATTGTATCTAGCTATGCCGTTGCCTTGTAAACTTGTGATTTGTTTGGCAGTATATGACTTTGTCATTGCCTGGTAAACTTGTGATAATCAGCTTGGATGTATCTAACTAGTGTCATTGCCTGGTAAACTTGTATTCTGTTTGATTGTACCAAGCTATGCCGTTGCCTTGAAAATGTGTGATTTGTTTGGCAGTATATAACTTTGTCATTGCCTGGTAAACTTGTGATGATCAGTTTGTATGTATCTAACTAGTGGCATTGCCTGGTAAACTTGTGATCTGTTTGATTGTATCTAACTTTGACATTGCCTGGTAAACTTGTGATCTTTTTGGTTGTCTATAACCATAGAATTGCATGGTAACCATGTGATTTGTTTGGTTGTATCTTACTAGTGTAATTGACGGGTAAACTTGTGATCTGTTTGGTTGTATCTAACTTTATCATTGCCTTGTAAACTTGTGATCTGTTTGTTTGTATCTAACTAGTGTTATTGACGGGAAAACTTGTGATCTGTTTGGTTGTATCAAACTAGTGAAATTGGCGAGCAAACTTGTGATTTGTTTTGTTGTATCTAACTAGTGTAATTGACGGGAAATCTTGTGATCTGTTTGGTTGTATCTAACTAGTGGAATTGACGAGAAAACTTGTGATCTGTTTGGTTGTATCTAACTAGTGTAATTGACGGGAAAAATTGTGATCTGTTTGGTTGTATCTAACTCGTGGAATTGATGGGGAAACGTGTGATCTGTATGGTTGGATCCAACTGGTGTAATTGACGAGAAAACTTGTGATCTTTCTGGTTGTATCTAACTAGTGTAATTGACGGGGAAACTTGTGATCTGTATGGTTGTTTCTAACTAGTGTAATTGGCGGGTAAACTTGTGATCTGGTTGGTTGTACCTAACTATTGTAATTGGCGGATAAACTTGTGATCTGTTTGGTTTGTTTGCATCTTATAAGTGTCATCGATATCGCCTGGTCAACTTCTTTTCAGTTTGGCAGTATCAAACTATTTCATTTCCTAGAAACATGGGATCTGTTTGGTTGTATTGAACTATGGCATTTCCTGGTAAACTTGTGATCTGTTTGGTAGTATTTAACAATGGCATTCTGCTTCTTTAGTTTGTACAATCCACCACTATATTGGTGCACCCCAAAATTGGTAAAAGTTCATTAATAAAATGTATAGTCACATTAGGGATTAATCTTATCAATAAGTATTTACATAGGAAAATTCAATGAAATAATTTGAATTTTGGGCCAAAGAAATTTTGTACAACCTTGATGTCTCCGAGTTTCTAATCAATGTTCTGAGTTTATTATAACTGTTCTGAGTTTATTATCAATGTTATGAGTTTATTATAACTGCTCTGAGTTTATTATCTATGTTCTGAGTTTATAATCGATGATTCCACAATGGAGGAAGGAGCACAGTTTTCATAAACAATCCTGTATTTTAGCAGTCTTTTCACTACATGATAACATATTCTGTCTTACCAAAACACTAGGGTTAAGAATCAATTGTGTTAATAGACAAATGTCTCCAATTAGCCTCTTCCATGAACACGCATTTGGATTATTTATGCTGTTTATTATTAATTTTAATTCCTCTATGTATGACTTTCTGTATTTAAATAGAGCGTTACATTTTAAAATAAAAGGTACTACATCCTCATCTTCATATTGACAAAGTGGAAAAACAGCGCTGACTTAATGTTGATTAAATTTACTTGTGTTGGACTGGAGTACATATGTTCCTGTGATTAGATGAGCTTTTATACCACCAAGGCGGACATCTTTAATATTACTTTCAATTGAGGACCAGAGATCATAAACAATTCAAATCTTTAAACCTGATAGAACGCAGTAAGGCAGGTTAGATTTGTTTTTAAGTCCCAAATTTATCAATTGCTAGTTTTTCACTTTTTTTCCAGGTTAATTTATACGGCGGATTTTTTTACCATTTTAGCAGCACTAGGAAGAACATATTGATTATGAAGATTATCTATGTAGGTAACCCAACTGTCTGAAGTTTCTAAATTTGTTGAAATCTGTCTTTTAAGTATTTGATATGTCTTTGGTAATATATATAACTATGTCATTGCCTGGTAAACTTTTGATCTGTTTGTTTGTTATTTTACTTGTATCATCTCCTGATAATCTTGTGTTCTGTCTGGCAATATCTAACTAGTGTCATTGCATGGCAAACTTTTGTTCTGTTTAGAAGTATCTTCTTAATGCCATTGACTGTTAAACTAGTGTTTTGTTTGGCAGTATCTAACTAGTGTAATTGACTGGTCAATGTTGGTGCTGTTTTGGCAGTATCTATCTAGTGTAATTGACTGCTAAATGTTGGTGCTGTTTTGGCAGTATCTATCTAGAGTAATTCACTGGTCAATGTTGGTGCTGTTTTGGCAGTATCTAACTAGTATTATTGACTGGTCAATTTTTGTGCTGTTTTGGCAGTATCTAACTAGTGTAATTTACTAGAAAACTTGAGTTCTGTTTGGGTGTTTCTAATAAATGTCATTAATTGTTAAAATTAGGTTTTGTTTGGCATTACATTTTGTATTGTAGTGTCATTGACATGTAAGGTTAGGCCATGTTTTCCAATGTTGAATATATATATATTGGACTGGTAAACTAAGGTTATGATTGGTTGTATCTAAATAGTGCCATTGAATGGTAAACTAAGGTTATGATTGGTTGTATCTAAATAGTGCCATTGAATGGTAAACTAAGGTTATGATTGGTAGCATCTAAATAGTGCCATTGACTGGTACCAGTAAACTAGGGTTCTATTTGGTTGTATCTAAATAGTGTGAATGACTAGTTAATTTGGGTTCTGTTTAGCAGTAATTAACAAGTGTCCTACACTAGTAAACATGGGTTCTGTTTAGTAGTATCTAATCAGTGTCATTAAACGGTACTCTGAGGTTCTATTTGGCTGTATCTAAATAGTGCCAGACTTCCATCGAATGAAGTAAATATGAGTTTTTGAACATGACACATTTATTAAATATATCTACATGAACACTAAATTTTAAAATCATGCAAGCATATGAACTCTAAAAATATATACAACTCAACATTTAAAGATATGAATAAGAATAGGAACAAATATTTTACAAAAATATTCAACACATTGTATGATATTGTACAATGGAGTTTTATGTACTTAGTTGCTGCAAACATCTTACATTTACAAACTTACAAAATAAATATCTCATGTCAATCTAATTAAAATACATATCATGTGTCTCAGCTTTCCTTACAATGACCTGAAAACGCTCTAATCTACTTCCTGTTTTACAGAACTTTTGGGATCCTTTGGTTTTATCGGATTAATACACACCTTCAGGAATTTGAAGGCTAAAACTTCATTGGCTGATGTAATTATTACCAGAATAGAAAGTAAAATTGAGTGTCATCATATCCTAGTAAACCATGCTTAGACACACGATCTGAAAAACTTATATGAGTGTGATATAAATAAAACAAAAAATCAATAATTTCTTACTTGAAATTAAGATTTGCAATTCTAATAATATTGTTTGCATTAAATTTAATTTAATTTATGGATGTAAAACTTTCAGAGAGTAAAAAAGCACACACAAAATATACCTTTGGTTAAAATATTCTTATTTTACAAATGAATGAAACATTGCGTTACTCCAATTGCTGACATATATATGAATCAAATCTACTACATTAAACTATGTTTCCTGCTTAACTATTTTAATTTCAAAATTCATTGTAAAACCTAACAACAACAAATGGTTAATAAACCAAACAATAATATGAGTCCAAAGAACACCATCCCCTGCTCATACATGTACTATCAAATATGTTCTCTGAACCATGAAATCAGGGTCAACATTGTAATTTGTTTATTAATTTTCATTTCACAATAAACAAAACCCCAAAACTTTAACCTTAGAATGTACTAAATTCCAACTATCACATTTTTTTGTTCAGTGATCTGGGTAATTGGTGTTATGTAATTCACTGTTTCAGAATCTAATGACTTCTGGGTAATATTTTCAGTAGCGTACACCAAAATGTTTTGATTGATTAAAAACATCCTAAACAATAGAAATTTAACAAATGACCTGACACAATTTGAATACCAACAATGAATATACCCACAATTCATTAGATCCAGAAACAAATTCATAAATTTTACATCGTAATGAACATGTGAATTAAGAATGAAGTTGTTGTGACTGCAATATCATGGAAAACTACCTTGCTTAAAATCTAACCAGGTATTAGAAGGATAAACAGAATTTTGGAAAGAAGGACACAGATCAGAAAATATAAAACCCATTTCCAAAATAGGTGGGGAGTAAAACTCAGGTATTGTTTTCTACTGTTTAAATTCTGGCATGCACTAAATCTTAACAACACAAATATAATAACAAAGAAATGTATGTCAGGTAAGAGCAACATAGATTGAGGACCCTTTAAACTTAAAGTAAGGAAAGTTTAAAGGTAAAAATGTCTCAATCCTGCCCTGGCAGCTTCACATTTTTCTGACTCAAAATTAGCATAAATGTAACACTATGTTCTCTTCATCATTGAATAAAGATTTGACCAAGACAGCTTTATGATTTTTCTTGACAACTTTCGGTTTAAATTGGTTAAGTTGTTTCAGAAAAGATTTTTTTCATTGTACTATTTTATAATGATTACTGATATACGTATGATAAGATGTGACAAATGCATAAAAAAAATATATTACAATGAATTATTTGGATCATTACTCAATCAAAATCGAATATATTTTACTTCAAACAAGAAATAAAATGTTCTCAAAACTAATTTTTTCAAGGCCACATAAAATCAGTTTCAATGAAAATGAGCCCAATATATATTTTAATGACAAAGTGATATGATAGATTGTCTGTTGGGCTATGTCATAATGACATGAATAGATAAATGTGTTAAATGAAGCAATTTATGAGCAATATATCTTCCTTCCTTAACAGTTTACAACTTTCACATAGTTCTTCTTTTTATATTGTCAAAGAAATGGGTTCAAAACAGCCTCACTTGTTACAGTAAAATCCTTTCATAACTTCCATAATTAGCAGATAAATATTGTTAAGTCTTTGTTTTTCGATCATATATATTTTCTAAACTGTATGCCCTACTAAATGACTCTAATTTTATTTCTCAACAAACAATTCTTTCATGCACTCTTGTAGGATGATGATGTAAATAGCTCTGTTCTTCTTTCTGTTAAATAACTACAAATATACATAATAATTAATATTTAAATTTACAATTCTGGAATATTAATTGACTTCTGCGTTAACATTGCAATATATGAAATGAAACAATCCATTGCAATTTTATGAATAAATGTAAATTCAGAAAATCATAAACCTTCTTCACTGATACATTATGATAGCAAAAGTTACAAACAGCTTTTATTAAAATAGATATAGGAAGATGTGGTGTGAGTGCCAATGAGACAACTCTCCATACAAATAACAATTTAAAAAGTAAACCATTATAGGTTAAAGTACGGCCTTCAACACGGAGCTTTTATGCATACTAATTGAATTTAATTCTTTGAGAATTTCTAAATTTCCTACAGCTTGATCCCCTTAATATCTGTAACTTCATGCCAAGGAGGCTTCAAATGCTAAATTCTGTCAGTAAATTAATTCCTTTATTTCTGTTTTAAAGAATAAAAATTGCTCAAATCACCATTACTTTATACTTACTCAAGAAAATGTTCCAGCAAACTGACTAAAGCCTGTACTTTAGATTCACTCATATCCATGGACATGATCAAGTCGGGCATTTTTACTGAAAGCATACATTAAAAATCTTAAGTTCATATTTATGAGATAAAAGCAAAGTGTCAGATGCTCATGTATTCTGACATTCAATATTAATTTTAGAACTATTTAGTCAAATTTCAGTACTCTGCAAAACTAATAATAAACAATGATAAAATGTTCTTAAAAACTAGTTCCGATATATTATCAGTATGAAAAAAAAACATGTAATTCTAAGGTACTCAACCAATAATCTTGCTGACACATGTGGTGAATGTTCCTTTTATTTTTTTAAATAGTTGCGTTTTTGTTTGTTTGTTTGTTCGAGACTGTGACATATATTTTCGTAAACTGTTTTGCCATAAATTAGGGGGTTAGTTTTCCTGTTTGACTTGTTTCACATTTTCATGTAGGGGTCTATTTATAGCTGGCTAAATGGTATGGGTTTTTATTTATTGTTGAAGGCTGTATAGTTGCTCACAATTGCTTACATCCACTTCATTTGAACTCAGGTGGACAGTTGTCTCATTAGCAATCATACTACATCTCCTTATTTTTATAAACATACTGTTTTTTAAAAGTGCAAAAAGATAGAGATTTTAATTCCTTTTCTGCCAGGGCTAGCTCTTAAATACACAAGAGTGCAGTCTGCACGGTTAGAAACGAGTCCCATGTCCCCGACTTGTAAAATGATTGGACTAGTAAGGTTTTGCAAGACTTTGTTTAGACCAATAAGAAAAATGTCAGAATATTGGTCTTTGGACTAGTTGAAAAAGTTTTGATGCAGACTGAGAGTGAGCCTAATTATAATGTCTGAAAATAAAATGAATTTGAAAATCTTGCAGACTAGTCTTTACTATAGCTATCTTGAAAACATTAATCAACACACCATTGTAATAACTTTTGGAATATGTTCAATGTCATGTGAACCTTATGATATGAAATGTACGTCTTAAATGATTTTTGGAACATCCATGCACATAGGTTTTTTGGTAGTTGAAGAAAATCACAAAAACATTTTTGATCTGTGCACTATTAAAAATGTTTTGCATGTGACATTATTAAACATAGTCTTACCAAAAATTCTAAGTAGATGCTGTGCCCCATACACTAAAGATGGAGCATATGTTTGATAAGCTTCTGGTGGGAGTAGTTGCCACGACAACACACTGTTTATAACATCTTCTCTATTTGCTGCTGTATTACTGTCACTACTTTCGTTACTTCCTGTTGACTCCTGGGTTTTATCCTGACCCGAAACAGAACTGGGTAATAACAATGGAGGAGGCCTGTCTCCACGACGCTTAGATGGTCCAGGCTTCTCAGGAGGTATCTCCTCCTCTTTAAGTTCTGACAGATCTTTGTTTCCACTTGATTTACGTCTTTTTCTACCTCTTTTATGACTCGAGGCAACACTATCTGATTTTTTGTCTACATCCCTTTCATTGTCGTCTGCAGATGATGATTCAGTACCAGAAACTTTATCGGTGTCTTTTTTCACAACTTCGTGTATTGATTGTCTGGTCAATCTTCTTGGAGTTATCTCCTCTTCTTGTGTAAAATCTATTTTTTCTTTTTTAAATATTTTTGGTGAAAGCTTTGGTAACTTTGGTGATGGTTCTCCATTACAGGAGGAGGCCGTTGCATGATGTTTTGAAGGTCTACCTCTTCCAGGTGGTCTTCCAGGGGACTGCATGCTGAAAATATTCGATGAGAGTTATGAAAGAAAAGATGTAAGTTAAAATTTAGGTAATATAATATTGCCTGTTATACAGTTTATCAAATAACAATAATAATCTACTTATGATTATACAATATATATACTGTAAGAATAAAAGTCTGGCAATTATATCGCAATTGAGCCAAACCACTTTTACCTATAAAATCTTCTTTGCTGGGTATCAAGGATACTTGTGTTGCTTTCTTTGAGGCTGTAATTTTTCTCTGGCACTAATCCTTACTAATTTATGAAGATAGTCAGAGATTTTCTGGCATACTAGGTATTAAAGGCATTCTGGCATATTTCTGTATCTAAAATCTTCTGGCAAACTACAATACTGAAGACAATCTGGTATAGCACATTACAGTATCTGAGATATTCTGATATACAATAGTACTTGAGATATTCTAAAATACTACAGTACATAAAGTATTTTGACATACTGCCGAAAGGAATATATACTACTGTAGAAGATATTCTAGCAAATTACAATACCTGAAATATTCTGGCATTCTGCGAAACTGGGTATTTTCCGGCAAATTACAGTATGACATATTTTGGCAAACCAAAGAACTGGCTATTTTCTGGCATACTACAGTTCTTGCCATGTCCTGGCATAGTGCAGTACTAGATATATAATGGCATACTACTGTGCCAGAGATATTCTGACATACTACAGAACCAGAGACATTCTGGCATACTGCAAAACCCCAGATATTCTGGCATATCACAATTCCAGAGATGTTATGGCATACTACAGTTCCATGGATATTCTTGCACAGTACAGTACCAGAGATATTCTTGAATAATACAGTGCCGTACACATTCTTGATTACTGCAGTACCACATATTTTCTGGCAGACAACAGTTCCGGAAATGTTCTGGCATACTAATGTTCCATAGATATTCTGGCATAGTACAGTACCAGAGATATTCTTGCATAATACAGTATCGGAGATTCTTTGGCATACTACTGTGCCACAGATATCCTGGCATACTACTGTGCCACAGATATCCTGGCATACTACTGTGCCACAGATATCCTGGCATACTACTGTGCCACAGATATCCTGGCATACTGCAGTACCGCAGATATTCTGGCATACAACAGGTCCCCTGATGTTCTGGCATACTAATGTTCCATATATATCCTGGCATAGAACAGTACTAGAGATAGTCTTGCATAATACATTATCTGAGTTATTCTGGCATATTGCAGTACCAGAGTCATTCTGGCATACAGCAGTACCACATATTTTCTGGCATACAACATTACTGCTGGTATTCTGGCATGCTATAGTTCCATAGATATTCCTGCATACTATAGTACCAGATATATTGTGGCAAGCTACAGTACCTGATATAAATTGACATGCTACAAAACCTGAGAAAAAATGGCATACTACAGTACCAGTTATTTTCTGGGATACTGCAGTAACCAGAACATATTTGTATACCACAGTACCCAGATAGTCTGGCATACCATAGTAAATATTATTCTGGAATACTACAGTACCAGAGATTTTCTGACATACTGCAGTACCCAAGATTTTCGGGCATGCGACAGTCAAAAGATATTCTACCATACTGCATTGCCAGTAATTTTCTGGCATACTACAGAACGATAAATATTGATGTATTCTGCAGTATCCATGATTTTCTGGCACACTACAGTACCTGAGATAATCAAAGAGCTGAAGAGCTCTGAGGGGAAAGACGGCCATTGTTTCAATTTTTAGGGGGGTATCTTTTGATAGTCTACATACAAGGAATGAGCAAAAGAACAGCTAGAACATATAGAAAGGCTGACAATAATGAAACTAATTGTTGTATTCATCATAGAGACAATTTGGACCAATGAGATCTGCACCTTCTAAATCAAAACATTTGATTAAAGTTGGGAGTTAATTATCTAAAATTCAATTGAATTTAACAACTACTACAATATATTTTAGAATTTTAATTATGTACAACTGAACGGCAGGCTAAGACCATTCTCAATTTTTTATGACAGTATTCTCAAGAAAGTGAGGACTGAAAAATCTATTCAGTTTTAATTATTCATTGATTAAGTTCCCAGTTACAACTCTCATCACAGGGATCATGTACTTATAAAATCAAATATGATTGATATAAGCTGTGTGAAGTTTGTTTCCAGATCCCACATTTTGATATATCTGTAAAATTCATGAATAAATAGCTTTTAAACTAAATAAAGCAATATTTAAAAAATTTAAAAAAAAAAAGACCACTACAATAATTATGTTGGTTTTTTTTAATTGATGACTTATCATATATATACTTAATGTGACATTTTTAGTGTTCATGTACATTAACTTTCATTTTAGTGGGTAATTAATCATCAATTGAGGTGCTCCTTAATTGGAGAAAGATTCTAAAAACATAACTTTACAGAAAGAATGAAAACTGCAGTTGCTCTCCCCAATCTCAATAGGTATAAACTACAAAAAGCAACATTTTTTTTTTTTAACCATTTCAATAATTATGTTGATACACATTTTGTTTTTATATAGAAGACTACTAATAATGTACTAAATGTCACATTTTAAATGTTCAGAAACATTTACTTTGATTTTAGTGTAAAATAACTCATCAATTGAGGTGCTCCTGAATTGGAGGAAGATTCTTAAAACAGAACTTTACAGAAACAAAGAAAACTGCCGTTTCTCTCCCCAATCTCATGAATCCCCATTGACATTGTTTACCGCGAAAGTTGACCTACATATTATCTGATTATAGCCTCAGATTAAAGCATTGCATGTTGGTGTGTGAATCATCTACACTACAGCAAACATCATTAGGTTTATATTTAACAAATACGGATTTTAAATTAGTATACAAATACTGTGAATGATTTTTATAATGAATAAAGGATATCCCTGTGTAGTGTGGCATTCCAACAATGACGTCACTAGGTTAGATATATATATAGAATATTTCGTAATACTGATTTTTCCGGACTGTAAAAGAAACGTATATAGTGTAAGGGAAAGCTCAATATACGATAATTTCATGAGAAACAGAAGGGAAATGTGTAAAAAATGTATTTAAAGTCAATCTGTTCTCCTTGTCATCAATTTCAGTATGACATTTCGAGGGGGTTTCCAAACTATCAAAACAAAATGATTGACGTGAGGGAATGATACTCTGACCAACCCCATTAGGGAATTGACGGCTTGAAGCCGTCTTTCCCCAAAAACTTCAAATAAAAGCTTCAAAGTGTATATGTATGTATCGTTTACATGGATTACCAAAGGCATTAGTCTATAACTTATTCAAATAATCTTCGTTATGGTAATAAATGATCTGAGAGAAATTTGTACAAGTGTATTGTATTGGTGTACATATTTATTTATTTGTTTCTAAAATAAAATATTGTTTGCACTAACAAAATTAGGATCATAAATGTATCACTTAAGCAAAAGATAAGTAGCATTCTTACAAAAAAAATTCTGAATACCTTTACTGCCATTCTTTATTTTATAAGTGTCATTCATGTATAAAAGATGTTTTTTTCAATCATCTTTGATTAAAATGTCTCACAATTGGTCCTTGTCCTGATTTTTCAAAAAAAAAATAATTATATAAAAATGGCATTCATTGGGTCATCATTCATAATTATTCTATTTAAAAATGTTTTATCTTACCACCAATTGGTACAAATAAGCCCTACACATGTACTCTTTTTCAAAGGTCAAAATATGTGCAGTATATTTTCAACATGTATATGACACGAACTTCTAAGAGTTTAAACTAATATAATAAAATTCTGTATATTACCCCTTCACTTTGGGTCTTCCTCATAATTCAATTTGGCTGTTATCCAAAGTTGTGTGTCTACGAGTTGAAACATAAAGATCACAACTGGGAACCAGTAGGTAAACAAAACCTATCATCTATGAACAGTACAGAGGTGTGGTTTGTGAAATAGCTGTATTTCCAAAGTTTAACCTATATAAATGCAATTTCAGACCACAATTGATGTGAAGAAACCTTACCTAGTTTTAATTTCCCCTTTGTTCTTGTAAGTAGTTTGTAACTTGCTATACTGCTGTCTCTCATTGTCGTACAACAAAACTAATGGTAAGGTATAGTCAAAACAAATCCTAAGTCCATCTACTAATTCTTTACATAAGTGTATACTGAAACAGAGAAAATAACAGTATAGTCAAAACAAATCCTAAGTCCATCTACTAATTCTTTACATAAGTGTATACTGAAACAGAGAAAATAACAGTATAGTCAAAACAAATCCTAAGTCCATCTACTAATTCTTTACATAAGTGTATACTGAAACAGAGAAAATAACAGTATAGTCAAAACAAATCCTAAGTCCATCTACTAATTCTTTACATAAGTGTATACTGAAATGGATAAAAGTACAATTCTTCAAATTCTAAAACAAAGTAATACAAACAAATCTTGTTCTATATGTATCTACTTATCATCTACAAAAGGTATACTGAAACAAAGTAAAAACATATTTTAGTCAAATAAATGCTCAGTAAATATACCAATTCTTTTATTTTAAAATTCTTGGGAGTGATAGTTTGATTAACTCTTTCCTTTACTTATTTGATTTGTGTTCTTTTTTAAATTTCTCCCAATGAATGATATGAATTAATATGTGTTTGTTATTTCTTTGTTGAGACACTCAAAGAATATTGCATTTTTCCAGTAGGAAAGTCATGAACCAGTCTTTTTACCACTGCATAGCTGCTTCAATGTCTTTTAGAAGTAAAGCATTCATTTTGGCAGGTAATATGCCAGATGAGAAAGATTATTGGTTTTAGAAGAGGGCCCAGAACACCTGAAGTTACTGAAAGTTCTTCAGATGCTTTATAGGTGACTGTTTGGATTCTATTGGAGAGAAATGATCTGACCATTTAGTTGCCTCATCAGAAACGTCAGTGATTTAAATTGTAAAGAGAACATGTGAGTAGCACCTTTTTTTTTATCAAATACTTTGCCAAACTCTTGGATGACAAGATCAGTGTGTTACAATGTTTGAGCTGGTTGATGTATAAGAGATATAACCTGTGATTCCATTGTTCATTTTGTTTAGAGTCTGTGATGTGTTTCATTTGATCCTTTAAGTGTTCATCACTTTAAAGCTGCTTACAAAATATAGTCATTCTGTTCTGTGGTTCCTCATAAAACTGTGAAGAGTACTTTCATTGGACTAACAAATAGATGAAAGTGATGTGATGAAGCACCCACTTTGAGTTTGGTTTATACTTTCTGTTGTTTCAATCTTTAGTGTCATCTGATTGTCATGAATATCTAACAAAACCTAATATATATAACTAGATCCTCTGGAGTATGTGTGTAATATTTCCCACTGAACATTTATCAGATTACAACAAATCAATCATTAACATTTATACCTGTAATTTTAATGACTTACTTTTTTTCAAATGGTATATTATTCCCCTCTTTATCTAGATATCTAGGTTTTCCTGGTGTTCCACACATCAGATTTACACAAAAAGTCTTCACAAAACTCTCTAAAATGTTGATCACATTGTGTTCTGCAGGCAGGGAAACAAGCTGAAAATATTCATGGAGACATTGTAAATTCTATATATTTGCTAAATATGACAGTGAAAAAAGCTGAAAATAATAGGAGGGATATTGTTAAAGTAGTCTACCCTTCTATGTTAATGATTTCTATGTCATTTTCTTAATTTGTAAAGTTATAATAGAGTCATAGTCACATGTTAGATGAGGTTTTAAAGATTGATGTCCTAATGAATAGGGCCAAAAATAAAATATTGTTTGTTTCCCCTCCCACCACCGACCCGGTAGAATCGCTGCGACTCGAAAAATTTAATTGGCCAGTCTTGCCCAAATTTTTTTTTGCTATGTTGGTTTTTGGTGATATGTTTCCGATGCTGTAGTAAACGTGTGTTGGTTTTTTGTAATACCTTTCCGATGCTGTAATCAAGAAGCGTTTTAAATCAAGGCATTTTTGCATTGAAGCGTCTATATGATTTGGAATCAAGGAAAACAAACTACCTTGCTACACGATTTGTGTTATGTGCAAGGGTGATATTTTAAAATAAAAAAAATCTGAAGTATCTTTCAACCCACTGAGTGCACCTTGATTGGCTTTGTCTTTTACCTCTGTTCCTGTTTAAAGGATAAAATCTTTGAGTTAAAATGGTCTGAATCGCGCTTTGAAATCAATCTATTTTGTCTTCGACTTTGAACAGGTTGGGCACAAGTCAGAAAATGTTTGATACGTGAATTCCCTGCTTTCACCTCTTGTGTAAACAAGACCAGTTTAAATGTGGTTTTTTTTCTCAATTTATGGCATGAAATTTACAAAAGGGCACATTTTACGTTATAACTGCATCAGTTGAATTTTTAAATACTTAAAGTATTCTAGGAACAACAAAACATATAAGTGAAGCCTTGTTTTTTTCTAGAACTCGAAAAAACATACAAATCTTTTGTTTAGGAATTTATTGACCAAGCTGCATGATCCAGGTGCAACTGAACATAACTGAATTATGTTCACTGCTATTGAAAATTTTTATTCATTAAATTTTAATTCCCAAGTCATTAACATATCTTTTTGTCATCTCATAATTGATGATCAAGGTATGAATTGATAAACAGGAATTGTTTTTTTGTGAGTTATGCATCAAATTAGACTTGAAATAAGCTTGATTTTTCATTACACATATTGTTATCATCATGATCATATGAAGGATATGTGCTTTTGTAGATTTCATACCATAAAATGAATAGGAAAAAGGAGGTCCCTGTATACTGTTTTAAACATCAGTAAACTGGGGTTTACACTGAAAACAGGTTATACCCGACTTTTCTTGACTTATCTTACCTGTTGAATTTTGTAAAAATTCAATATAGAAAAATTATATCAAGAAATAAAATAAAATAATTTGCCTACCTACCTACCTACCCATACCCTGATAACCTCAGTCGGGGAGGGGAAACAAAGATATTTTTAATGTTGGCCTAGGATAAAAATTAAGTACATATTACTATTTGATTTATACCAACATTTTATAGAATAAGATTGAATATAAGTTTATATTAAACAAGAATGTGTCCCCAATACACGGATGCATCATCTGCACAGACCAGAAAACAAAATGCCCCAAAATGGGGCATATAAATACCAGTATGTTTGTTATTGGCAATTTTTAAATAAAATGCAAGTTAAAATTCTTAGAGACTTAGATCATAATCAGTTCATATTTACTTTTCTTGTTTAGGACGTCAATAAAGTAACACATTATGGGTGTTCTTTGGTAATATACCATGAAATATTTATTGATTAAAATGTTACCATATCATCTCTATTGATGGATAAGTAATCTTTCTCCAACTCTTCCTTCAATACTTCTGGGATTTCAAATTCTAACAGTAACTTTTTCTGAAAATAAAAATATTAGCTTGTATTCAAAAATCTTTTTAAACAGGCTGACCTGTAAAATTTTTAAAAGTTTCCTAAACATCACATTGTAATGAAAAAGACAATAAAATATCATTGAGACAAATTGTGTAAATGTAGAAAAAAAAATCCCCAGAAAAAAATTATTGCTCATTTAGCATTATTTAATCACTCCAATGCCAATCAATATATCTAAGTATGTGATATTATACATTGTTATTACATGTGAAATATAAAACTGTTGGGACACAAAAAGCTGTTATTAAATTGGCAAAATATTACACAACACCTTGTTTTCTAATTAATCAATCAATTGATTGTTGCCTGCTCAATAAACTTAACATCTGAATGGCATCTAATTTTTTTTTTACATACAGTACGCCCAAGGAGTTTGTAATCCCAAACTCCATACTCCGATATTTTTCCTGGTGTAACACCAGGAAACTCCGACATCCCTCCCAAAATTCTCGGAGAAATTTGGGAGTATTCCCTCCGACTTCCGCGTAAATCCGCTACCTTTTGTTTATTGTATTAGCGACATCTCTCCCAGTCTGGTGTGACGCGGTGTGACACCAGGTAATTAATTGCCCTAATCCGTCTGATCTATGCCGGCACGCGACAGTCAAGGTATGTGAGATTTCTAATGTAATTAAACAATTGTATTTCCTGTCTATTGATTATCAGGTTATATCTGATTGCTTGAAACAAATGAAAGATTAAAATAAAAAGCAAAACGTTGTTGTTAATTCTTTCAATTACTCTGTACATTTTAATCAAGTTTTTAAACAACTATATTTGATTTTGACTTCCGTTTTTTTATCAGTAAAAATTCACTAAAAGAGATATAATTGTGCAACAATAAACGGAGACTAACGCTGAATAAATGAGGGCAGTTTAAAGAAAAATTACACGTCTCAAAGTTTTTTATACTACAAGTAAAAAAGAAAATATTATTCCTTATCTGTTATGCTAATAATTCTACGCCATTTCCATTTTACGATTACAAAATAAAAGTTTTAAAATCCAAAACGTTGTTGTTAATGCTTTCAATTGCATTAAAGTTTTATAAAAAAATCTATACTTGATTATGACCTCGTTTTTTATTTATCGGTAATTGATATAACTTACGAAAAGAGACATACTTGCGTGAAAATAAACGGAAACTAACGCTGAAGGTATAAAATGTGAGCAGTGAGTTTAAAGAAAATTACGTGTCTTAAAACTTGTATATGCAAGTAAAAAAGAAAATACTATTCACCATTCGTTATGCTTAATAAGTCTACGGCATTTTCTCTTCACGATTAGCATTACTTTAGGATATAATACATTTCGGCTACAACAGGAATACTTCTATAGCTGCATCAACTTGTCGTTGCATAATATTCATTTACGCACAATGAATGTAAACCTTTGTGTTGTATTTAGAACAGTTATCTTTAAATATTTTTAAAACATTTAATTGCCGTGGGAAGACGACACGCATCTCAGTGATCAACAGTGCGTGGTTGAACTTGAACTTGACTTCGCTCACAATTTTGAATGCTAAAAATAGTGACATCAATTTTGTCCACGAGATTTTTATTTGGCGGGAAATAGTATCATGTAACAGTAAACTCAGGTGACCTTTCTGGATAACCGTGGGAAAATTCATGTAATGATTGACATTTGTGTGCGTTAAGATTGAGGCTCTAGAAGGTCCTTTTACAATTGATTAACCGGATTCTAAATTTTATTCCTTTTCTGAATAAACGAACATCAGCCTTTTATTTATACGTTTCTCAGTCAACAGAGGACATAAACCTGGACATTATTTATACTTCCATAGTCAACAACACTATACATTAATGGTAGATGAAAACAGGATGCATGTCGTTCAGTTCCTGATGGGCGTTGGTAGAGATCCTCTGTGAAAATGTGTCGATCGTAAAAATCTGATCCACATTTTTTTTTACATATTTCTTTCTTGTACGATATAATTTCATTTTAATATTCTATAGTATAAATTGTTGAAATACTTCTTTTTATATTTCGCCGAGGAGCAGTAAAATACGGATTGCGCCAATCCAATTTTATTTTAAATAATAAAAGATCAATAACAGATCATAACAGATAAAAAACACATGATTTTATTTCTTCATATAATTAAATAAGGTTGTGATGATTGTGTTGTGTCTGGGCGGGGAATTATCTCAGTATTTATGAATATAGGGCTGCCACATTGCTGCTGCTTTTGCATACAAAACTATTTGTCACTTTACAGTTTCTTTTTTAAATTCAAATATTTCAAGTCGGTAATCTACCGAGGTAGTGAAACATAATTTTTTACATTTCAAAATAAATTGAAAGTAACAGAGTTTGACTTGTTGGTCCGATAAATTAACTCTAGGGTTTGATTTAGATTGGACAAATTACCGTAAAAACATCATTTTGTTTTTAGCCAGTTGATATTAATTATATAATATTGAAATATTAATGAACCGGATATTCACTGAGTAGGTCATAAAAGGTTCTAATTGTGGTAAAATCATCTTTGTTGAAACTTTGTTGAAAAAAACAAAAATTATGACCTGATCGGACTATAATGAAAATACTAAATAAGTGTTTTATTCATATTTTTATACGTTTTTACGTTTTATTTAATGTGACAATGACATGGGCATATACATACAAGAATAATTATCTTATTTTAAATAAAAATGTCACACTTTTATCTGACAATGAATGGACATTTAAATAACGTATTTTAAAGCACACAGGTGCAATCAAGATCAATTAAATGTACAAAGGTAATAAATCTGGCTAATCCGATTATGTTGTCACGCGTCATTAATTTTCAGTTCATCCGATGGGCAATAAACCAATTAACAGCCACGCAGTGTTGGGAGAGAATCTTTGGAGGAAATTGGGAGTAGAATCCGTGATTCGCGGTGTCACACCGCTACACTCGGAAATCGGTGATAAAAGTTCGCGATTACAAACTCTCTGGGCGTACTGTAAATAACGAATGAAAATTATGATAACTGATACTGTTACCTAAAAATACAGTTTTTACCTTTCTATCTTCACTTTTATTACTTTTCCCACTAATTTCACTTCCCTCTAGGCTCTGTAAAGATACAACTATTTTTTTTATATGTTTATTTTCAGTTATCTAACAATTATTCAAAATTGAAAACCAATAAGATAATTTAAATATGAGAGATCCCATATATTCATAAATGAAGCTCATTCTTGCCGTTTTTAATCGCAAATGAAGATTTTTCATTTAGGCCTGTTGAACATACACTTGCAAATTTTAATTGCATATTCAGAATGATTACATGTCTATGAGTAAAAAAAAATAAAAATCCTGAACATTTGTCAAAAGTCTACTAACAAACTATACAAGATTAATACTTGGTCATCCAAATACTTACGATCAATCTCAGCTATATTTTTTTTGTGTAACAGACTCCTGAATCTGATATTTTTGAACATGCCATAAATAAGAAGACCTATCACCCTACTTAGAAACTTAATTCTTACTTTAACCAACCACCTTGTTACACCTATATGTTTAAATTGTTAAGTTGCAAACCTGACTGTCCTCATCCTCGTCATGTTCCCCATTCTGTACGCCATTTTCTATCTCATCATCATCGTCTATTCTACCATTGGCTTCCTCTTCATCTCCACTTTCCTCTTCCAAGTCATCATCTTCTTCATCTGACACATTCTGCTGATCATCATCACTTTCTGCCAAGGGTGATCTCCCCTTAAATGTTCTTCTTAAAATGGCATCTATATGTTTATTTCTGCTCTTATTTGAACTACTGAAAAATTTAAAAGCGATAAATACACAGTCATTCTATTTTCTTTGATATCCTAAATAAAGTTTTTGATTCTATTTTTGAAGAAGGTATTAAGGACACTGTGGATCTTGCTGGGATTCCTTAATGTTGCCAATTGCATTATGTTGTTAAAATATATCACATAACATCATTTAAAACATTTGTAACATGAATCAAAAGCTTAATCATGTGCAAAGGAGACATCAAAGCAACCTAAAAATAAACTGTTCACACACATTTTGTGTCTTGCCTACAGGACAATTCAGAAAATGGTCAACAAATTGAGATGTACTGATAGTAATGCAACTTTATACAAAATATCATTGATCTTTCACAAGCAGTTCCTATCAAACATTTGTCAAACAGACTTAAGCAGAAAACTGTAACAATAAATGTTCTTTATTTATTGAAAGTGGCTGGACCATGACCAAGGGAGCAGGTGCCCTACAATAATCGTACGACTGACATTAATGAAACTTCAAACTAACTTCAGCAGATACCTGAACATTGTAAAAATGCTAACTAATACAAAGTCATTTACCATGTCCTACGGGACAGGGCCTTAAAATATCTGTCAAACAGAAATGAATTGATAGCAATGCTACTTAATACAAAATATATCATTGATCTCCTGTTTTGGTCGCCATGATACAAGTACTTTGGAATACTTACAACCTTCTAGTAGCATCTGACAACTGCTTCATAAGTATTCTGTTTTCTTCTGTGTTTTCCAATATAGAATTTTCTGCAACTACTCTGTCCCAGCTGTAATACACCAGTCAAAACATGTTTTAATGAAAGGTTCTGAATATTCATGAATAACTCAGGATTAAATATAGGAAAGAATTTGTTTGAAATGTGAGCAAGCTTACACAAGCCCTGGTGCATTAAATAGTAATTTGTAGTGTACATGTATCTTATTTTTCTTTCAAAAAGAATTATCTTCGTTGTTTGAAATGTGAGCAAGCTTACACAATCCCTGGTGCATTAAATAGTAATTTGTAGTGTTAATGTATCTTATTTTATGTAACATGATTTTTCTTTCAAAAAGAGTCTCAGTAATGTTTGATTTATCTATGGGCTATTCCAGAAAAAAATGTATGGGGGGTGGGGGGGTTGGAAGGCAGTTTTTGTCAGCACCCGCCACCCAGACAATTGTAATTAAAGGGAAATATCAAACATGAAGATTATGAAAAGAACATTATAGGGAAGTTGTTTAAGTTCAATCCCTTTGTTTGTTTTTACCTTTTAAACCAAGACAATCATAAGAATCTGAGACGGTCCTTAATGTTTAGAATAAAACGGTTGACATGAGGGCATGGCCCTGAGCCAATGGTATAAGTCTACAGATTGCTTGAAAGCAATCGTATCCCAAAAACAATACATACCAAACTTCCTTTTGTGGTATTGAACCTTATGGTTAGATTTCATAGAGATCCATACACTTAACCTAAGTTATTGTCTGGAAACCAAATGCGTCTTTGGATGAAGACTACAAGGACATCATATATAGCAATATACATAACAAATGTATGAACCCAAAAAATTTGGGCTTATATAAAAAAACATATATCTAGCATTATGGGATGTAACTCTAACCTGTTATTCCAACCCTGGAAATGGATGTGATATGCAGGAATTCTCTGGCCATGTTTACTGTGTGTAACATCTGTATCTAATATCTGAAAATGAAAATAAACAATTAATGAAAACCTTATCTTACAAAGTCTGCTTGAAATACTTAGATAGTTAATAACACATGTACAATACAATAAACAACTGCATTGATTGCATGATACGCCCGTCATCTTGTGCGTGAATTTTTATGCAATAATCATAAATAGTTTCTTACATACAGTATGGGTAGACTTATTTTTATGGATGTCTTAATCCGTCAAGTCGGATATGAATAATCCAACATTTTTATGGTAGGTGTGAATGGTAATATATTTGTCCTTTCATCTTAATCCGTACTACTAAAATTACGGTTCACTGATTTCAGAATCAGGTTACCTGTAGTTTTAACCTGTCAGTCACTTTATTGATTATATTAGTTCTACATCATATTTGACATAAAATATTTTTACAGGTGAAATAATGGAGAAAACTTTGTTTTAATAAAAATAGCCTAAATTTTTTAATCATGGTTTTTATATTTCAACTGCTATTTATTTTCTTTGTTCCTCAAAATTATTTTTATTTTATGTTCCTTGTTTGTTTTTTTGTATCTTTTTTCATATGCGTTTGCATAAAATTTTTAAACATATTTTTATTCTTTATCTGAAAGTTATTTTTGTTTTACTGATTTATTTTCCACGTAAATCCAGTGATTAGCAGAATGTTGTCCAAGTACTGCTGCATACGTTTTAGTTTGACGCGGTCACATGCAAAATATTTCTATATTAATCACACTACATTTGTATTTAATATTCATTCTGTGTTGGGTCAGTTCCGATATGAAAATAATTATTGTATACTAGTAGCTTGATGATTCTTTATAGTTGTGAATTTACTTTTTACTGTATTAAACAAAACATTGTCCGAAAGTTGGAGATGTATAACTTAAATAGTATGCAAATAATAACACTAGAAGAAGATATTGATTCTTTCCGGGCATAAGTTTATTTTAATATTTCCGTGTTTGTTCATTATGCTAAATTAATAGAGCTGCATTAGGGGTAGGAGGGGTCCGGATCTCGAAATCCCGGGTTTAAAAACACGAAGTCCCAAGGTCCCGAATTTAAATAAATATAAATCCTGACATCTCGAAAAAAGAATTTCCAGATCCCGAAAGGGTCAATCCCGAAATCCCGAACATAATTGCATAATATTAATTTACGCACAATCCATGTAAACTTGGAAACCCATATGTTATATTTTTGACAGCAATCTAAAAAAAAATATTTGCCGTGAAAAGACAATTCCATGATACACATATCAGTGATCAACAGCGTGTGCACTTGGTTGAACTTTAACTTGACTTCACTCACTATATTGAATGCTAATAAAAGATATTAAAGATCGATTTTGTCGACTGCATGAGATTTTTATATGGCGGGAAATATCGTAACAGTTAACACATTTGCCACTGTTTTTTCCATTCTTCCAGCGAGGAAAGATCTTTCTGCAGCAAGTCTGCATCTTCTGGTTTCTTGATGCGCCGGAAGAGTAGACAAAAAAAAAGTGCACGGCAAAATCCAGTTAAGTAAATCATACAATGCATTTGATCTCTATTTATCTAGGGCATGCTATGCCTCAAAACTTTTCCAGATGCACAGGTTTGTCTGTACACAGAGTAAATTTTAAGGTGAAAATACGGCTATTTTAGCCAAAGGGTCCACATGAACCTTAAATCGTCAATAACAATGAACAACATATTGAACGAAAATAACCATGTACATGTTCATTTATACAAACGATTGTTTACGTTTATTTCAACGTTTTTGTTTGAAGAAGTTTTGGACTTTGTGGAAACTGAAAGTTAAGGGTGTAAACAATGTTTAAAAATACAATGTAGGTTTTGATAAGGTAAGAACCTTTGCATCATAAAGTACTCGGGCCTTTGTCGGATCTGGTTCAAAACAGAGGACGGGTTCTCCTACAGAATAGATGAACTTTATGCCTCTTATGGACATAGTACGATATCCATTTGAAGATAAGAAATACACTCAATTGCTAAATAACTATTCAGGGATTCATTCCCGCGTCACTTCTCATAATAACAGGAAGTGGAATTGCGCAGTTAAAATTGTTCTATTTTCAGGAATAGTCACGAAAAATATCCGTATTAGATCGGTCGTCTACAGTGAATCCATGACAAGTCGCCCCACTGGCAAGTCGCCCCACTCCTAGTCGCCCCACTTTTTCACCAACTCGCCCCACTTTAAAAAAAACTGCCCCAACCTGGATCACCAACTCGCCCCACTTTAAAAAAAACCGCCCCAACCTGGATCACCAACTCGCCCCACTTTTTAAAAAATCGCCCCACTTGTGAAATGTGTTAAATCCCGTTAATATAACTCCTGAAAACTCGCACCACTGAACGGAAAACGATAAAATCTAGATTAACATATTATTAACCAGGATGAATGTAGTAAAGCCAACTCGCCCCACTCATGGAAAAAGATGTTATCCCGTTGTATATAACTTAAATTCCGTAAACATTACTCCTGCCAACTCGCCCCACTTATAGAAAACGATAATATCTAGATTTATATTATATTATTAACCAGGATGAATGTAGTTATGCCAACTCGCCCCACTTATGAAAAAAGATGTTATCCCGTTGTATATAAGTTAAATTCCGTAAATATTACTCCTGCCAACTCGCCCCAATTATGGAAAAAGATGTTATCCCGTTCAATTGTTATGCAAATAACTAATCTTAAAAAAATACAGTTATTCTTCAATAATACGAAAATTACTTTTAAGTGGGGCGAGTTTTTATATTTTAATTTTATATCTAAATATTACCGTTTTCCATTAAGTGGGGCGAGTTGGCAGGAGTAATATTAAACATGATTTAACCAATTTCACTAGTGGGGCGATTTTTTAAAAAGTGGGGCGAGTTGGTGATCCAGGTTGGGGCGGTTTTTTTTTAAAGTGGGGCGAGTTGGTGAAAAAGTGGGGCGACTAGGTGTGGGGCGACTTGCCAGTGGGGCGACTTGTCCTGCTTCCGTCTACAGTTATAACATCCAAGGATTTGTATGGGGTTAAATGATTAACTTAAAAGAATAACGGGCAAAAAAATGAAGATTAGAGAAAAAAGGGGTTAATTTTTTGAAGATTAGAGAAAAAACGGGTTAATTTTTTAAGGATTAGAAAAAAGGGGTGAAAATTAGGTGTTTACAGAATAACAGACCCCCACCATCCAGACCCTCTTGTATAGCTAAATAACTATACAAATCCTTGTAACATCGTATAAAATAATTGAACATAAAGTACGTTAAATATATACCTTCATTTTTCTTACGTTCAATGTTTTATAAACTATTTTCCATGAAGAGAAATACTTATTCCAGTTGAAATGATATTTCAGAATATATTTGTTTCCCATTTGGAACTTATATTATTACCACAGGCACTTGTCAGTCAGATTTCCCCCTACATCCCGTGTTACCATTAAGGTACCGGTATATAGGATTTTTTTTCTGAAACAAGTACCTGTGGTTATTACTATCTTTTTCGTGACAACAATGCCCCAACTTTTTGCACCTATCTAGCCGTGAAAAAAACTAAAAACTTGAAAACCAGTCCCCCTCCCCCCAAAAGAATATATTCTATTTTTTTAATTGAAATCACACATTCATCTGACCATTCATATAATTCCATCCGCTTTATCATCCGAATTTATACTTGCCACGAGCAACTCGACGGGTGCCATGCACATTTGGGACAAGGTATGCTTAACAGATATATAATTAATTAAACTGTCAATTGTTCTTGAACAATTGAGAGGTCTTTCCTTTTTTAATGTAAAATACATGTTCCAACAGACGTAGAATGTATTGAAAAGGTCAAGGTCAACCTTAAAAAGCTTGAAAACACACTAAAAATCCTTTAAATAAGGTTAAAAACACTAAATTCGCTATCTGGGACATGACCTTGACCTTTGACCGTTTGACCTTTGTCAAGGTCATTGGTCCCCAATGCCATTACTGAAGACCCCAAGGGTCTAGGACCTTTGGTTATATAGTAAAAGCTGATTTTGTCTTTTCAAAAACCTAAAACAGGGGTTATGCCCCTTATAGAAAGGTCAAATCTCTTTGATCAAAATGTAACAAAGTTGCGCCATAATGACCCAAACATTTTCCACCATTTAAAACTTCTGTAAGTATAATGGTTTCTGAGATTATCCCATAACAAGCTGTTAGGTCAGAGGTCAAGGTCAACATACAAATTTGACCTTGAGATATTTTTTAAAGATACATGAAATGATGATGATTGGTGAAGATCCTATGTGTCTACGACTTACGGTTTCTGAGTTTTGGTGGCCAACCGACACCGGTTAATTTTCATAGGGGCATAACTCTACCAATGAGTCGTTGAATCTTTTCGATCCAAATGTAACGAAGAACCCGGGTCTGGTCCTGAACAAATTTCACCCTTCATTTTTTTTCTACCTATTACGGTTACGGTGTTGGAACGATAACAAGGTTTTTGGGTTTCGGAGGGATTACTCCGAACCGACAAAATATTTCGACTCACAGGGTGAGTTCCGGATAGGTATTCATGACACCAATACAAAGTGTGAACATGCAAGCGACATGGTTTACGGTTACGGAGGGAAATTTTGTCAAAGTTTGGCGGAACAAGAAGAATAATAATCAGAAGAAATACAGTAAGGTCTTTCCCTTTAGTAAAAGGAAAGACCTTAATGAAATATATTGAGAATGGAAAACATCTCCCGGCTCAGTGGAGCAGCTAATATATTCCCGGTTGTAATAGGGTTTGTTTTGTACAGCATTTTATTAAATATGTATAGATTTGTGGACTCGTTTTTCTATTCGTCATTTTTTTATTTGTTTTGTCAAGATATTTTCAGATTTTCTTTTACCAATATCCATTTGGTGCCTTCTGTCTGCTGTGAATATGTATTGATTATATTTCAAGTCCAGTGGCGTATATTTCATAAATAGTAAGTTCAGTACCAGTTACAAATAAATATATTTGATAAAGATGGTTTGACCAGGATGAAGGTTGGCCGGAAATTTTTGACAGGAAATTGAAAATATTGACATGTTGGAGGCAAAGACATTTTCCATACATCGCGGGACGACTACGGTCCCCTAGCTGAAAAGGATGTTGAAAGGGAACTTTTATTTTAAAAGAACATAAAAAAACCCATTTCTTGCAAGCGAAGTCAGATTTATATAGTCTCTATTTTTTTAACAGAAAGTGGCTGTGCCTTTTCATTAATATACTCAACAAAAGAGGATCTGAACGACTTGTGAGGGGGACATATATCGTCACACAGAGAATCTGTGGCCTATTCCTATACACGGTTACTCTCGGGGGTGGGTGGGACGACTTGTGAGGAGGACATATCCTCACACAGAGAATCTGTGGCCTATTCCTATACACGATTACTCTCGGGGTGAATGGGAATCATGATAAATTAACTGCAGGTCAATATTGTCTGTAACCTCTATCTTGTTCAACAATGGCAAATGTTCATTCTTAATATGTTAACAGTTTCGATGTATAAGAGTAAAAGCATTTTTATCACTGAAATTAAAACAATAATAAAAGTTATCACATATACAGTGCTACCTCACAAACCTCAGAAACAGAAAATATAAACGAGTCCAAATTGAAAACTACGTTCAAACCTATTATTGCGTTGGATAAAAACCGCAATTTTTATACGTGTGCATGTAAAACAAATTTCGTTGTAGAAGGGTCTTAAAACAGCACAAACAACATTTTCCAAAAGACCAAAAAAGTGAAAAAGTATATTTAAGCAAAACGCATTTGACTAACAGGTCGAACAACTGATGTTCTTTAACCCAGCTCCATTGGCGATTGCCAAATAAAATTGATCACAAGATGTAACAAAATGGATCTTAATATAAATTTAATACTAAACAGAAAAAAATTTAACTTGTGGCCACGGTGTCAATATTTTTTTAGTACACCAGATCCGGATTTCGACAATAAATGTCCCTTCAGTGATGTTAGGGATCGAAACGGTATTTGGAAGGCCATATATATAAAAAGTACCCTCATTTTTAGATAGACTCTTGAATTTTAAGAGTCAATATACATGTAGGATGAACGGATCATATAAACCGGAGGGAAAATATGATACAAGTCCAGACGAAAAAATATAAACGAGTCTAAATTGAAAACTACGTTCAAACCTATGATTGCGTTGGATAAAAACCGCAATTTTTATACGTGTGCATGTAAAACAAATTTCGTTGTAGAAGGGTCTAAAAACAGCACAAACAACATTTTCCAAAAGACCAAAAAAGTGAAAAAGTATATTTAAACAAAACGCATTTGACTAACAGGTCGAACAACTGATGTTCTTTAACCCTGCTGACTGCCATTGGCGATATATATATATCTAGTTTGCCAGAACCAAGTATATTCCGTATAGACGTTGGATGCAGTTGCACTGTTAACTAGTTATGCCGAATGCAATGCACTTTTCAAAATCTGTCTCATTTCCATGACAGTTAGATACCTTCTGATGACCGAAATGGGCTTGAAGAAATATTTATGCTCGAGATTTATTTTTAAAGTTCAACAAAAAACAATTGTCTGATGCATTTTTTTATATTGTTCTTTATTATGTTTAAATTGCTTAGCATTGCTTATGTTCCAAATGTGATTCAGATTCGTGTTTTTCTATTATTATTGGATACCAAACATATTTTGTCTACATGAAATAGTGACACTGCTCTTTGCTCTTGTTGCCCGCCGTAATTCACAACGTGGTGTTATTGGAAAAGGAAATGTAGATTATATGTCAATATAAGACAGCAACCCACCCCAACCCAGAATAAACAAAAAAATAAAACAAAAAAACACGACATATAACACCTGTGCGGACAACATATTCCTTCACTAATAGACAGACGTAATCAATATATCAAGATCTCAGTTGCTTAGAGTCCAAAAAAATGTATCCTGATTTGCAGAAATTTTATTTACGAAATGTACACAACGAAAATAATCAACAAAGTATTTGATTTGGCTCGGTAAAAGCCGTTGTGGGGGAAAAATATAGATCATAAATTTATTTAGATTTTTTTTATATCATCGAGCTACAATATCAAAATATGTATTATAATTCACCGCATTACCACAATCAACCAGGAAATATCTTAATAATTCCTACTGAATATTGAAGGATGTAATTTTAATCTGTATGAATCGTATCCTATTTGTTTGTCTTCATCTCTAATCCCTTGTTTTCATACACGCTTTTCATTACTTACATGGTATAGTTTTATTTGAAATGGAAGCCGAAGACGAAATTGATATTCTACATTGTGGAATATGCAATAATTGGCTTGAAAATCCGCGATATTTAACTTGTCTGCATTCATTTTGTGAAAATTGTCTTGAAGACTGGATTGCAAAAACTGTTAAACCAAATGATAATGGCATTGAATGTAAAACATGTAAACTGTTTACAGCTGTCAGTGTTGAGGACAAGTTTGATCCTAAGACATGGAAAGATCATATGCCTAGAAACAATTTTATATCCAGTTTAGTTGAGCGGGAAAAAGTAACAGTTACTAACGAAACAGAAAATTTCTGTCGGCCATGTTTTGATTCTGACTCTGTTAAAGTGTCCGCCACCCACTGGTGTCAACAATGTAGTGGACTGCTTTGTGCCACTTGTGCTAATTTTCATAAAAAGGTAATTATCTTTTGCTATCTACTATATGATACTAGTATTAGAAAGCCTCAACGGTGCTTTCATATTTGCACCAGCCATGCAGAGGTCCTCAAAGGGAAGGTCTTGAAAACGTGAAGCATTGCCTCAAAGAGGAGGTTAAAAGTGAAGCATTGTCTGAAAGGGAGGTTACACGTGAGGCATTGCCTCAAAGGGAAGGCAACACTTTAAGTGTTGAAAGCTCAAGTTACACAAAACCTACAAATTATGTTCGAAATCCATGTAAACGTGGGCGTTTTAAATTAAACTATTGTTTAAATGTCTCTTAAATCCATTTTTCATGTTATGCTATTATATAGAAAGTATCAATGATAACACTGAATATTCTCCACGCAGGAACCAAAAGAGGTAGTCTATATATGTAAGCAAAGGCTATGAGTTAGAATTGTCCTATAACATGAGCATAACACATACCGTATAGCTATTAAAAACACTGAAATAACAAAATGTATATAGATATAAGAAGATGTTGTATGAGTGCCAATGAGACAACCATCCATCCAAGTCACAATTTGTGAAAGTAAACCATTATAGATCAAAGTTATTTATTTAGCACGGAGCCTTGGCACACACCAAACAGCAAGATGTAAAGGGTAAAAAAATGACTAGTGTAAAACCATTCAAACGGGAAACCCAACGGTCTAATCTATATAAAAAAAACGCGAAACGAGAAACACTTAGGAACTCAACAAACGACAACCACTGAACATCAGGTTCCTGATTCTGGACAGGTGCAAACAAATGCAGCGAGTTTAAACGTTTTAATAGGTACCTACCTTCATTCTTACTTACAATAGTGTAACATCACAACAAAGAAAGACACAATATTATATTATCAATTTATATCAACATGACTTCATCAATGACAGTTCCTTTATATGAACATCAATACACAAATAACTTTTTAAAAGACAGTCGTATTTACAAATAAACATCGGAATAAACATATACATATGGAACATCCATAAGCTGTTGCTTGACCGGACAAGTCTCCCTTTGTTAAGTTTGAAATTGGAAATTGGTAATATTCCACATATATACCCATCAGTTAGTAATAAAGAATGGTCGGCATGAAGGCTGGAGTTAAAATAAGGTATGGAGCTGGCATGTCAGTTAACTGCTAGTAGTCTGTTGTTATTTGTGTATTATTGTCATTTTGTTTATTTTCTTTGCTTACATCTTCTGACATCAGACTCGGACTTCTCTTGAACTGAATTTTAATGTGCGTATTGTTATACGTTTACTTTTCTACATTGTTTAACCCCGCCGCATTTTTACGCCTGTCCCAAGTCAGGAGCCTCTGACCTTTGTTAGTCTTGTATTATTTTAATTTTAGTTTCTTGTGTACAATTTGGAAATTAGTATGGCGTTCAATATCACTGAACTAGTATATATTTGTTTAGGGGCCAGCTGAAGGACGCATCCGGGTGCGGGAATTTTTCGCTACATTGAAGACCTGTTGGTGACCTTCTGCTGTTGTTTTTCTCTATGGTCGGGTTGTTGTCTCTTTGGCACATTCCCCATTTCCATTCTCAATTTTATCTAGGTATCAATGCACCTTTTTAACATATAATTGAATGTCTTTAATCTATAGAATTGTTGCTTCGTGTTATTTATCCACTCACTTCCATTCGTCCTTCCGGGCATTAAAGATATATCAAATGTCAATATTGTAATACTCTTAAAAATTATAAGTTGTGTCAAACAATAGTAACATGTTTTAGGGAGCAACCATTTAACGTCAAAAAAGGGGGAGGGGTACGGTTTCGTTGAGTTAGATTGTTTTTCTCGCGCGAACATTTTTATTTAAGTTTTTCTACTCTCCCAAACAAATATTTTTTTCTTCAAATTTACCTCTTACACTATAAAGTAAGGGGAAATCTAGATTCAGATGTTTTTGTCATCTGCGCTACCACACTATTTTTTTAATTTGGGATCATCATACTATTTTAGGAACAAACTATAACCCACTTTTTGAAATTAAATGGTCGTTCCGTTAATGGAAGTAGCTACGCAAAGCAATGATACATTTAATTGTTCTACGCTGAATATATAATATTATTATTTTTTAGGTCAAGAATCTTGCAAGTCATAAGCTGCACAGTGTGGAGGAAATTAAAGAACACCCAGAGATCATATCAAAGGCGTTCGAACTGTGTGAAATTCATCCTGAAGAAAAGATCGAAACTTACTGTTATTCGCACGACGAACCATGCTGTGTACGATGTGAGGTACATAAACACCGACACTGCGATGACGTTATTCCAATCGACAAATGGGTCAGAGAGACACAAAATGCACAAGAACCTTCTGAACTTCTCCAAGAACTTGATAGAAGAGCAGAGCAGGAAAACTTGAAACAACTTGATGTTGTAAAATGCTTAGCTTTGAACGATGAGATTACTAAAATACGAGCCAAAATTGATAAGCATCTGAATAAGATAGAAAAACAATTGCGAGACGAAATTTCAATGTTTATGGAAACAACTGAGAACGACAAAAACAAAGAAAACTCCCCTATTCGTTTTTGTAAGATGTATTTACAAAAACTGATTAAAAGCGGTACATCAGTACAACTACTGACAAGTATGAAGCGAATTCGTATATTGTTAGCCAAAACAGAAAAAGAAAATGATAAAGAACCAGAGATCATTTACATTAAATTTGATGAGCATTTGAAAGGTATTACAAAGGAAACACGGTCATTTGGTCATCTCGTTTCTGATAAAAAGAAACTAAGAAATGGCAGTGAAATCTCTTTAAATATACCGGTTACAAATAATGATGAAAAAAGACCCCCAATGACAACTACTGCAAAAAGTGAAATGAGTGTACCCGAACGTATTTCTTCTGCAGTGTCACCAAAGCCTGCAAGACGAAAGGAGCCGAACGATAAACCGAAAGCAAAGCACCGAAAGAGTAAAACTGGCGAGGATTCTCCAAGTTCGGATAGAAAAAGCGTCAAGCGCGAAAAAAAGAAAGGCCCTCCTCCTCCAAAAAGAGGAGAGTCTGTAAAAACAATTGATAATATTGCAGAAATTGAGAGAAAACTGAAACTCTTTGTCGATAAACATATTTCTAGTGTGGACTTTGAAAAGAAAAAACGTGAACACATCTATAGCTATGCAGATGATGACGAGGTATTTGGGATAGAGGATCAGTATGCAAAGGTGGACAAAAACGGAGAACAAACCAGAGCTGAAGATGCAAACAAAAACAACAGATCACATCAACAACAATCGAATGATCCAAATGATGTTGTCAAAACGAGACATAAAAAAACGGAAACAGTCAAGAAAAAGACCGATCCTTTGGACCCAGAAAAGGAAAAACTAAATGCGCTAATATCGAGCTATCTGCGCAAGAAGGAGCCTGCTAGTAACTCCCTATCCAACACCAAAAGTTTCTACTTTTCAACACCAGATATTCCTACAATAATTAAAGAAGACGACAATTCAAGTACAAACCAACTGAACCGTTCCGAGGGACGTGGGTCACGAACACGAAGGAAAAGTCTTCAGGCTGCAATGAACGATGAAGTAACGGAGGACCCCGACTATGATCAGATAGACTATGACAGTCCCTTTCTGGATCCCACGTATATACCAATGAATTCTCCGGGGAAAAAGAACAAAGATATTACATCAAAAACAAAGAAGGAATTGGCCTTTGTAGAAACAACCAAAGCTGCAGATAGCACTGCGAAAGAAAGTGATGTATCGAGTTTAAAAGTTCAAAGCGCTGAATTTGAGGTTTATAGACCCGAATCACAATTGAAAGCAACGGAAACTAATGCTGGCAAAAAGAAAGAGGCGGAGAAAAATAAAAACGCAAATAAAAAGAACTTTTTTGGTAAAGCAAAAGAAAAGTTAAGGTTTCATAAAAAGAACGGAAAGTTTGACGTAGAACAGTCAACGAAAGACAAAATATTTGAAAACGACCCAATGAACGACCCAATATACGCAGGAACGGTCAGAAAAGCAGCACATGAAATCACGCCCAAAAGGAGAAAATCAAGTCCATATGAGCAAAATTTCGAAATTATATATCAAGGATACAAAGATACATTAAAAGACAGAGACGAAAATCCATATGAAACAAGTTTTCAATTAATGAGTAAAGAAAAGCAAAAGGAGCAAAATGAGATTAAAGAAAAGTCTGGAATCGAGAAGGAAAGGAACGGCGATAACATTACCAATAGCGAGACTGAAGAGATCCAAGTGAAATATTTTGAAATACTGGACGAACAGACAATACCATTGACGCCAGAAACCGACGAAAACATAGATAGTGGAGAAAAACAAGCACACAAGGCTGCAAGTGAGGGAAAACGACAAGTCCAAATGATAGGGATAAAACTACCACAAGTGCCAAGCAGAGAAGGAAAGCGACTACCGGCGACTCCTCCTGCAGAAAATCAAACTTTAGTGATTCCATCTGGAGAAATGCAAAAACCAGAGCCACCTCCTGTAGGAGAAAAACGCCCACCAATGCCTAAAGGTATGATGCCTGGTATGTCGGTCGCTTTTCTAGGCGAACTACAGAATCGTCTGAAAACAAACCAACCGGCTCCCGACAAGGAAAAACTTGGTTTGAAAAACACAGAGGATACCGATAAACATACATTAAACATAGATGGAAAACAGACAAAGGGGAGTCCATCGGCAAGTCCAAACCCGCGAAAGCGACCAATCGATGTACCGAAAGTCGAAAATACAGGAAATACACAAAAGGAAATAGAACAGTGTAAAAGCGAACAGAAAATGGTTCCGTATGAGGCAAGATCGAGAAACGACTTTAATGTCCAAAGTGGAGATACTTTTATATCTGGCGGGGTGTTCAATAGCAGAGGTAAAGTTCTCTTGATAGACAGAAATGAACAGAAACTTTACATTTTTACATGTGCCGCAGAATGTGAAGATGTGCTCGACTTCAAAGACAAACCTTTCGATATTACTGTTATAAATGAGAATGTTGTTGCTGTCACTTTTCCAGATGCCAAATCCGTAAGTCTAGTGGACATGATAGAAATGAAGACAATTAAATCCCTCCCCGTCAGCGAATGTTGCTTTGGAATCACATACCAAGTCAAAGATTTAATCATCCGCTGCAGTGAAAGCATTATAATAATGAACTTGAATGGAATAGTCATGCGCACTATACGTGTTCAGACTGATTTCGCAGGGTACCTGACCTGTCATGAGGACAGAATTTACTACACACACAAGTCTTCCTTAATTTGCATTGATAAATCAGGGAACCAGATTTTCACTTTTGAAGACCCGGCACTAGAACGAGCAGAGGGATTAGCAACTGATTTTGAAGGAAATGTATACGTAGCTGGCATTGATTCAAACAATGTCTGGCAGATTTCTGGAACGAATGGGAAACAAAGCCGGAAGATAATAAATGTGCTTATCTCCCCGAAAGCTATAGCATTTAATGAAACTTTGAACCGATTTTTGGTGGCATACGACAAGACAAACGTTATAATTTATGACTTGCACTCATCATTTGGGTCTTTAATTTAATAGACATATACACAATTTAATATCTTTGAAAATTTATTTGTCACCTTAATAGCTAGTTATTATAAAGTTGACGACAATAATATTTTTATTCTTTTATAATTCTCAATTTACGTCAGTCTGGTTATGATGGTCGCACATAGCATTACTGTTCAGCTTCTTCTTTCACCTGACGTTAAGGCTAGTTATCAAGTCTATATATATATTTCCATCCAACAAGCAAGCAAACATGCTCGTACATCGATTTTTCTCAATTCTAATCTTATGATAGTTTGTTTCCCCTGCAAAGCCGTTGTCCATTAATTCTAGTGGTTTACAGGTTTCGTTCCAGAACAAGTCACAGGGCTTACATGAGTTTCTGTTTTTTTTTAAATCCCGGTTCTTATAATTTTGCATCTCTGAATGAAATTTAATACTAGAGTACCTTAGTAATGGACTTTTATTGGATAGATATAAACAATTCACTTAAGTGTTATTCACCCGTAAACGGACGTGTAAAAAGGTTATGTGGTATAATTGCCAATAAGACAACTATTCACTCGAGACCAAAAGCAAATGCTGTCAACAATGAGCAAAAAGCTTCATCGTCTAGTCCGTTTTAACGAGTTTCGATCGACCTGCTAAATTACACCAATATAAAAGAGAAAACCAACGACCTGGTATATGCTTAGATTGTTGATGTTGATGTTGTTGAACCATGAAATTGAGGTCCAGGTCAGATGAACCATGCCAGACAACACTCTCACCATGCAATCATCCAAAAACAGTTGACATATTGCTTATAGTATCCTAAATCAAACATAAAAACATTACCGTAAAAACTTGACACTAACTAATGCATCATAAAAATAATTTCATGGCCAAATAAACCCTGCCAGACAGACAGACATCCTTCTATACATCAACTATAGTTCACCTATTGCTTAAAGTAGCGGGAAAATACACAAAATCGGAAGAAAAAAAATTACCATTGATCCATGAAAATATGGTCAAAGTCAGATGAAACCTGTAGTCAGACATGTACATGTAACATTCATTCCATACACTAAATATAAAGTTGACCTATAATGCTTTTAGTATCAACCTTGCAAGGAAACTTTATACCAAATAGAGTTATCATATTACTTATATATATATAGTTAGTGAGAAATTCACATGACAAATACAAACACATACATATTGGTCAGTCAGTCGCTGAATCAGAAAAATGAAGACAAGGCCTATACATTGGACGTATATGGCAAACGGATCCTTAATAGATCTAAAATACTAGTAAAGTAATGCATACAAGGTCAAAAGAAAATCAAATAAAACTTAAGTTACACTCATGCCCCACACGTCATCATATATGCCTGTCCCAAGCGAAATCTAGTCAGGGTAGTTATAATGTCTTTATGTTAATGATGTTATTTGTAGAATAATTTTGTGTTGATCACTGGAAGTCTTTATTTGAATTTATTTTCTGCTTTTCTAGACTTGGATGATTTAGAATTTGGTATATGGGTCATTTTCAAAAAATGTCGAATTTTGAAATTGCCGATTGAAAAATTTATTAAAAGTTACTTATTCAAACAACCCTCTACATAAGCAAATCAAAACAAACAGTACTTTAAGAACAACATATTAAAAGATACAATCTTAATGATGTCAAACAAGAATATCTTGAAACATTTTTTGATCGATGGTACAATATTTTGTCTATCCTGTTACCATTTTCAAAAGAAATTTTGGGTTATTAAGAAATGGTTTAGATAAAATGTTAAGCTTGTTTTACGTTACCAATCAATTAGATGGTTTTCAAGAGAATAAACTTCTATATATATTCATTCTGTAAAATAATAGATTATTTGCCAATTTTCTAGGTTGTACTGAAAAATGGCTCTAAAAATTGGTTTTCAAAGGTTATAAAAATTACCACCAGTAATGCAAGTCTAAGATAGCAATTTATATTGTTCGGCCTTTTTTCACCCTTTCAATTAAACCCAACATCAAGTAAATCCCTCATAAGTTAATTTACTTTTCTCTTTATTTCGTTGGTAACAGGAACGTACGTTTCTGATATATCACTATATAAAAGTCTATCCTGTTACCTTTTTGTCTATCCTGTTACCGATATCAGTATTGCACCTGCAAATGCTTAATTGGGAAGATTAAGACATTAAAACCTTAAGATGAGTTCAAACAATGAAATATTTCATTCGTTTTCCACCTACATGTTGAGATAAAAAATTTAACGACGTCAGTTTTGTCAATAATTGTCTATCATGTTACTGTAACCATAGCAACCATAGTAACAGGATAGACATAACAGGATAGACAAATTTCTTCGTTTTTGATTGCTGTTGTGAAATAACTACTCCCTTTGGTGAAGTGATTACGGTTTTCTATTGTGAATTTGGTTTCAAACACGTTATTGCACTTTTTACAACCATACTGTTAGTGTAATTAATAAAAATGGTTGGTAACAGCATAGACATGAAAAAAAGTACGCTCTATTTTTTTCACTAAATGTCTTGAAAGAATAATGACAAGATCCCCATATAGCAAATTAAACTGTGAAGAAAATTTATGTATATATTATAGCTTAAATTTTTCCAAAACCCAACCATTTTACATAAGTCTTATAAAATATAATTTTCATTATAGTTCCCGATGTATATATAGCACTCTTAACTAATAATTATAAGTAATTTTAATTTGAGACCATTTTAATTCTTATTTGTAAATATATACAGTTGTCTCTTAACATTTTCTTACAACCCAGCACATATGAATTATTATATATTTTTTTAAACTTTATGATGACAATCCTATGAATTAACTATGATATTCATCATTTAGTGATTATTATAACCAAATTCAGTCATCTGTATAATTATAATTAATTGTTTCCTTATGTTTTAAGGTGTACATAGTTGCTAAAACTATACCCTTTGGGTAGTGCTCCACAATTAATGGAGGAATATACAAGAAACTGAACTGAACTTGAAATTTCTTTTCTCTATACTGTCGTTCAAGAAACGAGGCGTTTTAAATGTAAAGATTACTTTGCATTTTTGAACTCAACACTGACTGATTCAATATTCATAGGGAGAATAATTTAACGACTGTTTTAAGTAGCAGTAATAGGATAGACATGAACCTCCTGTACGCTGATTGAATTTAGTTTGTAGATAATCTGTTACATACAATGATAAAAAAAAAAGCTACGATTTTTCGTTAGAATTATAACTAACGTTCTTAAAAAGTCCCTTTTGCAGATATCAAGGCGATCAGAAAATCGGAAAAAAATCATTTGAAATGTGTTTTTCTGACAATGTACGGACACAAATACCCCCAAAATCGGACTTAAATGCCATTTAATCGTATCAAAATAGATGTAAGCTAGGTGTGTTTATTATTAATGTTCTGAACAACAAATCCGACAAGCTTTCATTTAAACCATTACAACTGAAATTTCCATTAGAAATAAAAATTTTAGCATGGGTGTACTGAAAATTCGACATTTTTTTTAACATGACCCATATAATAGATACATGGCATGCTTATAAACATTGAACAATGAATGTTGGGGACCAGTGACATACGTACACAAGCAATACATTATCAATGCATTACAAGAGCCCAAGAGTTTACTAATAATAATATTAAAGAAACACACACTAACATTGATAAGTTTGTTTCGAGGCTTTCGAGATACTTTGAAAAAAATCACTCTGATTCAAACAAGAAATTCTCTGAAACTGACGTTACCAAGATGCTTGTTTTCTTGACTTGACAACATACTTTGTAACGTTTTAAGGACGTGTTTTTCAACAAAATATCGACATTTCCATGGGAACAAACTGTGCTACTCTTCTTACCGACATGTTCCTTTATTCTTATGAGTATGATTTCATACAGGAATTTTTGGGAAGAAGGAAAAGAAGTAAGCAATATCTTTTAACTTTACTTTCCCGCGTAAAAGATGATGTTCTCTCACTAAATAATTTAAAATTTGGTGACTATGTTGAACGGATCTACCCCCGTCGAACTTGAAATAAAGAATACAACAGATACAGTTAAGTCTGACTCATATCTTGAATTTCATCTAGAAATTTATAATGAGGGTCGGTTGAAGACAAAACTTTACGGCGACAAAAGAGATGACTTCAGCTTCCCAATTGTGAACTTTTGATTTCAGCAGCACCTGCATACGGGAGTGATATTCTCGGGCTTGTGTTCCTTATCATGATTTCCCTGATAAAGGATTGCTGCTCACAAGGAAGTTTTAAACCAAGAGTTCCAAATCATGAAGTTGAAATTATCCCATCATAAATTTAATGGCGTCTGTAATTAAAATTTATTTTAATTACAGACGCCATTACACGTTGGTTGACCACTTAAGGAATATCCATTTCACAGATGATAGCCGATATGTTCCTAATATCGTAAAAACAAGCCAGTCCCTTTGTCTCGAATGGGGAGAAACAAATGAATAAATTGACTATAAACACCTTTTTACACATTTCCCTTCTGTTTCTCTCAAAATTATCGTATAATGAGCTCTCCTTTACACTATTTACGTTTTTTTTACAATCCGGAAAAATCAGTATGACGAGATATGCTAAATATATCCAACCTACATTATATTTTATAGTGACGTCATTGTTGGAATGCCACACTACGCATAAGCAGGGATATCCTTCACTGGTTATTTAAATCATTCTCAAAGATTGTGCACTTATTAAAAAATAGTATTTGTTAAATTTAAACATAATGATGTTTGCTGTAGATGATTCAAACATCAACATGCAATACTTTAATTTGTAGGTCAACAACTTTTAAAGTAAACAGGAAGTCCAGGGGGCTACATGAGATCGGGGAGAGAAACGATCTTTTCCATTTTTTTCTGTAAAACTCTGTTTTGAGAATCTTCCTCCAATTCAGGAGCACCTCAATTTATAAGCTAATTATCCACTAAAATAAACACCTAAAATGTGACATTTAGTATATGATAAGTAGTCTTCCATTAAAACTAAATTTTGTGTACCAACATAATCATTGTAATAGTTACAAAAAAAATTACAAATTTTGTAGTTTAAACCTATTTATTCATGAAATTTTACAAATATTTCAAAATGTAGGATTTGGAAACAAGCTTCACACAGTTTACATCAATCATATTGTTATTTTTATTAGTACCTGTATCCCTGTGATGAGAGATGTAACTGGGAACTTTATCAATGGAAATTTAAAACTGAATAGATTTTTCAGTCCTAACTTTCTTAAGAAAAAAATTTAAAATCTTAAGAGTACTGTCACAAAAAATGGAAAATGGCCCTAGCCTGCAGTTCAGTCGTACACTATTAAGATTTCAAAAATAATTGTAGTTGTTGTTAAATGACAGAATTCAACTAGTTGAATTTTAGATAATTAACTATCAACTTTAATTGAATGTTTAGATTTAGAAGATGCAGATCTCTTCCATTGGTCTAAATTGAACCCTAAACTAAAGAAACGAAATTACATTAAACAACAATTGATTTCAATAGTGTCAACCTTCCACATGTTCTAGCTGTTCTTTTTTTTCATTCTTTATATGAAGACTATCAAAAGATACCCTCCCCCCCCCCCCCCCCCCCTAAAAAAAAAAAAATGAAATAGAAACAAGGGCCGTCTTTCCCCTCAGAGCTATTCAGCTCTTTGATTTTTCAACATTACTGATGATTAGTAACACAAAGGGTGCTACATTCGGAGCAGGATCTGCTAACCTTTCCGGAGCACCTGCAATTGCTTTGTCTTTAGTTTTCCATGTTGTAATTTTTGTGTAATATTGTTTGGTCTGTTTGTCTTTTTTTTTTTAAAGATATCTTATATAGTTTATAAGATATCTCCCATAACATAACTTTCCATTTAAGGAATGACTGTAATATTTTTTCTGTCTATGAAGAAATAACATAAAAAAATTGGTGCACACTGAACAACGCACGTAGCAGGTTATTTTACAGTGTGCACCACATTTTTTATGTTATTTCGAATAGACAGAAGACACTACTAACTTCAATCATAATCACATTATTCCCTATTGTAGTATTTTAGTCAGTATGACTTTTAAGATGACAATACAAATACTAAAAATCTGGACTTTAAATAAGCCGTATAGGTACAATTTTCAATCTGTTAGCTGGAATGACGTACAACATCGAATCAAAGAATTCAACTTTATTTATAACTAATATAGGACAATGCTGTTGATTAAAAAATACTCAATTGCAGGCCCTTTTGATTTCTAAATATTTAATGTTACCAATAATTGATAAGTTCAAGGTTCGACGGGTTCAAACAGTAAGATTTTGAAAGCAGAGAAAACTGTGCATCTTATAATCAGCATGACTTTATCAGATGACAATACCAATACTAAAATTAGTCTTACGCATAGTTATATACTTTAATTCAGTCACGGGTGTGTTCTTGTTTTATATAAGATATAAAGTTGATAATATATCTCATTTATCTTGCATAGTTTATAAGATATTTTAAAAACTTTATTAAAGATCATGAGGTAGCTTATAAACTATATGAGTTATCTATATAATATGTAAGATATCTTGTATATTTTTATGAGATATCTTACACAATATATCCTGTATCTTATTTAATTTGCCAGATATCTCAAATAATATATAAGATATTTTATATATTCTAGTTTTTATAAAAGAGGGACCAAAGATACCAGAGGGACAGTCAAACTCATAAATCTAAAATAAACTGACAACGCCATGGCTATAAATGAAAAGGACAAACAGACAAACAATAGTACACACGACACAACATAGAAAACTAAAGAATAAACAACACAAACCCCACCAAAAACTAGGGGTGATCTCAGGTGCTCCGGAAGGGTAAGCAGATCCTGCTCAACATGTGGCACGCGTTGTGTTGCTTATGAGATAGCAAATCCGGTAAATAGTCTAATTTGGTAGGTCACATTTATGAAAGGGAAGGGGATTGTAGTTACAATGTTACGATGTTAGTCAATACTATCTAGGTTTTCCTGGTTTAGTGTTATAAAAACACTCCCTTCTATATGATACTTGGTTAATTAAGTCATATGTCTTTTATTGAAAGAAAATCTTTGGTTTGATAAGATTTTGTTTATACTTCGAACTGAATGGTGCAATGCTGTACCTTGATATTAATTGAAGACATATCTAGTGGACATCTTTGATTTATCAAATAAGCTAATTTTTCTCTAATTAATATCTCACATTCCTAGTAATAAACTGTATAGATGATTGTGTATGAATGGTCAAGATAAATAATTTTAGAATAAAAGGTGATTGATAATACGTGTAGTATCTACTAGAAAGAAATAAGATTATTCATGAAACAAGATTTTATTTCTTTTATAGAAAAATATATTTTTAACAATTTCATAAAACATTATAAATTATACATTATAGATTATATATATATATATATATATTATATATTTGCTGTTTTTCCTCCAGCAAATATTCAAATACATTAACACACAGTTTAAATATCCAACTCTAAAAGGGGGATGATGACATCAGCTTTTTGTTCCTATTTGACCATGTGAATTCAAATGAGTTTGTATGGGAATATTCCAAACATGGTGGGTGACTGTGTGTAGTGTTTAATGATTACATACAACAAAAAAAAGTCAAGATGAAAATAGTATGAATAGCTGCTAAGGAGCTCTAACTAAAAAGACAAAAAAGAAATACATGTAGCACCAATGTTTCCTTTTGCTTCCTATCTTCTCATTGAACTGTCACTGTAGTAACCTCTTCAGCAATACCTACAATATTTTTATCAGATTTTAAACATTTATATATCTTTAAAAAAAAAGAAAAAAAAAAGGTTTTTAATGCTCCAGAAATTGAACTGTTTGTAAGAAAAATAAAAATAAAAATTGGCTAAAGATTAATGTATCCTGTGTTTAATATTAAATACACGTACCGGTAGTAAGTCCTGAAAAAAATTGCTTGATATGAACACTTTTCTTTTGTTAATTGTTTATTGTAAAATATCTTTAAATTAATGCCAATAGGTCTTAAATACTACAGTACTAGTACATGTATATTTATAATGAAAATATAATTTTTAAAATACGTTATAACTCAAAAGAAAGCTTACCACACAAGTTTTCACCAATCTTAATGTACAGATAGCCTTTATGACCATAATCTGTTCCCCAGGAATTTCTTACAATATAATATGGTACATCACCTAAAATCAAAATATGGAAGAAAAAACAATATATTGACAATAATGACACTAACTGTGCTGAATTTGACTTGATTTAGACACAAAATTTCATAAGTTATAAAAGACTCAAAAAAAGCATCTACACAGAACATCTACCAACAGCTATTGACAAGAAAAAGATGGAACATTATTTGGAGTGATTAGTGATAAATGCCACTTTAACTTAAGCACTATATATTGGCTATATCATGGTGCTTTGAAATACCCAAGATATATGTTTAAGACCCAGAATTTTTTTTACTGCAATGAATTTAAATGTAGGATTAATTACCTACAACTGTCAAATTCAAGGGAATATTTTTTTCCGTATGAAACCAGATGTGATGTACTATGATTTGGTGGTATTACACCTTAATTATCATTTTGTGAAATCAGACTTGTTATGTTCAAGTGTATTTGCAGTCTAAGTTGATTCCATTTTCTCCTCTTGGGCTGATATTGAACCTAAAGGCTGATAATTCATCTGCGTTGACAAATGCCATGTAATAATCTGATAATATCACTCACCTGAGATATCATATCCTACTATTTGTACTGCATGGTTGATATGTGTCTCACAATGATATTGTATTATGCCACCTAAGTAATTGTTCCATGTAGTGGCATCTACAGCCACACTAACTGGTGAAGTATTCAATAACAGTAAAATTTTATCTTCCCTCCCAACTAGTCTGAAAGGAAGCATTGTCTCAATTACAAATCTACCATATCCCTTCTTATCATATATTTATATAAAATAATGGTATAATTGTACACTATGATAAAATTTACTTGTACATATAGATTCCTACACTACAACAGGTGTATTACGATATTTCTCCACTAGAGACAGTTAAATTTTATCATTTAAAGTGCAAGGCTTGCCAAGCTTTTTAAATAATTAAAATTTAACTGTCGATAGTGGAGAAATATTTGTAATACACGAGTTGTAGTGTTGGAATCTGTTTCTCTGATGATTTTTATCCATCAATTTCAAAGATTTTCAGAACTTGTGCTCTTCATATGCGACGTCATCAGGCATAGTCGCCTTTTTGCATGACGTCACAATAGGAAAATTCAGAAGAAAACAAAACATTTTGACGTCATAATCAAATTTCAACTAATCATTTAAATTGCCAAGAACAGATATTTCACTAGTGAGGAGAAATATTTTTCTCACACGGTTCAAGAAATGTGAAAATAGTACAAAAATTAGAGAAATATAATTATTCATTAAATTTGAAGAATTGCTTTAGCCGTGTGATATGACTTTTGTTATCAACTGCTTCTGTTTTATCTCAACTGCTTCAGGTTATTATCGCATGCCGTAACATTATAGCATGACATTTCGACATCAATTCCAAAAAGTACACATCAATCGTTCGTTTTTTTGTTGTTGTGTAAAACATAAAGTTTTATAAAATAGGGTTTGTCTGTATGTCTTCTGTTGGTATGATTAAAAAAACATAACATGTAATTTTTCAAATCAGACCCCTTATCAGCCCATGGTCAAACTCATCCCTGGAGCCTGCTGGCTGGAGGGCTGATATGAAAATGCCATGTTATGATTTATATCTATTTTAAAAAAAAAACATATGCATTATTCTTCTTCAGAAATTGGTTGTGAATGTATTAATCTATGATTATATATAAATATCATAACTAGATAAGATTTTTAAATGTTAAACCAGCTTTTACTACATTATCTAATTCAAGTGAAGTAGTTGTGTTTCATCAAATTATTGTAAAATTAACAGACTTAAAAATATGTATTCCAATATTCAATATTTGGTCTAACAATCAATCTTATTCATAGAAATGTAAAGGAGGAAAGATAAAAAGTTATACACACATGTGTTGCTGGTATGGTTAACTTTTTGAGAATGTTTAATAAATCAGTGGGGAGTAATTTCACGGATCTAATTAAAGATGTCTGTCAAAACTTTACACTGATCTTTTTACTTAATAATTTGAATGATGGTTAAAATCTAAATAAGATATGACATATTGTATGTTTGATAGGAAATATATGAATGGTTACAATATTCCTATGACATAAATGTATATGTTTTTATGTAACATCACTAACTTTTATGCCTACCTTTGAAAGTTACCTGACTTGACTATAACTCCATCACTGTTATTGACTATAATACGACAGGAATCAGATGTGTCAGTCAGTGGGTATTTTTTCTCAGTTGTTAGTGGAGACTGGGTCTGAAAACAAATTCCAATATCATAGCAAGAAAATATCATTATTTACATGTTTATGCATTTTTAATATACATGACAACAATATTTGGTGAATGATAATCTTGAATATCAAACAAGATGAGAGCTATCATACTGATATTATGAAGAAAGAAATTTTTGCTCAAATTTTTGTTGTTGTTTGTTTTACTTTTAAAAGAAAACCCATGCAAACACTGTTTTTATGGAACCATATGAAAATCAAAAAGCTGCACAAAGCCAGAAACTATCATCTGAGGAGTGTTTATGTTGCGATATTGTAAGGTATAAAAAAGAAAACTATCAATGTTTATATTAAAGAAACTCAATGACCTACTCAACATGAAGCTTAGTAATACTTCTTGTTTAATTAACTAAATGTTTTTGATTTAAAGTAAGGTGTTGAAGGCATTTATATGCAGAATAGAATAAAGAAGATAATTGGTATGATTGCCAATGAGACAACTAGACTTCACAAGAGACCAAATGACACAGAAATAAACAACTATAAGTTGCTGTAGAAGTTCATTATTAATATTGAGAATTGAAGTGGGGAATGGGTCAAAGAGACAACAGCCGAAGGCCACCTGGAATGAGTCTTTAATGCAGGGAGAAACTCCCACACCCAGAGGCGTGCTTCAGCTGGCCCCTAAACAAAAATGTATACTAGTTCATGGACTTCATACTAAACCAAAAAATATATACAAGAAACTATTGAATTGTTTATCACTCTTTTGTAGAAAGATGATCTGATGAACCATGCCATCTGAATAGAATAAAATATTATACTTCATGACATTGAATGACTTACATCTTTAAGCCACTTTACTGCTCGATATGGATCACCACCGCTACATCCATCGTTATATGTGGCACAATCAATAACTTCCTGTACGCTCAGTCTAGGGGGAGGTAATCCTGTCTGTATAGCTTTCATACTTTCTATAGTTTCTGTTGCACTGAATGCCCTGGCAATATAAATATAGATGAAATTGTATTATGTTTACCTGGATAATTCAAAAATGTGCAAAATTCCCACAGAATTGTGAAGAACATCAATTATTACTGTAAATACAGAAATAACACAGTAATCAAAGTACCTATAAACACTGAAGGGTAAAGATTGTGTTAGTTTATCAGTGGGAAGTAAAATTAAAGATTGCAGTGTCAATAAAGCATTGGTTGTAGTTGATTCAAATACAATTCTGGACAATGGGAGATAACTCAATATTTTAAAGATGACTAGATTTGCATTGTCTGTTTGGCTTCAGAAGTACATGCGTCGTGATAAAATGGAATGAATTAAGTTTTTTTCTGTTACTCATAAAGTTATTAGTGTGTAGCTTATAAATAATTTAAAATGTAGATACAGATAATGTTGAGATGTTGTTCATGTTTTATTTTCAGGTAAAATTTTCAGATAATACAATGTTCTTTGTTAATAAAATGTAAAATATAACTCACACCAATTAAGAAAAGGTGTTAAATATGTCTAATAAGTACTGACATTTGGATTATTATCTATCTGTACAGTTCTACTTACCAAGGATTTGTATATGTAAGTCTTACTATACAAATCTTTGCACTTACCAACATCCTCCACATTTCTTCTGATTCTTTACTGGAGTCACAAAGTTTATGTTGCTAAAATTTCTCCTGTAATACAAAAACTAGAATTAGGTCATGATTTAAATAAGAAGATGTTGTATGTGTGCCAATTAGACAACTCTCAATTCTAGTCACAAGCTATGAACAGTTAATAATTATAGGTAAGAGAACAGTCTTCAACACAGAGCATTTTCTCACACAGAAAAGCAAGCTATAAAGGCCCAAAAATGACTAGTGTAAAACCATTCAAACAGCAAAATCAACAGTCTAGTCAAATTTCTATACAAATAATAAGGAACAGATGACCACCTTTACACCAGACCTGCAGCATAACTCTTCAACTTAAGATATGGACTTGTCATAAAGGAACTTATAGACTATGGTCACTGATAATGTGTTTGAAGTTAAATATTTTGTCAAAAGGAACATTAACTATCATAAAGAAACAAAAAGACATATCTGTTTGAAAGAAAATTGATGGGTATATTCTGATCAAGATGTCAAATCTGTAAAAATCAGAATTCATTCCTTATCAAGGTTCTTATAGGTTCTAAAAAAATCTGTCTAGTGGAAGTTTAGTTCTAATGAGGAAATAGAAAATTCCCAATTTTCAAAAAAGATTAAGGGGCATAACTCTTGAATTCTAAATGCCAAAATCTTCAAAACTGATATGTATTTTATGGATCATAACATTGTTAAAATTGAAAAAAGTTTTTATCATCTGAAATTTATTTTTTAATTGGAAACCAAAACTAATATCAATTTTTAGATTAACCAAGTAGCACAATTCTTGAATATAATGGAAATCAAAGGCTTCAAATAAACTTGAAATTTATCTTAAAATAAGAAGGCATGCTCTGCTAAAATTTAGACAGTAACATCCTGTACATATTTTTAATTGTATATATATATAAAGAACGTTAAATCCTGTAAATAGCCAAGAGAAAACTTTCTGTGTTGTCCGACACTGCGTTAGTTTTCGCGTGACCTCATGCATTCAAAAATTGAATTCGGTTCATTACCTAGAAGAAGAAGAAGAAAGTGTTATAATTTTTTTTAATTTCGAGAAGTAGTACTTTAATTATCAACTAGTAACCAAACATGTGCACAGGGAGGAACCATGGAAGTAAAATAAATATCAAACTTTAATGAATGGACAAACTGACATACTTGTGCATCTATAACTAAAGCATTGCAATTTCACTACATGTATTAGATTATTCCACTACATGTATTAGATTATTTCACTACATGTATTAGATTATTCCACTACATGTATTAGATTATTCCACTACATGTATTAGATTATTCCACTACATGTATTAGATTATTTCACTACATGTATTAGATTATTCCACTACATGTATTAGATTATTTCACTACATGTATTAGATTATTCCACTACATGTATTAGATTATTCCATTTTTGATGTAGGCAGTTCAGCAATGTATTTAGGAAACATAGAATTTCAATTTTTTAGTTATTTAAATGAGTTACTATAAAGTCTGTGATATATTTTTGATGGTTGTTTGCTATACCTCAGTAGCAAGAAAAAATGAACGTTAAATTATTATCACATAGCCTGGAAATTACCAATCAACTCTTTTTGGTATATCCAATCTTCTGAAGAAATTACTTGGAGTATGATGCTGGTTTTCATCTTTTGTCTTTCTTGAAACTTTCAAGTCTGATAAATACTGATCTAAAACAAATTAATATGGTGTCAATTTATTGATATTTTATCTTGCATTGAAAATTCTGTATTTTACTAAGGTATATAAAACTATGTATATATATATATATATATATGTTATATTCACTATTACACAAATGTTCTGCAATGTTAAATGACAAAATAAGTCAGAATACATACATGCAGACAAAAGTGTAAGTAAAATGAAAAAAACAAATTGGAGACAGGGCGCAGCTTTATACGACCACAGAGGTCGAACCCTGAACGGTTGGAACTAGTATGGACACAACATTCAAGATGGATACAGCTCTGAATTTGGATTGTGATTAAATAGTTGACACAGCATAGGTTTCTGACACAGAATGAATGTGGTCTAATGAACTTAAAATTTTTTATTTGCTTTTGAGCAATTCACTTTGCTGTTGAATAATAATCCTCTCAAAAAACAAAAATATTTGAAGAAATTTTCTTTTTAATTTCTGAAATCTGAAAAAAGAAAAATTTTCTTGCTATTGCTGAATACTGTGCAATATTTAATATAATAATTTTGGATCCTGATTTGAACCAACTTGAAAACTGGGCCCATAATCAAAAATCTAAGTATATGTTTAGATTCAGCATATCAAAGAAGCCAAAGAATTTATTAATTTTTGTTAAAATCAAACTTAGTTTAATTTTGGACCCTTTGGACTTTAATGTAGACCAATTTGAAAACGGGACCAAGAATTAAGAATCTACATACACAGTTAGATTTGGCATATCAAAGAACCCCAATTATTCAATTTTTGATGAAAAACAAAGTTTAATTTTGGACCCCGATTTGGACCAACTTGAAAACTGGGCCAATAATCAAAAATCTAAGTACATTTTTAGATTCAGCATATCAAAGAACACCAAGGATTGAATTTTTGTTAAAATCAAACTAAGTTTAATTTTGGACCCTTTGGACTTTAATGAAGACCAATTAGAAAACGGGACCATAAAATTAAGAATCTAAATACACGGTTAGATTTGGCATATCAAAGAACCCCAATAATTCATTTTTTGATGAAATCAAACAAAGTTTAATTTTGGACCCTTTTGGACCCTAATTCGTTAGGACCAAAACTCCCAACATCAATCCAAACCTTCTTTTTGTGGTCATTAAAATTGTGTTAAAATTTCATAGATTTCTATTAAAACTTATACTAAAGTTATTGTGCAAAAACCAAGAAAAATGCTTATTTTGATACCTGTTTTTGGCCCCTAATTCCTAAACTGTTGGGACTAAAAGTCCCAAAATCAATCCCAATCTTCCTTTTGTGGTCATAAACCTTATGTTAAAATTTCATAGATTTCTGTTTACTTATACTAAAGTTATTGTGCGAAAACCATGAAAAATGCTTATTTGGGCCCTTTTTGGCCCCTAATTCCTAAACTGTTGGGACCAAAACACCCAAAATCAATCCCAACCTTCCTTTTATGGTCATAAACCTTTTGTTTAAATTTCATAGATTTCTTTTTACTTTTACTAAAGTGAGTGTCTTCGGACGACAACGACGACGTGATACCAATATACGACCAAAAATTTTCAATTTTTGCGGTCATATAAAAATTCATTATCAATTGTTCTGCTAAAAATAATGGTTGACTTAGATATTATAGATTTGTCTCCCCTTTCCATTCGTTAAATATATGTCTCCCATCACTATTAAATGAAAACAGAAATTCATAAAATTTGTTTCAATTTTCAATTTCGCCAACATTGAAACACTTAAAAGAGAGCTATACTATAAAGTTATAAATTACAATACATGTACAATTAACACAACAATGGTATATTATTGGTCATTGATTACGGTAGGCAGTTAGACAATAACTAAAATGAAGCCTACCTTCAAATTCTTCAGGTGAAAGATCAGAAAATTTAGTAGGTCCATAGTAGGCACTTAAATGTTTGTGAGTTCCATTTAGGAATCTCTGAAATTCGAAATTGGTCTGAAAATATAAAAAACTTATAGAGTAGTGAATCAAGATAAATGATAAACAACAAAATTACAAAACAGCAAAATATCTTTCTTTCTAAACTTCAATTACAAAAACAAATGAAAGAGTAGCATATACTTTTTTAACAGTTCCTTTGGATTAGGAAACTTTTCAATTATTTTTATTTTCAAACAAGAAGTTAATTTATTTAGTACACATACTAATAGCTTTATTGCTGTTCTTTGGATAAAAATTAATTATCGCTAATTTACAAATTTTTCCTTTGATCTTGCTGACTGATAATTTTCTTTCTCAGAGGAGTTGAGTGATAAAAAAAATTATCACTAGAACCTAAGGGCACACATGCCGTTGTGAATTAAATTAACAACGTCGTCATAGGTAAAATACCGATTATAATTGGTCATTTCAACTCGATTGCTTTTCTCACTTTTGCTGTACCAGCTCAAGCGAGAAAATCAATCTCGTTGAGATAACAAACGATTTAATCTATAAATCTTTTTTAAAAAGCAGTTTTTGTTGATGGTATTATTATTCCTGTGCACTAGATTTAAACTTGTTCAATTTTACATCTAAATTGCTAATTAACCAAAGCTGTAACTTAGCCATAACATATATGTCTAGATGTTACTGTGCATCTACAACATCAGACTAGTATATATGGCAAGCTCTTAATCAAATTAAAATAAATCCAATAGTGTTCACCAAATATCCTATAACAAAACAACACAAAAATCTACATGGAAAATTGTAAAAATGTAGGTACATATATGTATTATATATTTCTTGGTTTTATTTTAAAACTTTATGTATATCAAAACAATTTGTTATATTTTTTTCTTATTATAATCAGAGGTAGTTTTACTCTCAGATATTAAGTTTATAAATTGACATCCATTATTGTATATGTATGTCCTGAGTTAAAGTTTCATACTAAATGAAAAATTATCCTCTCTGATTTTCTACATGCAGACATCATTCTGCCTCAACTTTCTATCTTCATGAGTTCCTCATATATAGATGTCACATGATGGAGATTCTTGCTGCTGACCATATGTATGTAGAATATGCCACACTCCATCATTCTCAAAAAAGATTTTTTGGTAGATTTTAACAAAAATCTGCTAAAGAAGATAATCTTTCCCTTAAAATAAGTATTAAAATTTAAGATGCCCATTACACTGCCTTATTAACTTAAACATGTTAACATGGTTAAAGCCCCAGAAAAATTGCTTTCCACAAACAATTGACTTCTGCATATAGACATGCAAATAATTCAAAATGTGTTTTATGTAGACTTTTGCATCAGTGTTACCACCAATGCACTTGGGTGTACGTAGCTATCAGCAACTTGAACAAGATAACGTCACAATGCCTACATCACACTTCAGAGTAACCAAAAACACAGTTAAGCTTCAAACCATTGCACTTCAGTGTGGGCATCATGGATCCAAGTACCATTGCAGTTCAGAGTACTACATACATATAAACTTTCTACATGTAATGATGTTTCAGGTTCTGAGCTTGATGCCCTGTTTGTCATTTCTAATACTAATAGTAATAATTAATATAGTACACCATACTCCATAGTAAAATAATATCTTCTGATATCAATCAAAATGGATTAAAGAAAACTAACTTTATAGAACTTGTAATCAGTAATAAAGTGTACTGAACAACACTACTAGAAATATAATATGGAGTAAAAAAAACTGTGATATTGATAAGCTGAAAACAGTGATCAGGACATGGTTAGTTTTTTACCTTGTAGTTTTGATATTTTTTGTGGAACACTGGTGTTTCTGAAATGCTCTCTTTGTTAAATTTTTGAAGGTAAATACTGAATTCTTTAATCTCGCTGCTGTTCACTAATAAAAGAAGAAAATATAATACCAAAAACAAAGTGAAAGTGAAACTTGACATAATGCAAAACTAAATATAACCGGAACTCCGTGTAGAACACTTTTCCGGAACTAATCATATCATTAGTTGTTATCAGTTAGGTACAGATTTAAAATGAACATTTATAATCAAAGATAAATTATTTGTTCTAAATTATTTAACAAAATGAAAATTAACTTTCCTTAAATAAGTGTATAACTATTGCAAATATCATGCGGAAATAAATCCGAGATCGGTCTCCCACAATACATTTCTTTTCACTGCGAACTTCCTCTTTAAAATTGCCGTCAACATGGCTAACCCAATAAGCAAGAAACGGAAGGTTAGATTCCATTTTCACTTAGTCTTCTGCATTTTATAAAGTAGCAAACGAACCTAACATGAACACAAGTCATTATAGTCTCCATTTTGATAATGTTTTGTTACCGATGGCGAAGTTGTTGCCCGATATTGAACGGATGGATATGTATGTTCTTTCGTTTTAAAGTTACGCATAGTTAAATTGAGTGTTATTCTGATTTCAAATCATAGGACTGATTGAATCGTATAGTATTCACGTTTGCAAGTTCATGAATCTCAAACTATAACTTTCATACTTTTTCAAACCTGCAGTTTTTCCTTGAAATCTCAGACTCTGCCCATGATTTTTCTTCTTCAGATAAATTAAATTTTCATCTAACTGAGGACTAGAAGTAGACTTTTATTAAGGTTGTAAAAAAATCGTGAAGAGCTCTATGATTTATTCACCCGAAATTCATGATTTTTGGAATATTTCTGCCAATCCCCACTATAAATGAATAGGTGGGTTTTCTGATTGCATGCATGTCTCAGTCTGCCTCGAGTGTTGGAGGTTGTGGGTTCGAACCAAAATACAGTATAGTTAACAATTGGCATTTGCTGTTTCACTGCTAAGCACCGAGCATTCAACTGTATTGTAAGAGCAAAGGCTGGTCAACTGGAATTCTGAATAATTTGATTGCAAGTAATGTATGTAGCCATTTTAGAGTGACATTTCTTGCTGTATACTAAGGCCACCCTTAAAAAATTGTTTGTTTGGCATTGCCGACCCACACTATCAGCAGGTGGGTAGGTAGGTAGGGATTTTTTTTTTTTTACATTTAAAAGCTTTATACATGTAAATCATGAAGTCTCTAGACCAATGTTGTCTAAAGCATTGCAGCATTGTTGTGTGTACATGCTGGTGGTTTCTTTGAACGGGGTCAACCGTCAATGTCACATTCTACATCATATGGATAATTTCATGTAAGACAGTCAGTTTTGTTGGCAGAGTTAACCAAAGGACCCAGAAAAAAACACAGAACTGAGGCAGGAAACTGACAAATTAACCATATAAAATGTACAATGTATGACGTGAAAATTGAACTTTTATTGTGGGACTGCCAATTGAACAGAGGCCTGATGTCACATCTTGTGGTCACAGTTTGGTAAAATTACCATAAGTTAAATGGCTCAACCACTACGGCTCCTTGTACAAATGGACAAAGATTTAAAACTTTTATTGTTTGCCTTGGTTTTATAAACATCACTTTCTACACCGTATGTAATTTCATGGCAGTCAGTTTTGTTGGCATACTATTAAACCGTAGTACTTGAAGGAAAACGGCGGCAACCTGCGGGAAGAAACTGACTAACCTTATCACATATGACATGAAAATCAATCCTTAATTTTGCAACTGCCCAACTAGGGCTCAAACCAATACCTAGATGCTAGTAATCATACATGAAAGGTGTGACGAACTACCATACAAACACGCCTACTGCCCCTGATAAGTTTTGAGGATATAGGATCTGTACCAAATAAGGATAGCAAAATATTAAAAATTTGGAAGGTTGGCACAAATAGACATGGTGTTTATACTAATATTATCCATTAGTGCAAGGTTTTTCAGGGCTATAGGTTTAAAACGTATGATAAATTCAAAATGGAAATATGCAGCAGGACAGACAATTTTAGCAGATAAATAAATTATGGGTTGTAATGCTTGATTGATTAACAGAAATCTGGACATGCATTACATGAATACAGATAAATTAATGAGCCCTTAGAATTGTGGAAAAGGAAGGGATTTTATTCATCACTAGTACACTAGATACATTTATAAATATGTTTCTGTCAGTATCTTTTATGTTTTAAGAATTATTTTATTCATGTTAAGAAGAAAGGCAAGAAAAGGGGGAAGTACTTCAATTGACACAAGATGCTAGTCTTTAAAATATGTATGTTTTGTACCAGGCTAGCATCTACTGGTACAAAACTACTATAAACCTGTAAATCTGGGACCGTTTTGGTCTATGGGCTTTAGTGCTTACAGCCATAATTATCTTGAATGCATCATTGTGGTTCTGACTATAGTAGATACTTTGTTCTCTGGTTCAAGGGAAAATTTGTCAATGATACATTTCAAATATTTAATAAGTTCAACAAATGTAAGAGCCACGCATATTTGTTCTGTGATGTCCCGGTGAAAAACTTCTATCTCATGAAGCGACAAAGTCGAGCAGAAATCATCTGTTTCTGCTTTTAGCCTTTACAAAAGATAAAACTTGAGTCCTCTACAAGGTCTCTCAGAACGTTTCTTTCAAAGAATAGCTGAACATTTGATTTTTGATAAAATCCATCTCCCCAAGGATTTGTATAGTACTATATATACTATACAAATCCTTGATCTCCCTTAACCAATGCATTGATGCTTTCCCCTGCCGGCCTCTTTGACATTACTTTTTGCAAACTTTTTCTATTCCATGTCATTTAAATGTTTGCTCCCAATACTGTGTAAGGCAAGCGCTTTTAAGATCGTGATTTGAAATAAGTAAAGCCAGGAACAAACTCGGCGGATACGATCAAATTCCGGCACAATTTCGATTTTTTTTTAAATAAAAAAAAAATAAATTTCTGAAACGCAAATAAAATTATTTGGGCGGCAAGTTTTTCAGTGGGTCGGGCGGCAATGCCAAACAAATGAAATTTTATTTTAGGCCTAATACCTTGCGAAATTAGCAATAATACATAATATGGCTCAGAATTCAGTGTAATTTTATACAGGATTCATAATCATATTGAATTGTACTATATAACTTAATAATATGCATTTAATTTTCAGCTTGTCATAAACTGCCATCTGTATCATCATTAAAATTAAAAACAAGTGTAGATGCCAAATATTGAAATAAAAAATATATACGGCTTAAAATTTATTTGGCTAGATGAACATTCTACTAATCCTTAATTTATCTATGATGTAAATACATTAAATTTCTGAGTAATGGCTCCATCAATATGGTAGGTTCAAGAAACAGTACTCTTTATAGCTAGTTAGAGGTAAATTAAGTTTTTCTGTTTTGTAGTTTGTTGCAGATGGAGTTTTCAAAGCAGAATTGAACAACTTCCTGACAAGGGAACTGGCTGAAGATGGTTACAGTGGTGTTGAAGTCAGGGTAACCCCAACACGAACAGAAATTATTATTCTGGCCACAAGAACACAAAATGTTCTTGGTGAGAAGGGTAGACGAATCAGAGAACTGACCTCCGTTGTACAGAAAAGATTCAATTTCCCTGAAGGCACAGTGGAGGTATTTCAATTATTATAATACTGGTGAAAATATTATTTTTCCAATTTTCAGTGAAAAATGTTAAGGTCAGTCCGGTACTGTCAGCTTCTTAATTATTGAGCTTCCTACTTGAATTGCATGAACTCAATATTCCAATCAAACTGACCTTACTATAATTAACCACACATGTGTCAACTATAAACAAACATCACCTTTATATGTTGAAATTTTGTACAACTTTGATAAAATACACTTCTGTTTTTACCAATAATTTTCTAACCAAAAGTCTACATCACACAATGCCACAGTTAACACAACAAAAGACAAAAAAGTAATGACACAAAAACTAACAAGAAAACAATGATGAGATGCAATGCGACACAACAAATTGTACAAATCCTGGAGAAAACCCTGCCATGTCAGACAGACATTTTAGTCCTACCATGTACAAAATAAATCTGACTTACTCTAATTGACTGAAATAAGTCCTCAAGATTGAATAACGGACCACAAGCAGGCAGATGATATTGTACAAGAATTAAACATTCATTTGTATTGTAGATAATTCAATTTATACTGATGAACTATGCATGCTTTACATTATGAATATATCTGTTTCAGTTGTATGCTGAGAAGGTTGCACAGAGAGGATTGTGTGCTATCGCCCAGTGTGAATCACTTAGATACAAACTGATTGGTGGTCTTGCTGTAAGAAGGTAAATTTTGACACTAGTGAAAAAATAAGGAAAAGAAATGTTTGCATCAATGAATTTGCAAATACACATTCTACACTTATTCTTTTGAGCTAAAAATGAAATACCAAAGTTTATTTGATTATGTCCAATTATATATAAAGAAGGTCCTAATTGATTTTGAGGTCAAGGTTCAAGGTCAAAATAGCTTTTGATAGATCAAACTGGGACATTTATTTGGGTTTGTATGGTGTTTGCCTCTAGATTTTTGTTCATAAGATCAAAGGTCATCATCCCAACTGGAGCAATTTTAAATTTTCAGATATCTTTTGAAGCAAATCTTGAATCAATGCCAAGTTTGATAATATCCCTTTGATTAAGAAAAAAATAAATGTTGGCAATAAACCATCATTTGACAAATATTTGATGCAAACTTTTCAGGTTTTTTTTTACATCTAAAACCACTAAAACAGAAATTGTCATTAAACTTTTGAAATAATATCTCCAATCATTAGCAAAACTTATCTTGTTCATGTCCTTTAAAAAAACATCATGATTTTAAGGTCAAGGCAAAGTTCATTTGTCAAGTAAATATTTATTCACAACCTATCACTTAGCACTAATTATACAGAAAATTCATTTAATAGAAAAAAAATCTGCAATTCATAGGGTAATAAAATTATTGACTTCTGTGTTTACACACAGTAAATGACCAAGTTAATGATTAATAATATTGAAATGGGCTAAATTTCTTTTTTTGATAGAGCATGCTATGGTGTTTTACGATTCATCATGGAGAGTGGAGCTAAGGGCTGTGAAGTTGTTGTCTCCGGTAAACTGAGAGGACAGAGAGCCAAATCCATGAAGTTTGTTGATGGTCTCATGATTCACAGTGGTGACCCAATCAATGAATATGTTGACACAGCTGTTAGACACGTCCTTCTCAGACAAGGTATGGTTGTTACTGATGGCAGGAATGTAGAATTGTTTGTTGTGAATCCTTCTCCCTGGGCATGCCAATCTAAATTTAATTTGTCCTGTGAAAAAAGTAACTTCCCTGAATTTCCCAATAATTATTGAAGTAATTTATTGTAAGCTATTATGAACCTCATAATGGGTTTATATCACAATATGATTGTGATATTGGTTTATGTGTTAAAAAAAATGTGTTTCAATCAAATTTTTGTCATGTGTAATTTTTTTTACTCGTCCACTGGTAATCCAGACAAAAAAAAATGTGTTCAAATGTACAAGTTGGGACATAGCAATTCCACACCCCTGGGTGATGCATAATTTTCAATGGAACCTGTTCGATGAAAAGACTATTGTTAGCGAACACTGGAAAAACGAAAGGACAACAATAATTTTAAATCTAAATCAGGGTTAATTAATATGAGTTAATAAAAAAAACAATGTTTAGGATTCAGAAAGAGAACCATAACAATTGTTTGTTTGCTTAAAAAAAATCCTAGCAAGTTATGGTACAATAAGAGCAATATAAATTGCCTCAGAAATTATCTGTTTACCTGTTACAATTTTAATGCCCCCTCTGCAGCAGAGGAGTCGTTAAGTTTTATCCTTGTCTGTCTCTTAAATGTCTGCACATCTTGAAATTGGTTTCTATTCTCTAACTTTAGTGTGTTTGTTAACAATACTTATTACTACAAAAGACAGATTAAAAATGAAAATTGGTGGAGTCACTCTTACTGTTCTACAGTTATGCCTCTTTACAAATACATGTAGATAAAATAATGAATTTTTGTTTCTGTTCTCTTAAGTTACGTTTGCCTCTACCAAACCAAAAAGTAAGAATTTGGGTAGGGTCACTTTTACCATTTTAAAGTTCTGTCCCATTAGATTGTTGTATGCAATCATTGGAATCGTTTATTCTCAATTTATTATTCCCCTTCCAACAAAGTCAAAGGGAACTTGAGGTTTTCAGTCTGTCTGTTTTGATGACCATCAGTCTGTCCTGCAAATCAGTTTTTCACTTCTTTTCGTCGTGCACGAAGATATTGATTTAATAATTGATGCAAAAGGTTAAATCATAACAAATTACAGATCAAGTTTGAGTTTTGTTCCCATCTTATGATTTTCTTCAGAGTTATGATTCTTAAACTGAAAAAATCCCTCAAAAAATCAGTTTTCCACACTTTTTTGTCTTGCTTGGAGATCATGACAAGTTACAGATCAAGTTTTGTTTCGGTACAGTGAATTTTTAACTGGTAGGGGACTACATATTGCCATGCAAAAAAATCAGAAAACTTGTTTTGTATTAAAAATATATGATGCAATTCCTAATTATTTTTCATGCATTTGTGATGATGTTGTGGATTAAAAGGAAATTGCAATAGCAAAAACAAGTTTTACTAATCCAGTTGTTATGATTTACAATAACTACTGGTTCGCTGACTTGTGACATGTACATTTTGAATAGTATTTAATTGAATATTGAAGGCTAATCAGTAAAATAGGTAGAACATTGACCATAGGTGAAAAGGCTAAAATAAAAAATGAGATCCCCTGTAGCGAAGGTTGCATTAAGTTTTACCTTTGTCTGTACGCCTATATGTTCCAAATATGTGGTATGATTGCTAATGAGACAACTCTTCAAAAGAGACCAAATGACACAGAAATTAACAACTATAGTTAGTTTCTGTTCTCCAAAATAAATTTGTCTACCAAATTTTATGAAACTTGTACACAATGCTTATAACCAAAAAATACAGATAAAGTTTAAACCATCATCATATCTAGGTTGCACTTAGTAAATACAGCTGTTTCACAAGTCAATCCTCTTTTGGGGAGATATATATAATTTTCATAGATATGTTAATTTGTTATGGTGCTGGTTCCCAGACATGATTTCTGTGTTTCATAGAGACGTAACTAACTTGGGAATGTTGGTAACTTCATACCAGTATAGAAAATCAGGGTAGCACCTAAAATTTAATTCTTAAAGGTCCTAAAGTGGGGGTAGGGGTACAATGTAGTATAGAATATTAGTATAAATTTAAATTCTTAAAAGTTCAGGGCATATTAATGTTGAAAATATGTGGCACAGCCCTATATTGCAGTCAGTCTCTGTTTTTTCTGACCATCAGTTTGTCCTGCTAATCAGTTTTTCACACTTTTTTCATGCACAAAGATATTGATTTAATAATTAATACAAATAGTTTAATCATTTTATTCAGGTATGGTCCTTATAAAAATAAATCTAAATTTTATTGTTTTATTTACATTAAACTAGGTGTACTTGGAATTAAAGTAAAGATTATGTTACCATGGGATCCAAGTGGTAAGATCGGACCCAAGAAACCATTGCCAGATCATGTTATTATTGTGGAACCTAAGGATGAGGTTGTTCCTTCAAGACCATTCTCTGAGCAAAAGGGATCTAAACCAACAGATCCAGCCCAGCCACCTGTTGCATTATAAAAGTAGGTATACACTCGTACTGAGAAGAGACACTTTACAAAAACTTTGACAATAAATATACTGTGGATTTATTAATATATTCGTTGGATACCAATTTTCGTTGATTTTGCTGGTACAATTGAACCACGAATTTAAATGTTAAATGAATAACAGATTTAAAATAAGGTTGTATGCAGACTTTCACAAAACCACGAAATCAAATATCTACAAAAAGGCATATTTTCGTCAATCCAATAAAATTGGTAACCACAAAATTAAATGAATCCACAGTATCATTATTAACAATCTCGGGATACTAACTTTTACTGACTTTTTTTGTTATCCACAAATTTGAGCTTTGAAGGAAGTACACATTTTCTATACATACACAGAGGGAAAACCATGAAATCAATTATCCATATCTACAGTTTTCCTAAATCCAAAAAAATGATACCTACACAAATGAATAAATCCACACAATTCATAACTTTTGAATTATCTCCCTTTAACGATCTCTAAAATAGAAGATCACTATTCCTTCCAATCTGTACATCTATTATAGAATTATAAGATGCAACTCCTAATTGTATTCCATGCATTTGTAATAATGTAGGGGATTAAATGGAAATTGCAAAACCAAGTTTTACTAATCCAGTTGTTATGATTTACAATAACTACTGGTTCGCTGACTTGTGACATTAATAATGTAGATTTCCAAAGTGATGATGTGTAATACATATACATAAACTATTGGATGGAAATGCACTAGGATGTTATAAATATTTTGAAATCAACATTTTTGGCATTAAAGGCTTATTTATATTTGAAATGCAAGAAGTTTGAAAAAAGAAATACTTATTACTAAAAAAGTTGATACCCACAAAAATGAATAAATCCATAGTAGTAGGTTAAAATCATACCATTTAATTAATAAACTAAATGCAGAAAACAACAAAACAACAACTTATCAACAAATTGTGCAAGTTGGCTTAGCATTTTTGAATAAAAATAATTTGTGGTATCTAGGAAAGTGGATGTTACCTATAAATTGAAAAAAGAAAGTCATATGAATGTTACTAAAAGCAACATTAGCTGCCAAGTTTATGATCAAGGAATTGACTCCTACTCTTTAATTAGTCTATTGCATGTATTTGGTTCTTTCAATTTGAAAATCAAAAGTATATCTACCAGATAAAGTTCTTCTGATTTTCATAAGACATTTGCCAATCAGACGTCAAACACTGAAATGTAATTTTTGTCTTAATATATATAACTGTATGTTAAAGAAATTCTAACTTCTTGCATTTAGTGAACATTTTTTTTAGATCTTGTAATTAATATATAGATATGAGTAAAAAATATTCTGGCGTAGTTCATTTCTCTCTTGTTTAACTTAGGTGTAAGATGTCCCATTTTAGGTTAAGATGTTTATTTTAACATGTTAATGACATCACAAGTGAAATTTCTGTAATGACTCAAGATTATATAAACCTTATGTTTTATAACAAAATGAAATTAAAACTAGTATCTCAATTGTTTGTAAAACAATTGAAAGGTCTTTCCTGTAAAAGTGATGTTTTCGTATTGTACTTTGTACGACCTTTCGTTTGATATACGACAAGCATACCTTCTGAAACTTTTCGCTTTTTACACTTATTGACCTCATCCGCCTACATTTTTGAGATCAAAATTATGATATATGGAACAGAGTAGATGAGCTTTCATTTGATATGCGACAACACCATGTTCTTGAAAGTTTGATTTTTGCACTTAATAACCCTATCCAACTAATTTTTGGAGGTCATGAATTTGATATTTCAAATGTACACTTCATGACCTTTCATTTGATATACAACAACCCTACCTTAAAAGAACATTTATTTTTTGCACTCAATGACCCCATCCAACCATTTTTTGGGAGACGTCAATTTGAAATTTGAAATGTACGCTTTATGTTCTTTCATTTGATATGCGACAACCTTACCATCTGAGAAATTTGAATGTTTGCACTAAATGACCCCAACCGTTCCCCTGGGATGAAAAGGGGGTTTAAAATTTTCATTTTTAAGTAGAGTTTATTAAGACCTTCAATTTGATATATCAGATGACCCCATTTGACAAAGTGCAAATAATGATGCAATATCAACTATATAAATAGATGTTATGAAACTTACAAAGTCAATGCAAAAATTGAAAATTTCAAATTGATTTTTTGGTGTTTTTTTCCATGGAATGTTTTTGGTATTTGGTCAAACATATAACTATGTCAACCTCTTCAATTTCTAAAACATTTTAAGTGGTAAGCTCTTGATGATTCAGAAATACATGCCTCCGCTCGCAAAACTTCAAACTGCATTATCTCTAAAACGACAATAGATATTTCAAATCTGTTAAATGATAAATGATCTACAGTTGAAGGACAACATTATAGAAAAAGAATTGGGACGATTTAAAAGTTAACCAAGGTCACAATTAATCATCAAATATATGATGCAATACAAAACTTGAGAACCGGAAGTCGTAGAGACATGGGACTATCGCCATTCAACTCAGGACCACTTGACCTTTTAAATATCACAAGGTCATAGTATAATGTGAAGGTCAAGGTGAAATTTCATCATGACCTGACATTGACCTCAAATTGAAGGTCTTGAACGACTGATTATCTTTGCAGTTTATAGTAGGTTGATATATGTTACCTTTAAAAAGATATACACACAATACTATACTTTTAAGAATCATCCCGTCGTAACTTTTGAACAGAGAGTCGGACTCTTTTGAGCTCAGTGTATAAAATGTAGAGCTCGTCGAGAGGAACATTTTATACGCTGTAAGTATGCAGCAAACTCTTATCGTTTTCTTAATATGCAAACTTGAAATTGCAGCGTAATTTTTTTTTGCACTTGGTGACCTTTGACCTTGGGTGCAATTAAAGGTCACATGAACTTAAGATTATTGGTGTAGGTCCCAAGTCTTTACGACTTCCGGTTCTCGAGTTACAATTTTTCAAAAATTGTGTATATTTTTTCAAGGGAAATAACTCCTTATAAGGGTTAACAACAAAATGATTGTATATGTTTATTATCATTGCCATCTGGTCTTGTACATGTTTCCGTTTTCAAATCAATTCTATTTTGAATACTTTTTGAGAAAAATGTAAAAGAAAGAAATTGCTTCAAGGGGACGTAACTCTCATAGGGAATGATGAAATCCTTAGCAGCCTCATATGGTAACACATCATGATGAGATCTAACTTTTGTCCAAATAAGGTCATGATATCTTTAAAAACAACGAGGGGGGGCCATGTCGAAAAAAACCAATAAAAGGGAGATAACTTCTAAAGGGGATGATGAAATCCTACACAGCCTCATCTGGTAATACTTCATGATGAGGTCTACCAATGGTCCATATTTGGTCTTGATAACTCCAATAGAAACGAGGGGAGGCCATGTCAAACAAATGCTGGATGAAAAAAAAAAAAACAGGAGAAAAACTAGTTAGGGCCCCGCCGACTTAGGCGGGTCGCCCTATAGTGATCAGTCTGTCCGTCCGTCTGTCCGTCCGTCCGTCCGTCCGTAACACTTTAACTTTGTGTCCGCTCTATATCTTAAAAACCGTTATGATTTCAAAGTTTATACTTGACATCCATTTTAACCAACACCAGAGGGTGTGTCATGATGTATGTAAAACTTCCTAGGTCAAAGGTCAAGGTCAAAAACTTTGGTTTCAGTTGACAACCCTGTGTCATGTGGTGAAGATCGTGTCCGCTCTATATCTTGAGAACCGTTATGATTTCAAAGTTTATACTTGACATGTATATGAACCAACACCAGAGGGTGTGTCATAATTTATGAACGACTGCCTAGGGCAAAGTTCAAGGTCAAAAACTTTGGTTTCAGTTGACAACCCCATGTCCTATGGTAAAGATTGTGTCCGCTCTATATCTTGAGAACCGTTATCATTTCAAAGTTTATACTTGACATGTATATAAACCAACACCAAAGGGTGTGTCATAATTTATGTGCAACTTCCTAGGTCAAAGGTCAAGGTCAAAAACTTTGGTTTCAGTTGACAACCCCATGTCCTATGGTAAAGATCGTGTCCGCTCTATATCTTGAGAACCGTTATCATTTCAAAGTTTATACTTGACATGTTTATAAACCAACACCAAAGGGTGTGTCATAATTTATTTACAACTTCCTAGGTCAAAGGTCAAGGTCAAAAACTTTGATTTCAGTTGACAAACCCATGTCCTATGGTAAAGATACAATTTTTTAATGCACATTATTCACAGCGGGGCCCACAGAGATGGCTCCCATCTCAATGATATCTAGTATCTCAATTGTTTGTAAAACAATTGAAAGGTCTTTCCTGTAAAAGTGATGTTTTCGTAATGTACCTTGTACGACCTTTCGTTTGATATACGACAAGCATACCTTCTGAAACTTTCCACTTTTAACACTTAATGACCTCATCCGCCTACATTTTTGAGATCGGAATTATGATATAAATAACATAGAGTAGATGAGCTTTCATTTGATATGCAACAACTCTATGTTCTAGAAAGTTTGATTTTTGCACTTAATAACCCTATCTAACTAATTTTTGGAGGTCGGGATTTGATATTTCCAATGTACACATCATGACCTTTCATTTAATATACAACAACCCTATCTTAAAAGAAAATTTATTTTTTGCACTCAATGACCCCATCCAACCCATTTTTGGGAGACTGTCAATTTTAAATTTAAAATGTACGCTTTATGTTCTTTCATTTGATATGCGACAACCTTACCATCTGAGAAATTTGAATGTTTGCACTAAATGACCCCACCCGTCCTCCTGGGATGAAAAGGGGGTTTAAAATTTTCATTTTTCAGTAGAGTACATTTAGACCTTCAATTTGATATATCAGATGACCCCATTTGATAAAGTGCAAAAAAATGATGCAATATCAACTATATAAATAGAAGTTATTAAACTTACAAAGTCAATGCAAAACTTGAAAATTTCAAATTGAATTTTTGGCGTTTTTTTCCATGGAATGGTTTTGGTATTTGGTCAAACATAGAATTATGTTAACCTCTTCAATTTCTTAAACATTTTAAGAGGTACGCTCTTGTTGATTCAAAAATACATGCCTCCGCTCGCAAAACTTCAAACTGAATTATCTCTACAGCAACAATAGATATCACAAATCTATTAAATGATAAATGATCTACAGTTGAAGGACAACATTATAGAAAAAGAATTGGGACAATTTCAAAGTTCACCAAGGTCACAATTAATCATCAAATATATGAAGCAATACCAAACTTAAGAACCGGAAGTCGTAGAGACACGGGACTAGCACCATTCAACTCAGGACCACTTGACCATTCAAATATCACAAGGTCAAGGTCATAGTATACTGTGAAGGTCAAGGTGAAATTTCATCATGACCTGACATTGACCTCAAATTGAAGGTCTTGAATTACTGATCATCTTTGCAGTTTATAGTATGTTGATATCTGTTACCTTTAAAAAGATATACACAAAATACTATACTTTTAAGAATCATCCCGTCGTAACTTTTGAACAGACAGTCGGACTCTTTTGAGGTCAGTGTACAAAATGTAGAGCTCGTCGAGAGGAACATTTTATACGCTGTAAGTATGCAGCAAACTCTTATCGTTTTCTTAATATGAAAGCTTGAAATTGCAGCGTAATTTTTTTTTGCACTCTGTGACCTTTGACCTTGAGTGCAAATTAAAGGTCACATGAACTTAAGATTATTGGTGTAGGTCCCAAGTCTTTACGACTTCCGGTTCTCGAGATACAATTTTTCAAAAATTTTGTATATTTTTCAAGGGAAATAACTCCTTATAAGGGTTAACAACAAAATGATTGTATATGTTAATTAACATTGCCATCTGGTCTTGTACATGTTGCCGTTTTCAAATGGATTCTATCTTGAATACTTTTTGAGAAAAATGTAAAAGAAAGAAATTGCGTCAAGGGGACTTAACTCTCATAGGGAATGATGAAATCCTTAGCAGCCTCATATGGTAACACATCATGATGAGATCTAACTATTGTCCAAATAAGGTCATGATATCTTCAAAAACAACGAGGGGGGGCCATTTCGAAAAAAACCAATAAAAGGGAGATAACTTCTAAAGGGGATGATGAAATCCTACACAGCCTCATCTGGTAATACTTCATGATGAGGTTTTGTACGACCTTTCGTTTGATATACGACAAGCATACCTTCTGAAACTTTTCGCTTTTTACACTTAATGACCTCATCCGCCTACATTTTTGAGATCGGAAGTATGATATATGTAACACAGGGTAGATGAGCTTTCATTTGATATGCGACAACGCCATGTTCTAAAAAGTTTGATTTTTGCACTTAATAACCCCATCCAACCAATTTTTGGAGGTTGGGAATTTGATATTTCAAATGTACACATTATGACCTTTCATTTGATATACAACAACCCTATAGTAAAAGAAAATTTATTTTTTGCACTCAATGACCCCATCTAACCCATTTTTGGGGGACGTCAATTTGAAATTTGAAATGTACGCTTTATGTTCTTTCATTTGATATGCGACAACCTTACCATCTGAGAAATTTGAATTTTTGCACGAAATGACCCCACCCTTCTGCCTGGGATGAAAAAGAGGTTTAAAATTTTCATTTTTAAGTAGAGTTTATTGAGACCTTCAATTTGATATATCAGATGACCCCATTTGACAAAGTGCCAAAAATGATGCAATATCAACGATATAAATAGAAGTTATGAAATTTACAAAGTCAATGCAAAACATGAAAATTTCAAAATGATTTTTTGGTGTTTTTTTGCATGGAATGTTTTTGGTATTTGGTCAAACATATAACTATGTTAACCTCTTCAATTTCTTAAACATTTTAAGTGGTAAGCTGTTGTTGATTCAGAAATACATGCCGCCGCTCGCAAAATTTCAAACTGCAATATCTCTAAAACGACAATAGATATCTCAAATCTGTTAAATGGTAAATGATCTACAGTTAAAGGACAACATTATAGAAAAGAATTGGGACAATTTCAAAGTTCACCAAGGTCACAATTAATCATCAAATATATGATGCAAAACCAAACTTGAGAACCGGAAGTCGTAGAGACATGGGATTACCACCATTCAACTCTGGACCACTTAACCTTTCAAATATCACAAGGTCAAGGTCATAGTATAATGTGAAGGTCAAGGTGAAATTTCATCATGACCTGACATTGACCTCAAATTGAAGTTCTTGAATTACTGATCATCTTTGTAGTTTATAGTAGATTGATATCTGTTACCTTTAGAAAGATATACACAAAATACTATACTTTTAAGAATCATCCCGTTGTAACTTTTGAACAGACGGTCGGACATTTTTGGGCTTATTAGCTAAAATGTAGAGCTCGTCGAGAGGAACATTTTATACGCTGTATGTATGCAGCAAAGTCTTATCGTTTTCCTAATATGTAAGCTTGAAATTGCAGCGTAATTTTTTTTTGCACTCAGTGACCTTTGACCTTGACTGCATATTAAAGGTCACATGAATTAAAGATTATTGGTGAAGGTCCCAAGTCTCTACGACTTCTGGTTCTCGAAATACAATTTTTCTAAAATTATGTTCAATTTTGCAAGGGGAATAACTCCTTATAAGGGTTAATAACAAATGATTGTACATGTTCATTAACATTGCCATCTGTTCTTGTACATGTTGCCGATTTCAAATCGATTCTATCTCTTATACTTTTTGAGAAAAATGCAAAGGAAAAAAATTGTTTCAAGGGGATATAACTCTCATAGGGGACAATGAAATCCTTAGCAGCCTCATATGGTGATACATCATGATGAGATGTACCTATTGTCCAAATAAGGTCATAATATCTTAAAAAACAACGAGGGGGGGCCATGTTGAAAAAAATCATTAAAAGGGAGATAACTTCTAAAGGGGATGATGAAATCCTACACAGCCTCATCTGCTAATACCTCATGATGAGGTCTACCCATGGTCCATATTTGGTCTTGATGACATCAATAGAAACGGGGGGAAGGCATTTAGAAAAAATGTTGGAAAAAAAAACATTAGAAAAACAGTAAGGTCTTTCCCCACGTAGGGGAAAGACCTTAATAATTGTAATTATCCTAGTTTTTGAAAACTTTAAATTTTTGAAATTATATTGCCTATTCAATAAAGTGATGTGATTTGGCTTTTCCCGTTCACAAAACATTACGGTAATTCCAACCTGTATATCATTGTTTGATGCATTTCCTGATTGTATTCCATGCATTTGTAATAATGTAGTGGATTAAAGGGAAATTGCAAAACCAAAACCAAGTTTTACTAATCCAGTTGTTATGATTTACAATAACTACTGGTTCGCTGACTTGTGACATTAATAATGTAGATTTTCCATAATGTTAATAATGTGAATTCCCTATGATGTTATAAATATTTTGAAATTGACATATTTGACATTAAAGGTCTATTTATATTTGAAATGTTTGAAGTTTGAAAAAATGGAAATACTATAAGTTTAATGTCTTATTAATTATCTGAAGTAGGTTAATTGGTACATTGAAAATACGTTTTGATATTCAAATTTAAGGAACTGAAAACTGGCTTTATCCTACATATCATACCTTCTATCAACATTTGCTTTTAAACAACAAATAGACCATACAGGCATGAAGAAAAACTAACCGTGTGAACAAAGTAACACCCTTTTCCAGTGCCAAAAATAGAACATTTGAAACTTAGATTCTTCAACATTGTGCTTTATACAAATAAGACACTAGTAATAAATTTCAAGGGGACAGCATCCTTTCAACACAATTGTGTCAATAATGAAAAAAAACACAAAGTAATATAAGAGAAGAAAATTATATTTTTAGACTTAGTTTATTTAAAACAGTAATAGGATAATAAAATATTTCTCTTTTCTTTTTCAGATTGTGCAGATCAAGTCATAAAGACTGTAAATAAAAAAAAAAGACTGAACCTAATCTCTTTTGTATTTCAAACCCTATTTATCTGTGTCAAACAAACACCAACAGTAGTCCTACTGGACCTGATACTACCTTATTTGTGATAGGCCAAAATGTTTTGCTGGGTAATTTGTAGGAGTTCTTTTATAACTAGCTTAAAATTGGGAAAAAAATCACAAAACAATTTGAGGTATTCTTTCATTAGAGATCTTAAGATAAAAAGAAGTGCTGAAAACTTTTTATATGCTTATTTCAAGGCAAACAAAGTTCTGATATTATACAGGTCTGTAGTCGTTATATGGTGGCTTGTTTTAATATGGATTTTCTAAAGGTGTTTTTGTGTTAGCATAAAGCAAATATTGAGAATGAATCAGTTATTGAGATTAATGGGACTGTGTTTGTGATTTTTGTTAGATTTTGTATGCATTTAGAAATAGTTTTACAAAATCTGAAAATAAAAAAAAAATTCTATGATATAAACTAAGATAAAATGCATTTAAAAAAAATATGAAAGAAAGGTAGAAATGTATTGAAATTCAGAATACATGTAAAAAGCATCACAAATTAATATTTATTATTTTAGTTCCCTTACAATATTTTTGTTGTTGGTGTCTTTATCATTTATGTTTGTGTGAAATATTGTAACCTGACATTGTGTCTGTTACACCTTCTAGTTTACCATGTCTAGAAGTATCAATCAAAATACATACAAAATTTTATCAAAGTCTTTAAGGATTAATAGGCTATTTGCCAATTCCTGAAATTGACAATGTAATTAGGGATCCCTATTTAAGTTCCTTCTGAGGGACATTGATTTTTATTTACAATGGAGAGCTAGCAGGAAGAGCAAATTGACCTGAGCGTAATTTGAGTAATCTATAAGGTTTTAAAATCTTTAAATTTACATTACTTTGTTGCTTAGCTAAATACTTTTGACATTAGAAATTGTTTTTCATGAAAAATTAGTTAAACCGTAGATCCATCACTTTCAATTCATCATGCTTTGCATTAGCAAAAGCCAATTTTGTCTGGTAGGGAACCAGTCTACTTTTGACAAAGGGAAGTAATTTGTTTAAAAAGTAATAACAGAATCAAATAGGTAATTGGCAAATGCACTATTTCCAAAACTATGTATGGTAAATTCTGTAGACTTGTACAAGGGAAAAATCCAAAACAACTAAATCTATCATTAGATGCAATTCCTAATTGTTTTCCATGCATTATATTTGTAATAATGTAGTGGATTGAAGGGAAATTGAAAAACCAAAAACAAGTTTTACTAATCCAGTTGTCGTGATTTACAATAACTACTGGTTCGCTGACTTGTAAGTTTCAATAGTATTTTAAGGCTAATCGTTAAATCGTCAGTATTAAACTTCCAAAAGGATAAGCAGAACACTGGCCCATATACGTAGTGAAAATGTTTACAAATGACTTTAAATACAAGACTAAAATTTGAAATGAGGCATCCCCCTGTAGTGGAGGTCGCATTAAGTTTTACCCTTGTCTGTCTGTATGTCCAAACGTTCCAAAGTTGGTTTTGTTCTCTATTTTAAATTTGTCTCAACCAAATGTTATGAATCTTATACAAAACTACAAAACACAAATCAAGTTTGAATTTCGGTGGCATATTACTATAACCATTCTAAAGTTGTAATCCTTCAAGAATGGAAAAATTGCTGAATTTTTATTTTCCATAGTCTAACTTTACTTGGACACATTCCCCTTTTTTATCCACAAGTTTTATCACTATTGTCTTGATTGAAGGTTTTATAGAATCTTTGCACTTAAAAAAACATTATGCAGCCCTACATAGCTTATATTACTTGACAAAAGGAATCCGTAAGCCATCTTTTGGCATCATCGTCATTTAAATAAGTATGAAACCACTATCAATTTTAACCAAATTTGTCCAGAAGGACATTTACCTAGTGTAGGTTAGATTTAAAATTAAAATGTATGATTGTTGATGAAACTACCAATCACCAGAGACCAAATAACTTGGATATGATCAAATGTAAAGTCGCAGTTAAGACTTGACACGAAGAAAACACATACCATAAAGTAAGTTTACAAAGGCCCTGAAATATGATGTAAAACAACTCAAAAGATGAAACCAGTGGTCTGATTAATCATGTACGGAACAAACAATCAATATGGTGTTTTAACGAACATTAAATCCATGGGACACATCTGAAGTTAAAAAAAATCAAAAGGCTTGTTATGTCGGTCAACTAATGATGCATATATACAGAACTAATTTAATGTGTCAAAGAACTAAGGATAATGGAATTTATCATTTAATAATCTGCACTTCTTGATCGTTTCCATGCATTTGTAATGTAGTGGATTGAAAAGATGTTGCAAAAGCAAAAACAAGTTTTACTAATCCAGTTGTTATGGTTGACAAATCTGGTTCGCTGACTTGTGACATGAACAATAAAAATAATTTGCAGTGGCGAATCCAGAAAGGGGGGGTGTCCGGGGGTTGGAACCCCCCTTTTTTTGGCCGATCAATGCATTTGAATGGGAGCATATAGTTGGAACCCCCCCCTCCTTTACTCTGGGTTGGGACCCCCCCCTTTTTAAAATGGCTGGATCCGCGCCTGATTTGATATTGGAAACGGGGGAATATGTTCTGGTTATCATAAGAAGTTAAAAAATATCGCTGTGTTTACACCTTAAAACTTTACTATGAGTTCAAATATCTAGGAAAGATTAAAAGCATGGCAGGAACTAAAAATATAAAAGTTATATGTAGTATACGTTTCAAAACATTAAAAACTGATCAAAACTTGCATGGATTTTGATGTGCAGTTTTTTTCCAGTCTGCAGAAGATGGCAAAATAAACAAACACCGGAGTTTTATTTGATACGGCCCACTCAGTTACACAGTTTAAAACACCTATTGTTTGCAGATGTCTGTTGCCCATTAAATCAATAATACTCACAACATCAATTATAGAGGGGAGATTCTCAAACCTCTTTCCGCCATCTTAGTCTATTTTGGCACCTTTTGCAGGAATGAAAAAAAAACTGAATAACCAAATCTAGTTGGGTTTTGTAATTTTCTGAAACACGAAATGCATTTAAAATTTATATGTCTAGTTCCTGCCATCCCTTAAAAAACTTTTGCAGATGCATACGTATTGTTATGCGTTTACTTTTCTACATTGGTTAGAGGTATAGGGGGACGGTTGAGATCTCACAAACATGTTTAACCCCGCCGCATTTTTGCGCCTGTCCCAAGTCAGGAGCCTCTGGCCTTTGTTAGTCTTGTATTATTTTAATTTTAGTTTCTTGTGTACCATTTGGAAATTAGTATGGCGTTCATTATCACTGGACTAGTATATATTTGTTTAGGGCCAGCTGAAGGACGCCTCCGGGTGCGGGAATTTCTCGCTACATTGAAGACCTGTTGGTGACCCTCTGCTGTTGTTTTTTATTTGGTCGGGTTGTTGTCTCTTTGACACATTCCCCATTTCCATTCTCAATTTTATAGGTATGTCTACACAGAGTAAAATTTGTGGTGTAAGTGCGGCCATTTTAGCCAAAAGGTTATGATGAACCTTAGACAACAACCCGACCAAAGAGTAGACAACACACAGTACATTTATAATAAATTAGGACACCGAATCCTATTGGCAACTTTAAATTAACAGAACAATGATCGTGAAAATAGAGGCAAATTGTGTACTTGTATCGAGCGGTAAATTCAATCTTAAATATTCCTGGTCCGCGCAATTTATATAAGAAAAAATAGCTCTTCTACTTTTAATTGTGCAAATTCATCAGCGCCTTGGAGTTGTATGAGCTGTAACGCAGTAAATCACTCTACCATACCTTTTCCATCAACAATTGTAATGTTTCTCTGATACTTTTATTAAATTATTTATCTTGCAGATCTTAAAAATATATTCAAAATTACATTCAAGCAGCCGCTACATGTCAGTGCATACACTCTTGTATAAATAATACTTTGTATGTAGTATTTATTTTTGTTGAAAAACGCAAATGATTTTTTTTTTACAATAACTGTCATATGGTCATATTTATGTTGAATTTCATTCGATGGACAATGTTATTAACATCCGTGTTAGTGTTGCTTTTCATAATTTTTTGGGTTCAAAAACAAATCCGACTGATTACATAGACAAAACCGGATGATTGTGGAGTAAAGAATCAGCAAACAATATTGACCAAACCGGCCTCTTCCATTTTTACATGACCCATTTCAGTGAGTCTTTCATTCCATTCACAGATATATAAGTATTGAGGCGCTCAAAGTGGCTAGTTTTGTAATCTCCGTGTCAATATCTTTCTTTTCATACCTTTCTTCTCGTACAGTATGAACAATTTAAGGATCGTGTACCCTTGTATTTCTTCAATGCTAAACATGGAAATTTTATAGAAAATCCACAGCCTTTCCCCTTGTGCTCTCATATTTGGTAATTCAGTACTTGATAGATAGAGGATTATTGTATGCAGTGCTAGCAATGATTTCCTTTAAACAGGTTTATGAATTTAGATATTGGTTAAAATAAATATAAATATGGACTAACTCAAGTACACATTCTAGGGTGCGCTCGACTTTAGTGACTCAGCACGAGGTGTTTTGGAATTTAAAGGTTGTTTAGGACTTTTTGAAAACAATAAACGCTAGCTGATCATAAAAAAAAAAAATTCGCAGAGGCGGATTTAGGGGGGGGCCCGGGCCCCCCCTTTTTGGGAAAAAAATTGGTTGCTCATATAGGGAATCACTGAAGCGTGACTGGAGCGGGCCCCCTCTTAGGTCAGTCAGTGGGCCCCCACTTATGAAAATTTCTGGATCCGCCACTGATTCGTAAGGGTTCCACGGAACCCAGTGTCTCGCCTACTTTTGCTGTTAATCACAGACTCAACAAAAATGAGGAAAAACATCAATAAAAATTTCCCTCTCGATACTGTCTTTTGATTGAAAGAAGCTTCCAAGTTTGGTAAAAAATCCAGGATAGTTTATGAATCTAATAAATGTTTTATAAACTTTAACTGCAGACTGTATAACTGCAGACTGTATGTAATGTTAACTGGAAGAAAAACTAAGTCCATTTATAAGTAAAATACGGAAAAAGTGATTTTTTTTTTTACAAAATTTACTTCTGAATAATATCTTATGATCAGAAACAAGCTTTTGTCTAAGTTTGGTAGAAATCCAGGATAGTTTAAGAACATTATAAAAATTTTAAAAACTTAAACCACAGAGTGAATGTTTTGTTTCTGGCAAAAAAACTAAGTCCATTTATAAGTAAAATACGGAAAAGTGGAAATTTATTTTTACAAAATTTTCTTCTTGATACTATCTTATGATCATAAACAAGCTTCTGTCCAAGTTTGGTACAAATCAAGGATAGTTTATGAAAGTTATTACTGTAAAATTTTAAAAACTTTAACCACAGAGTGAATGTAATGTTTCCTCGCAGAAAAACTAAGTCCATTTATAAGTAAAATACGGAAAAGTGGAAATTTATTTTTACAAAATTTACTTCTTGATACTATCTTATGATCATAAACAAGCTTCTGTCCAAGTTTGGTACAAATCAAGGATAGTTTATGAAAATTATTAAAATTTTAAAAACTTTAACCACAGAGTGAATGTAATGTTTCCTCGCAGAAAAAGTAAGTCCATTTATAAGTAAAATACGGAAAAAATGGAATTTTATTTTCACAAAATTTACTTCTTGATACTTTCTTATGATCATAAACAAGCTTCTGTCCAAGTTTGGTAGAAATTCAGTATAGTTTAAGAAAGTTATTAAAATTTCAAAAACTTTAACCACAGAGTGAATGTAATGTTTCCTCGCAGAAAAAGTAAGTCCATTTATAAGTAAAATACGGAAAAAATGGAATTTTATTTTCACAAAATTTACTTCTTGATACTTTCTTATGATCATAAACAAGCTTCTGTCCAAGTTTGGTAGAAATTCAGTATAGTTTAAGAAAGTTATTAAAATTTCAAAAACTTTAACCACAGAGTGAATATTTGTGGACGCCGCCGCCGACGACGACGGAATGTAGGATCGCTTAGTCTCGCTTTTTCGACTAAAGTCGAAGGCTCGACAAAAACAAGTGAGTAAACTATGTTTCAAAGTTTATAACAAAAATCTCTATTAAAGTGTGTGGATTTTCTACAAAATTCTTCATTTAATTTTCACCATATTCCCTTTTACGATTAAATGCAAAGAAACTATAAATAATTGTGCTTTGCACGAAGTTTCCCCCTGGTATATGTACGAATTATTTATTATCTTTGCTGTTTTGATACTATTGCAGTTTGAAAAGTTCATAATTCACAGGACACAGAAGGGGTCATAAACCTTAACGAGATATTAAACAAATTTGAGGCAAGGTTCACTCAATTCGTCATTTTGACATGCATTTTTACTTATTTCTCCGTTAATATAGAACGGTTGTAGAAAATATTTATATATGTGAACACAGTGACATTCTTCGGTATCATAAAAATAACAAATAAATAAACAAATCAACCTTTTCTCTATCCGATTATGTTCCGTCACCGTGCCGGATATTAGATACCATCAAGTCCAAACATTTTGTGTCGGTGTGGTTTAGACGCAGGTTTCTGATGATATAAAAAAAAACCACCGAATTGTTCAGCAATGATCTAGGTTATCAAGTTTACAGGCACGATAGAAACAGACCCCCATGGGAAGTACTTATTGCCATAGGCGGATCCAGGGGGGGGGAGGCCCCCCTTTCGTGGGAAAAATTTGGTTGATTATATAGGGAATCACTGAAGCATGACTGGAGAGGCCCCCCCTTTTTAGGTCAGTCAGAGCCCCCCCCCCCCCCCCCCCTTGGAAATGTTCTGGATCCGCCACTGATTGCTATCGAGGATTATGTACTTTATAGACCACTGGGGAGAACTGACGACCTTTACCTAACAAACCAACTCTTATAAGGAAATCACAGACCTGAAAACTAACAATAAAAATACAATCCATATAATTGGAGATTTTAATGCTCCAAATATTTCATGGGGAAAGCAACTCAATTTCAGGATCAAAACATTATAGCCTCTTAGAGTCGGCCAAACATATTTCGACATCTTACAGGATATGGCATTAGAACAAATGGCAAAATTCCCAACAAGACCCCAAAACACACTAGAACTACTACTTACAAGTCATCCTTCATTTATGATGCGCTGTAAGCCACTTCCACCTATTGGACTAAAAAGTGATCATGATATAGTACTGTACCGTACGACACAAATATACAACCAAATCGAGTTAAGCCAACACTAAGAAAGATTTTCTTGTGGAAAAAAGCCAACATGAAAGCAATTAAAATTTCGCTTAAGAACTTTGGTGACCCGACAGTGGAGGCTACGTGGAAGGCAAGAAATACAATCCTGGAACATCTTATCGAAAAGCATGTACCAACAAAACAAACAATGAACAGGCACACATCCATGGATAAACACCCAGACAAGAAGAGCAATGAGAAGAAAACAAAGAGCTCACTCCAATGCTATAAACGTACTAATAACCAAAGCGACTGGAAAAACTACAAAAGACTGAAAGCAAACACCCAAAAGGAGACGAGAAAATCTCATATAAAGTAAATCCGATATGTTGTCAGCAATAACTTCAGAGAAAATCCTTAATCTAATTTAAAACCGATCTCTCGTCGCTCCCGTTTTCTGATATGTGGCGTGGGTAGCTCCCACGCGACATATCAGAAAACAGTGGCGAGGAAGCTCCCACGCGACATATAAAAAAACGGGAGCGATGAGAGATCGGTTTTTAATTAGATTGCACATTTTTGGAAAAACAACATCTTGACAGACATGCAGTCAGCATGGATTCAGAGCTCGTAGATCCTGTGAGACGCAACTAATTTCAACAATAGAAGGAATTGCCAAACAACTGAAATCAGGGAAAGATCAAGTGGACGTAATCTAACTCGATTTTGCAAAGGCTTTTGACAAAGTCCCACACTGCAGATTACTCAACAAACTGAACGACTATAGCATTAGAGACAAAAACCTGAAATGAATAAAATATATAAAATCTTTTCCAAAACAGGAAACAACAGGTGGTAGTTGAGGGCTGTAAGTAATCACTGGGAGACGTACTTTCAGAGGTCCCACAAGGGACTGTGTTAGGACCCTTAATCTTCCTAGTATATATTAACGACTTACCAGAAACAGTTCAACATTCAACTGTCAAAATATTCGCTGACGACTGCCTGTCATCTGCATTAGCACAAACATGCCGTAAATCAAAAAAAAAAGACATACTATAAATTACATGGCCACACTATCGAAACTGTACCAGCCATCAAATAGCTACAAGTAAATTTCAGTGAGGACCTACAATGGAAACATCATATTGACGTGACTGTTAAAAAAAGCTCCCAAATCCATTGGATTCCTTAGGCGTAACCTTCGAGAATGCAGCAAGAATGTACGAAATGCAGCCTATATCTATCTGGTCAGACCCACACTTTAATATGCAAGTTCGGCATGGGACCCTCATACCACTGAGGAAATAAACCGCTTAGAACAAGTGCAAAGGAGGACCGCCAGGTTTGTAACAAACTACACTGATAAAACACCTGGATGTGTTACAACTATGGTTAAGACAATAGGATGGGAACCAATAGCTAACAGACGAATTAACCATCGACTAGTCATGCTTTACAAGATACTTCATGAGCTAGTGGACTTTGATGCCAGTTCGTGCGTCCAAACGATCGGCATACTAGAGGCAAACAACGCCTATATATCAACCACCAGCAAACCAGAGAGTATATAAGTACTCATACTTTCCACGGACTATACAAGAGTGGAACCACCTTCCAACACCTACAACTGAAGTTCTGACAATATAGGGGTTCCAGAGTGCACTAGTCAACACCAGTGTACCTCAGAAAACAACACCATAGACAGCAGCCAAGTGTACATAGTTTTAAATTGTATATATTCGGAACGTTTATTTGTAAATAGTTACAAGAGAATTACTGTCATTCTCCGCCTATAGTGGACGTATAACATTCTTTTAAAGAATCCAGTCCTTAGCAAGGAAGAAGAAGAAACATTTGCGCTATCAAACTAATATACCAGCGAAACGTTCAAACCGGTCTTCGGATTTAGTGAGAAAAACATGCAGCATGGGTGGATTGAGACTACTATAGAATAGTTGACTGCCGAACCCCTCCCTTTAATAGACATTTTTGGCCGGCATCTCCGGGCCTTAACCCCAATAATGAACTTGTCGTAGTATAATAAATTCTGGTAAAACAGGAATTTTAGCTTAATTGAGCTTAGATTTTTTTTTTCAAATTGCATATATTAAGAAAACGGAACCGATTTTCATATAATAGTTGAACGAGGATATGTAAAACAAACGGATAAAAGTAAATGTTCAATATTTACTCTTTCACAACATCCGCATAAAGTGAAAGATGCACAAAATAATGTTATTTCTTGTTATTTACTTCATTTTTGTCAGTAGTTTATATTCTCAAACATTGAACGATACAAAGACTTTAAGGAGTAATATATTCACAGTACAAGCTTACGATGCAACAATTAGACCGAGACTGGACCAAAGCAAACCTGTCGATGTCAATATGTCCTTGTCTCTTATTGCTTTTGTACAGCTAAACGAAGCCGATGGTAAACTTGTTACTACGGGATATGTCGATATTCACTGGACAGATGAACTACTGACATGGTCACCTGAAGATTATGGAGGAATTCGACAAATTTTTGTTCCGATGAATTTGATATGGAGACCTCATTTATTTCTCGAAAATGCGATTGAAGATTTAACACCGCTCGGTTCAGAAGATATGTTAGCCCAAATATTCTATAACGGAACTGTTCATTGGTTACAATACCAGTTGATTGAAACTACCTGTACCCTAGATTTTACCTACTACCCGTATGATACTCAGAATTGCCTATTCAAATTTATAGTTTGGAGTATACATACAGATGACGTACGGCTCGATCGTGATTTCGGTCCAACTCTTCTTAGAGACGGATTTGACCGGCATGGTATTTGGGATATAACTGCGATTGCGTCTGAAAACATTAAAAAGAAATCCGCACCGCACGAAGTTGTAATTGGTTTAATCTTTCAGAGAAAGCCTGCATTTTACGTCTTAAATATGATTGTTCCTATAGTCTTATTAGCACTCTTGAATAAATTTACATTCGTTGTACCTGTCGGCGGCGATAGAATCGCCTTTACCGTGACCGCATGGCTTACATATGTAGTCTATCTCACCCTTTTTGGAACAGAATTTTCAGTAAGAACGGATTCAATACCAGTTATCAGTATATACCTTACAGTGGAAATTGTATCTGGCACTATAATTGTTTTACTGAGTGTATATCAGTATAAACTGGCAGCTAAATCGAAAGAGTTAAACATTTCCAAGCGTTTTTGGAAGATTTTCATCTTCGTAGCTGGGATAAAAGTGAAAAATGATGATACACCATACAAGATGAAATCCGAAGAAATTTTATCCGTCATGGATTTCTATTTCTTTTGGGGATTCTTAGGCGCATATTTATTTGAAACTATCATTACATTTGTGCACTTATCTTCTCAGCAGTAAAAATCAAGCGTGTCTAAATGATTCCTTAAAAGTGACTGCTGCTAGATTGAATAAACAATCATATGATTTTTTTTCTTTTCTTTTTCAGACCAAAAGTAAAAAATGTTGAAATTTGAAACCTTTTTGGACGGTTTAATAATACCGTAGTACAAATAAACAACACGGCCATAATTCATAAAGCAGTGTACTAGTCTGATTTAAAGTGCGAATCCAGTTACCACTAGTTCAGTTTCACTGTCGCATGCGAGTATGTATACGAGGCGGAGAGGGATGGGCTGTGTTTGTTTGTACGTTTTGAAAACACAAAATAAATGATTTGAAAGTAGTTTTGAACACAATGTCATTAGAATGTAACTTTTTAATGTATAACCGGATAAAGTTAAATAAAAGTGTAAAGCAGAAGAATCCATATTGATTTCTGAATCCGATCCCTTTTAAGCTATAAGTGCGTGAATTAATTATTACTGTAAGTGCGTTCATTTCTGATAAGGAATTTGTATACGCCTGTTTACGGGACGTATTATGGTAAACTTTTGTCCATCGTCAACATGTCGGACATTAACTCAAAAAGGCTTTAACCAATTTGCATAAAACTTTGGTTAATTGTTTGATGGAATGAAATTTGAAAAAAATAGGCAGGACAGGAGTTTTCAGTAAAAAAAAAGGCAGGATGAGACACTTGCAAAAAAAAAGTCAGGACTACAATTTAGGTAAAAAAAAGGCAGGACCGAACAGAGTGAAAAATAAAAAGGCAGGACAGAGATTATAGCTAAAAAAAAATGCAGGACAAAATTTTTCCTCCTAGCCCCCCCCCCCCCCCCATGAAAATCAAATGGTAGCTCCCTTATAAACAAAAAAACAAACAAATATTTTATTTGCCAATCCCGACGGCGCCCAAAATGAGCAGAATAATTATAATATAATTTTCAAACATAATGTAAAGTAAATTATATATAGGTTAAACAAAGTACATAATATGATTGATTCTGACTTGATTGATTAAATTTATTTTTTACATTTCCGAGTTGTGGGTTTTAGTCGTTGAAAAAGGGGGGATTTTCTAGTTTAAGGGCAATAACTCAAAAATGATTATACAGAAGTTCTCATGAAACTTTACTATATCTACTGATGTAAGCTCCCTTTAGAATTTTATGAATTTTAGATTTTACATTTCTAAGTTATGGGGTTTTATTCATCATAAAGAAGGGATTTTCCAGTTTTGGGACAAATACTTAAAAATGCTTTCAATAATACTTATGAAACTTTGTTTGTTTATAGTCTGACAACAGATCTATACTATTAAACGAGAATACTCATTTTGTGTGTCGCTTCTCCTCCTTCCACAATTAATTAATCACAATGCCTCTGTGACCTATAGGTAACATGTATAGTCGCATTTGTCATCCATTTTTATGATCATTCAGTTTGGGTTATTTTGGGATAAAAACGAAAAAGAATGCGTCCGGATATTTTCCAGTCATTGGACAAAACTTTAAGTCAGATTAGACTTCCGGTTTGTGTTTTTCTGTACTTTGAACATACAAAGACTATGAATAAAGTATATAAATTTGCTTTCTGCTATCATTTTGAGTTCTAGCATGTATCATCCTTGCTTAACGTGTTTCAGTCTGGGTTATTTTGGGAGGAAAACGAAAATTAATAATATTTGCTAATTTACTATTTATTAGTTTACAGTGGCGGATCGGCAGAACTTTTCATAAGGGAGCGGGCGCTGACTGGCCTAAAAAGGGGGGGCGTTCCTCTCATGCTTCAGTTATTCCCCATATAATCAACATTTTTTTTTCAACGAGATGGGGGTCAGGGCCCCCACGCCCCCCCCCCCTGGGATCCGCCTATGGTTTACTATCAACGGCGGTCATTACGGATATATTTCTGTATACTTACATTAATTGATTGATTGTTGGTTGCTTAACGTTCAGTGGCAAATATTTCATGCATATTCAGGACGAGACCAAGTTCACAATAAATGCAATAGGTAGGTTGATACGATAGAGGCCATCTGGGGTGATGGTCGGGGAAATTTGGACTGCCACTGGAAAAGGAGGGTATATTGGATAGGGACCGAAATTTTGCCTTGCAACAGGCCACCTACGGACCCCTCTCTTTACACGATGCATCGGATCTGTATACTTACATACATTTACTATGAATAACTGTATTTGTTATAATTTACTATAAATTCCAATGGTTATCTTGGGGGAGGGAGGATGTTCATAGAGTACAGAAAAACAGATGGTTTTAAAATCGGTATTTGGAAAAATGTGCCCAGTCCCTAAGTACCTTTGACTTTTGATACCTCTCCTGAAGTTCTCCAGTCAGTATATTTTTTTTACAGTTTACATACGCTCTATTTCCCCGCGATTTCGCGGGTGTGTTCTAGTTTACTATTAAAGCACATTGCATGGCACAACAGCAAAAAATCTTGAATATTGGGTCTATTTTTGCCCCAACTGTTCAGGGTTGGACCTCTGTGGGCGTATCCAGTTGCGCTCAGCGTAGCAGTTTTATTTAACCTGGATGGCTCTATAGGCACGATGAAAACCCATTTGCATCTCTTATCTATATCATGAATTTATAAAAAGAGTACATATTATATGTATATTATTTCTTTTTTTATTATAAAGTCGTGAATTTGTTTATTTATCATTCTACATCAGAAATTCATAGCAGATTCAGTGAAAATGGTATTTATATAGACCGATAATTTATGGAATACTAGATCGCGAATAATGCTTATTATGAAGGAGGGATTTTCATGGAACGCCACGGCTGTGTTACGGCGTACTCTGATATAACGTTATAAGTTGTTTTGTTATTATTATGTACCATAGTTTGTTTGAATTTCCATTGAAAAAGTGTGAGGGTATCTCCACAGACACCATAGTCCATATCAGCCCTCTGATTGGTTTACCAGAGGATTGAAAAATGCCGTTCATGTGGTGTATATTAGATACCACACACTTTTAGCCAGAAACTACAATGAACCACATTTTGTATGCCTCCGTCGTACCGGAAGGGGGGCATTAAATGTTATCCTTGTCCGTCCGTCTACCATTTTAGAGTTATGCCCCTTCACAAATTGAAAAATTGCTAGGTGTTTAGTTTCCGTTCTCTAACTTAAATTTTGCCTCAACCAAATGTTATGAAACTTATACACAATGCTAATATCAACACACACCAATTATCTCTGTGGTTTTTTTTCAAACTTTTGTGTTGGGTAGTAGTCTCATTGGTGAATACCAATTTGTCACTTTATTTGTGAAAAACGTATAGTGCAACCTATTTAAGTTTTAATTAACTCCCCAACTGGATAATATCCGTTGAGGAGGTGTTCCATAACTGGAAGGATATACATATAGAAGAAGAAGAAGATACCCCTTATCCTTTATTTTTCTAAAATAAATACAACAATGAATTTTAATAACTATTATATAAACAAAATTGAAACTGAAAGCCACATATATCAATCCTGTGATCCTCGAGAATAACACACTGGTCATCTCATTAAACAAGAAACGATGCATCATATTTCATAATGCAAACATTTCACTACAAAACTAGAGGCTCTAAAAATGCCTGTGACGCTCACCTGGTCTATGTTCATACATAACAAAGGACATTCATAATAGATGAGAATAGAATTATAAGACAAAATTATGTTTTGGTGATGATGATGTGTGTTTGTCAATCTTCATTACTGAACATTCTTGCAGTTTACAATTTTCTCTATTTATAATGAACTTTGCTCCGAGTAGTTTTAAAGGAAAATATTTTGTAAAAGTTTACAAATATTTACCTAAGTTACGAAAATTGTTTAAAATTTACTATAAAGAGCAAAATTAAATAATTTGTTCACCAAACTTTATACTTCCTTTATCTAGAGGTGTTTGACTCTGGGAGCATAAAATTTCAGTAATCACAAGTGTGACTATGATTTTCATCTCCCAAACACTTCTCTAGTACCCAGATAGTTTTATAGTAATCTCAGAGTAGAACAACAAGAAATTGGTACATTGAAACCAGGTGTGTGCCATTGAAAGACATGATTGCCGGCAAGACAACAGTGATCAGAACACATATGTTGTACATAGTAATGCGGCAATCATGCAGGAACAGATCATCCACCAATCTGTCGTAGTGATAGTCGGTGATACAGTTTGCTAGTTTGATCTTTCTTGAGCCTTTTTCATACTATAGACAGAGACGTATATAGGTCTCTGATATAGATGTGTAGGACAATTTTTGGTCAAAACGGTTCGAGAATGAACCGTAAATTTCTGGTCTATTTTGTCGCCGGAATTTCAATAGACGCTTGAGACTTTAATCCATACTGTCAAATCAACATTTTGTAATGATAATTTTCTGTTTGATTAATTCCAAATTTTATACCAGGAAGATTAAGAATTTGACATTGAATTGTTGTAAACTGTATGTTTCTCACTAGATGTCATTTGGTCACTTGTGTTGGTTGAGTTGCCGTCTCATTGATCTAAATCTTTTATAATTTATAAATATATGCCCACTTCACTAAGTAATTATAGGATATATTTTAGAAGAGACATATTAGTTACTAAATATATTTCTCGTTTTTGTCGAGCCTGCAACTTTTGTTGCAGAAAGCTCGACATAGGGATAGTGATCCGGCGGCGGCGGCGTTAGCTCACTTCTTAAAAAGCTTTATATTTTAGAAGGTGGAAGACCTGGATGCTTCATACTTTGAATATAGATGCTTCATGTTACGAAGTTTCTGTCAGTCACATGTCCAATGTCCTTGACCTCATTTTCATGGTTAAGTGACCACTTGAAAAAAAAGTTCAATTTTTTTGTAATGTTGAATTCTCTCTTATTATAAGTAACAGGATAACTATATTTGATATGTGCGTACCTTGCAAGGTCCTCATTTCTGTCAGACAGTTTTCACTTGACCTCGACCTCATTTCATGGATCAGTGAACAAGGTTAAGTTTTAGTGGTCAAGTCCATATCTCAGATACTATAAGCAATAGGGCTAGTATATTCGGTGTATGGAAGGACTGTAAGGTGTACATGTCCAACTGGCAGGTGTCATCTGACCTTGACCTCATTTTCATGGTTCAGTGGTTATAGTTAATTTTTTGTGTTTTGGTCTGTTTTTCTCGAACCATATGCAATAGGTCTACTGTATTTGATGTATGGAATGATTGTAAGGTGTACATGTCTAGCGGGCAGATGTCATGTGACCTTGACCTCATTTTCATGATTTAGTGGTCAAAGTTAAGTTTTTGAGTTTTGGTCTTTTTATCTAATACTATATGCCATAGGTAAACTACATTTGGTGTATGATAATATTTTATGATCTTTATGTCAGTCGCGCAGGTTTTATTTGACCGTGACCTCATTTTCACGGTTCATTGCACAGTGTTAAGTTTTTGTGTTTTGGTCTATTTTTCTTAAACTATAAGTAATGGGTCAATTTTATATGTTGTATAGAAGCATTGTTAGCTGTACATGTCTGCCTGGCATGGTTCATCTGACCTTGACCTCATTTTCAAGGTTCATTGGTCTGTTTAGTTATCTTGGTTAATGTTAAGTTTATATGACAGTTGTAATAAAGCTTAGCTTAATTTTATCATCTTCTGCAGGGACGAAAAAAAGTGTACGGCAAATTCCAGTGAAGTGATGAATTTTCTTAATCATACAATGCATTTGAATTCTATTTATCTAGGGCATGCTATGCCTTAAAACTTTTCCAGAAGCACAGGTTTGCCTGTACTCAGAGTAAATTTTGAGGTGAAAATACGGCCATTTTAGCCATAGGGTCCACATGAATCTTAAATGAAAGTGGCCGCATTTGTTTTCATTCTTAATATTGAAATGTTAGTTGTATTTGATGATAATACATAACATATATAAAGGTTGAGGATGAACACGCATTCATTTTTGACAAAAAAACATCTGAAAAGTGACATTTTTGGCATATTTGATAGATTTTTCATATATAAGCTTGAATCGGAGCGTTTTTAATGCGTAAATCAGTTAAAATCTTTTACATAAACTAATTGAATTAACTGAAATTGACACTTACATGTTTAAAAAGTGTCCAAAATCGTTTGTCATATGAACCTCTAATTTGAGGTCAAAATCGGCCCTTACCTCCTATCAAGTATTGAAACTACCTAGACTAAAAACTTTAACCAGAAGCGGGACAGACCAGAAAACATACTGCTCCTCTACTATTGTGGTATTTAACTTGTTTTATCTATGTTTAGAGCAACTATGAAAGTTTGCCCAGAACCATAATTTAGCATATGGAGACGGAATTCATAAGGGCATTAAAAACTTGAAAAATGATAAAGCATTTGGGGATGACCGTATAATAAATGAATATGTCAAGTCTACAGCTAGCTTATTCATAGAATTATACGAAAACTTCCGATGATTATTTAATGTTATATTTCGCACTGGTATTATTCCTGACATGCAGTTGGCTAATAATTAATTGGTTCCATTAAGCCTGTTTATAAAAATAAAGGTAGCAAGTTGGACCCCAACATTTTTAGACCAATTACCATTTTTAGTTGTATGGGAAACTTGTTACGGCAATTTTATGCGGGCGACTAAATCTTTTCTCTGAAGAATTTATGATTTTAAACGAAAACCAATGTGGTTTAAGAAAGGGTTATTCGACAACTGATAATTTATTTGTGATTCATACAGTGTTTGAAATTTGAAAGCTAAAAAAGAAAAAAAAAACTATTTTGTGGATTCTTGATAAAGTCTGTTTTTTTAAACAGATAGAGAGAACAAAGTACTAAAAAATGAATTCTCTTTCAAAAATTGGCATAATTAAGATGCAAACCTCATGTTTTATAAATTTTAATTTCGTCATTTTTTATTTACATCAACACAATACTAAGGTTCATAACCTGAAGCTCACAATCACAAAACTTAAAAATATCATTCACACATTATCTGTAAAAATAATGTTAATCACATTTAAAACATACATTCAACAAGAGAAACTTTCAACATAAAATACACTCTCCACTGTGTACAAATCTTATGAATGTAAAAATGTCATGAAATCATCATAATGAAAATAGGATTTATAAATTTGTATGTACAAATTCCCTATAAATTTTTAATAAATCAGAACAACTTTCTTAAATATATTTTACATTCACTGGCCTTTTACTGCAAGCAACCACATGTAACTAATTCAGAAGTAAAGTTTATATGAGGCATTAACAGATGAATACAAAATATTAATAAAAAAAACTAGTGTACAATTTAATAAGCACTGATCTAGATTTATGGATGTTGTATGCTTATTTATTATTTAGGAAGTCCTTCAAAGTTACTTTCTATAAGGCCAAAAAAAAATATGAGTGTTTTCTGTTACATTTTTGAAAAAAAAGGTAGGTAGGTACAGATTTTTTTTTTTAATTTATTATTTTTTCTTTAACATTGAGTGGATGGGAGGGACATTCTGACTTAAAAAGTGCTTAAAAAAACTTGAGGGTAGGCTATCTTTAAGCCAAAAAAATATTGAGGGTATGGGAATAGGAAACACGCATCTTATTTTATTTGGCCTAACAGTTCTATAGAAGAAAATCTATCAGTGAAAGAAACAATGTACATTGTAAAATCATTACGATTACCAATGTTTGAATGAGACATTAACTCCCATTGGCTTGAACACAGGTCATATATAACCCTGCTGTCTTATATATCATATGGATGCATATAACTAAATCAATTTGTGTCATGTTAAAATTTATCCTGTCAAATATTTGTTATCAAAATAAATTTGTTTTAAAGCCTTCTCTCAATATGGAAAATCCTGGTATATAATTGTTCTAGAAAAAATATGTAGAAATTTGTTAAGTTTTATCACAGTATTTAAGCACTTAAACAATAAAACCTTTTGCCCATTGCACTTAACGTGTTTCTACTTTACATCTAGAATTAAATTAAACTTTCCTCCATTTTTTTTCTGCCCAAAATTAGTTTACCTTCCAGTGTATTTTTTATGAAAATGTGGGTAAAAAAAATGTTTTTCTGCTGTTTCAATAAAAGCACAAACTTTTTGTATAAATTGTATAAATCACTGCAAGTTTTTTAAAAGTGTTCAGAAATTCAAAATAAAATGTCCAATTGTTTATTTAAATTACAAAAATGAAATCAGTTCCTGAAAACAACAATCTATGAACTGTAATGTAACAACTGCATTTGATTAAATATACAAATTTATGCAAATGAGGTAATAAATTTGCATGAGCAGAGGAAAACAACAGTATTATACATCTGATAAAATGTAAACAACCAAAATGATCACTAACAACAGAACATGACAATGAGTCACATGACAATAGCCCAATAGGTCACATGACAATAGGTCACCTGACAATAAGTCGCAAGACAATTAGTCAAACAACCATCTATATCTAGTTGAATAACACAACAAAGGTATAAACAAATTTTGGCAAAATATATATTAGTATTGTCACAGATAGCATACAGTAAATCCTTATTTTAAGGACTAAATGTAGCGTTTCATTTCTGTATTCTTATTTTTTTTCTCTTTTGTTTATTTTTCAGTCCATTATTCTCTATTCTTATTTTTTTTTACATTTTAGCATATGAGCCTCATTTATTGTAAGCAAACATGTATTAATATTTTTTTTTACCTTAATTTAATTATTTAAAACAAATGGGGTTTTACTGTACATGTATTATAATCTTTTAAATCTTACAGGTTAAGCTGAACATCCTGTATCAACAGAAATGATGACAAAGCAAAATTTGATAATTAGTTATAAATAAAAAATCGAGGTCATACAAAATGGATAAAAAATGTGTGAAAGACTGATTCTACAACCATGATCACAAAGGCAACTTCTGTCACCATACAAAACCAATTAATAGAACAACCTGCTGGCAGTTAGCTTCATTGACATTATCTTAAAGCAATGTCAAAAAGCTGTAAGATTTATTTTGATGAGGTAAATTGGTCATCATAATAATTACTTTTTATGAAACAATATGAAAAAAAATGAACTGAATGATTAAAACAATGAGAACCATAAAAAAGTCATTTTTATATTAAAACAAATGCAAGACTGACAATCGTGGTAAAAACAGATCTTTCTGCCCTATAAGTAAGGCTATTGTGTCTGATGAGAAAGGTGTATTTATAGCACCAAATTTTATAACTATTTGTCTAAGCAAACATTTTACAACCAGTGGTTATAAATAAATGAAAAAATGGAGGACTTCTGATTGGTCCATCACAACCTAAGGTGGTCATGGTAACCATTATATTGAACACAATATCAAGGTCATATAACTTGTCCTTGGATTACACTTGTGTATGTAGACGATCAATGTTCAATGGTGTTCTTTCATTGTTTTCATCCCCACTTTCATCACTAAAGTTCACTTCGCTATCTTCAATTTCACAAAGTCCTGAAATGTCTGACATTGAAGCATTTGTTGAAGTATAGCCTCCTATAGAATCAATCATGGATGATCGCACATTGTATTCACTGTCTGTTATGTTTCCTTGGAGACCAAGTAATGGTTGTTGAGATGGAAACCCATAATGTACCACTTCATCATTGTCATCTAAGTCATCCTCACTTAACTGACAAACACGATTTTCTCCTCCTCGAAATTCTTCTGGAGGATCGGGGAAATTATCATTGTCACTGTACTCATCTCGAGATTCATCATTTAAATTGTACATTGGTAAATAATTATTTGGATGCATACCGAAATTGTGTTCTGGAAGCTCGTAACTCATGTCTTGGTTTCCTGAATCATCATTGTTTATATACTGAGAAAAGATTTCTTGATAATTTGGTGGATTTAAGTAATGGTCGGTGTCACCCTCATTGTCCGCATATTCTGAATCACCAACGTATTCAGATTCGATCATTTCTCCGTCTGTGTAAACGTCATTATTGTAATGGTGTTGCAGACAATCAGCATGTTCATTAGACTCGTTACTATGGGGACTAGAACTTGGTGAATCTGGACATTCTCTGTTTGGTACTTCACTGATATTCGGTAAAGATGGACGAGGTGCCCAGTCTGAGGCGTCCCAGTGATAATCTGAAAAATAATCAGAAGAAAAGATGTTGAAACAGTTTTGGCATGTCATAAATAAAATTGTGAATATTTCTTTTCTAACAAGCAGGTTTCATATTATATCATATTTCATAACATTTCACAAAGCAGAAATATGTTGGGTGCTTTAAAGTCTTGTAGAATATACTGATACTTTAATTCAAAATTGAAACAGAACTGTTTTTTTGATTTTTTATAAATGAAGTATCTGTGAAAGCTGAATAGTTTATACATTAACACTGAATGATTCAAGAAATTTTATTTAGTATGTATTGTGGCACATAAATATTTTAATTAGCATTTTCTTAGGCAGGAAATCATACAGCTACTGATTTGACTCTAAATTTCTACACTTATTCAAAATAGCCTCTAGGCAGGACTTTTATACATAGCTACTGATAGGAATCTTGCCTTTTTTAAATTAAGGTTTGACTACAGGCGATGCAATTAGTTTTAGGCAACAGCTAATAAAAATTTAATAAACAATATCAATTGTAATGGAATTTTTTAAGCATACTATAATGTTAGACAACAAACTTATAATATACAACTGGATTAATTTGGTCTAAATATTGCTGTCTAGCAAACAGTGGCTTATACAATGTAATAGATTTCAATGAGTTTCGCCCAAAACAATATCCAAATAAATGAAAAGAAAGGAAACTCAACACTTTCAGTTAACCAGATTCATTTTTTGAGGAAACAAGCATATATACAGAGATTTTGTATAAAAGTCAAGTCAAGATTGGTTTTTAGGATACACTGAAGTCAAATATAGCCAAGTATTTTACTGAGTTTTCTTAGACATATATGATGGGATTTTTGTTTGTTGTTTTTGTTGGTACTAATCCAACAGATTTGAATATTTGAGCTATCAAAGTTTAATACCTATACAATTTCTTAACTCAAATATAATGGGGGTTTAAGATTTGAAGTGAGAAATGCAGTTTTTAAGGGATATTATTATTTCTAATGACTGCAGCTATCTCATACTATTGTATATAAGTGACAATTGGATTTTATAATAAAGAAAATTGAACAAAGAAATTAATATCTTGTGCTTGAGGAGTTAATTTTACAAACATTCCAAAATAATAGTCTAAACTACTTTCAATAAACAACATCATACAGGTAACTATAGTAACTATAGTCCCTTCATTGCATCACATGTTTCTATATAATTTGTTATAAATGTTACATAAACATTAGTATTTTTTTTTAAATTAAATGTAAAAGAGATATCAAGAGGTTGTAAAATATTACTACTTTTGCTCTAGAAATATGACAGTATTTTCTCCATACATTATAAAAATTCAAAATTTCTTATCATGCTATCAATATTTTTTCATTTAAAAAACCTGATATAGACATTTTTTCAAGATAAAACTAGCAGTTTGTTCTAGCAGAAATGATAACACATACCTCTTCAATGAAAACATAAAAAAAAACATTTACCAAAATATTCAGGATTACCATAGGTAAATGGTTCTAGCAGAAAATCACCAAGAGATATATAGAAAATCCCATTTTATAGAAAAATGTAATATTTCCAGATATGTGTGAAAATATAATGTCATGCAATATACACAGAAAACATAATAAAGGCAGAACTTAAATAAATACTGCAAGATAGTTACAAGAATTGTAATAAATAAAAAAACATGCAAAATGGAAATTCTGCTTAGAAATACAATATAGCTTTTGTTAGACATCAGCCAAATCTGTTGCTTAAGTTATAACCCTAAAATAATCTATTCAATGTCAAGATATTTATTATTTAAGTATGGCTGTAATTTTGATGCATTTTCTTATTTATTCTTTTTGGGGTTTTCCAAAAGCAACAGATATTGACTTATGTCATGGATGAAGCCAAGCGTAAAGAGCATGCCTAGCTCTGATTGGCTACCTTTTCGCTTCTTTCGTCTACCTGATTTTGATGCAGCTGCATGGAAAAAGAAGTGTTGTGTTATCACATTGGCAATATATCATGCAGAATGACTTTTTAATATCAAATCAGAAAATATTAACTTTCTAAAATATTTGAAAATTTTGGAAAAAAATGTAAGAGGACAAATGCCAAAGATTGTGTTTTTCCATCACACAATGCCTTAACTTGGTAAAAATACGGCATTATTTTCTACTGTAATGTTTTCCGAAAAAAAACCACCAATATATTCCTTTCTAATTTATTAACCAAAAAATCATTCTACACATGACAAGATTCAGTATTTGTCTCTATAAGAACCATATCCAGGTGGAGTACTAGCAAACACGGTTTTAGGTTGTCTCACAGAATATATCAATCATCATAAAGTGAAATTAATCAAAGTATGATGAGTGCAATGATGAACTGATCAAATTTTAAACTTGTGATAAAATTTACTATCTGTTCCTCGGAAAATTTAGGTTTTGTCCTAGTTTTTTTCAGAGTATGTATCATACAAACGTCTTAATGAACAGACAAAATATTTTTCTGTTAAGCACAACTATTCATCTACTTGAATAATATCTAAACTAGGGGGAAAATTCTGTGATTTAATATAACACTCTGTTTGTTTTTGCTGTCAGTTTACCCTATAAATAATATACATATGTGTATACATTTGAGGGAGAAATCATAATTAAGGAGAATTTAAACACATTTTCCTGCAGTCCACCAAAAGTTCTGAAACCAACAAAGCTGCGAATGAATTCATGCAAAAGCTGAACCCTCCCTCAAAACAGTTAAATAAATAAATAAAACAAAAGGAATTCAAAATTTTGGAAATTTAGTTGTACACAATTTTGTTTCTTACCAAATGTTCAAACCAGAAGTGGTGTATCTATTGTATACATGAGAAATAAAAAAATATCTTTAAATGACAAGCTCGTAATATTTAAGGTGGTACCCAACACTTTCACTAAAATTAATTTGGCTCGTTCATTTTTCATAAAATTTTGTCAAAGTATTTACTTTGACCCTTTAACAAAAATATAAAAATTTCAAAGATTTTGAACCAAACGTTTTGTCAGAAAAATTACACTGGTTATATAGCAGTTTGACAAACACCAATTTTGATCATTGAGAAGCTTAATATTCCTTTCACAACACAATGTAATTAAAATGTTTAGCTGACTTTACCGAGTTATCTCCCTGTAGTGTTAGGTACCACCTTCAGGCAATAAATAACATCCAGCAATGCATTTCACTTATATTTCAATTTAGACAGCAACAAAAACTTACATTTTACACAGAGTAATACAATATATGAAACATGATATGTGTGCAGTGATTACAATGATACGATGAGCTAGCCCTGATGATTCAAAAGTTCCTTTAAAGCTAAATTCATTAAGCTAAAGCGTGTGTTGACCTATTGATAAACAGTGTGCTATATTATAGTTCAGATTTATCTACTAGTGAAGAAAACATATTTGTTTTAGTGAATTTTTATCAAAGAAAAGTATAAAAAAGTTTTGATTGCAAATCTGTATACCAGTTGTGTAGTGATTTTTATTCAATATTTTCTAAATTTTATCAACATTCATTTCCTAGTGAATTTTGAACTGCATTGTCAAACTTTGAATTAAAGCTTTTTTAAAAAATCACTGATATTGGTATAATATTTGAATTGCAATATGAAAGTGAAAACTTATTATTAAAGAAATTACAAGATCTAATTCCTAAATGAAAAACTTTTGATACCATAGTTCTATAAAAATTGTGACAAAATATATATATATAAAATATTATCAATAATTATTTCGATGAAACCATTGTAAGCCTAGCATACAATGAACAAGCTGTGGCATCAAGTCAAACCATCCCATATGATCATAATCATGATTAATACACATGATAACAATGATAATTATGATTATAGGTAATCTCACCTGGTTCATCCTCTGATTCTGATACAGGTAAACTGCTAAATGAGACATTATCTGGTGGTCCTACTTGTGGACCAGGGATGTTCTTAATGTACAGTTTCTCGGGATGATTTTTATCTGGTAATTAGAAATAGGTCATTTAAAAATAAGGATAGCTAATTTAAATAGTAATTATATCACTTATACAAAACATTAGGTAATTGTTACACAAAGATAATGTTTTGTGTACATTTGCTTGTCTTTCATTTTTTGCCATGATGTTTTCTGTTTGTCATCTATTTATGTCAGTTTGATTAAGTCTTTGGTATCATCTTACTCTATTATTGATAGTTTTCACTTTTAGAATACTATTTACCAATTAAAACTTGTGTTTGATTTGAGAAATGTTCATCTTTGATAGATTTTCTTTAATTTATGCACAACATTCATAGATTCTAGATTATTATTAAAAGCTTGACACATTGTAACACCTTATATCTATCATTGAACTCTAGGTAAATGTTATTATTTATTTCTAAGGCAACAAAGAAAAAAAAATCTAAAATGGTAACTATATTCTTCATCAATGAGAAAAAAAAATCATATTAAAAAGTCTTTATTCAACCAAATCCCATAACTCAGAAAGGAAAATTGACAACAAAGAATGTTTTTATAATGCTAAATAAACCAGGTATACCTGTATGTTCCAGCATGTTATCCATCTCCCATGGTGTCTTCTGTATAGAGTCTGTATCAGATGCAGGATTGGATGAAGGCAATGGTGCTAGAGATGGCGCCTGACTAGCAACCATTCGAGGTAGTGGTGCAAATGTTTGTAAATATTCTGCATAATATGGAATGTTTTGAATGTTTTCTAACTCGTCAGCGGCACTTCCGTAATTTCTAACATTGTCAAAGTTATTTAAAGTGTTCAGAGAATCGTGGTTGCTGGGAGTGTAAGACGCTGGTCTGTCAGGCACTGGAGGTGGGCGTGGACTTGGGGGCGGATGAGTGATATCCACGTTACTTTTCTTTATGCCATTTTTACAATTATCTTCCTTTAATGAACGTAACATTACATCTGTTTCGTCGGTTGGAATTCCTAATGTGATGTTACCATAGCGACTGTTTTGACGACGTCTGATACATTGGATGGCAACAAATAGGAAAGCAAGAACAATTATTCCTCCAGCAACTCCTGAAAAATAATGAAAGAGTTTTAAAAGACTTTAACAAAATTATATTATAATCTTATATATAATTTTTTACTCATAAAGAAAAGTTTATTTCTAATCCTACCTATACATAACTCATCATCCATGTTACTTGCAGTAGCTACAACAAACAGAAATGCAGAATTTTTTTTTTGAAATTGCATTAATTAAATGTTCCACCAATCACAAGAACACAATAAGGTTTTAACATGTTTAAAATAAACAGGCCATATGTTATACTTTCAAATAATTGGTACTTGTTTTGACAACACTTAATTAACCCTGTAATTAGGACTTTTTTTCAACATATCCATTTCAAATAAAAAAATAAATTATTTAGAATTTTAAAAATTATTTTATATTCAATTTTTAGAAATATAATGGATTGTATGTATTTAAAAAAAAATATGCATTTACAGCAAATTATAATGTAAAAATAATCAGCTTAGTGGTGAAACTCTTCAATCTGACATTTTAAAAGGATCTATTTAAAATTTAATACTTCCTAAATTTTATAAATTTATAAATTCCATAAAAAGAATACATAAATCTACAATAATACTTCGATTATTAAAAAAAGAAAACTGAGATATATTCATATGTAGGTCACAGATCGAGTATTTTTTTTATATCATTATCTTATAACATCCTGTTTGGAAACAAATGTTTGAAATAAAGATTATCTTATTTTTCAAAAACTGAACTAACCAATGATAATAAAGAGTTCCTCCTGTGTAATACCAGCTGAGTTAGAGATCATGTGTGGAGTGATTAGTTCCTCACAGTTCCGCCCAGCTGATTTCTCCGTACAGTTACAGATGTAGGTATTGTCTGCATTGTGACAAGTGGCTCCATTCATACATGGATTAGATCTACATGCACTCACTATCTTCTGACAATTTTCACCTGTAAAAAGTGCAACAAAAATATTAGATCTACATGCATTTATTATCACCTTACAAATCCTACCGTTAAAAGAAAGTATAAGATATGTAAATAACATAATATATTCAATATAATATGATTACATTGAGACCAAGTCAATTTTCTAAAATTTGTTTAAACATTGATATATAAACTCTTTTTTCTTAATTTTCATGTAAACTTATCAGAAATAATACCACCACGGAAAAACTCATATAAATTGTTACATCTTTCCATCTTTCGCTTCTTATTTAATTGCATTTTTCTCTCTTTGTTTCTTTTTGTGTATATGCAAATATATGTCTCAAATTTTGGTCAACTTTTCTTGACCAAAGTAACAATCATAATTAGTCTTTACAAAAATAAAACAACACAAAAAAATAGCTGTATCATAAATCCAGTTTTCTCCTTGTTGTATAATATATAGAAACAACTTCATTACTCCATCAAACTTTGCAATTCCATTACATTTGATTTCAGTTTATTCTCACCTTCAAATCCACCTAAACAGTTACAGACCATAGCCTTTGGTCCTTCCACACAGCTGCCATTGTTTTGGCAGGTATCTTCAGAACAGTATTTGCCATATTCACAGAATTTACCACGGAAAGGTGAAGGACATCTACATTCAAAATCATTGGGGATGTCTTTCTTGTTTATACACTGGCCTAAAATACATACAATATGAAAATATATAGCATTTGTGTTTACATATTTTTTAATCAAATTTCAAGTCTACTCTAGGAATGAATTGAAAACATGAATACAGTGTGAACATGTTTCAGATCCATAAATTTATATGATAAAATTGAGAATGGAAATGGGGGGATATGTCAAAGAGACCACAATCCAACCAAAGAGCAGACAACAGACAGCAGAGCTGAAGGCCACTAATGGGTCTTCAATGCAGGAAGAAATCCCACACCCGGAGGTGGTCCTCAGCTGGCCCCTAAATAAAATTTCAAGAATACAAATTGAAATTATTTTTTCCATATTCTATGTCTGAGGTTTGTGCGGCACTTACCTTTATTCTGACAAGGGCTATTTGCACATGGATCTTTATCTATTTCACACCTAGAACCATAGAATCTATCAGAACAGGTACAAATATAACTGCTGCCTGACACTTCACAGTTACCATTGTTATCACAGGGAAAGGTGCTGCAGATATCTGGAATAAAAATATCATCAGAATAAGAAATGACTGCTAGTTAATGTTATTAATACTGAAGTCATTTAAATCTTTTGGAACAATTCTCATATTTGTTCATACCACCTCATATAGAAATAATAAATAAACTGCTATTATTTTTTACCACTCTTGGGAGAAATTAAAGATTTAATCACGGCAGTCATAAAATAAAACTCCCAAAGCATAATTCATCTGACTGACTGACAGTATCTAAAATAATTAAAGAACCTTAGTGAGCACGCTCACATACCCCACGTCCCCACATTGTCATTGGAGAAATTAAATAAGTATAAGAAAAAATATTGAATAATAATTTCCTGTCAATATACATAGTATGTCCTTATTATCTACAAAATTTCATGAAATTCTGTTGTGTGTTTTCAGAGGAGTTGAGATGACAAACTGTTGCAGAAGTACATTGAAGCAAATAAGTTCAAAGGGGCATAACTCCTAGAAAAAAATTGAACCGTAATTTCCTGTTGATATGCACATCTACATAGTATGTCCTTATTATCTACAAAGTTTCATGAAATTCTGTAGTGTGGTTTGAGAGGAGTTGCGATGACAAACTGTTGCAGTAGTACATTAAAGTAAATAAGTTCAAAGGGGCGTAACTCCTAGAAAAAAAATTGAATCGCAATTTCCCGACGATATGCACAACTACATAGTATGTCCTTATTATCTGAAAAGGTTTCGTGAAATTCTGTTGTGTGGTTTGAGAGGAGTTGCGATGACAAACTGTTGCAGTAATACATTAAAGTAAATAAGTTCAAAGGGGCGTAACTCCTAGAAAAAAATTGTATCGCAATTTCCCGTCGATATGCACAACTACATAGTATGTCCTTATTATCTGAAAAGGTTTCGTGAAATTCTGTTGTGTGGTTTGAGAGGAGTTGCGATGACAAACTGTTGCAGTAGTACATTAAAGTAAATAAGTTCAAAGGGGCGTAACTCCTAGAAAAAAATTTGAATCGCAATTTCCCGTCGATATGCACAACTACAGTGTATGTCCTTATTATCTGAAAAGGTTTCGTGAAATTCTGTTGTGTGGTTTGAGAGGAGTTGCGATGACAAACTGTTGCAGTAGTACATTAAAGTAAATAAGTTCAAAGGGGCGTAACTCCTAGAAAAAAATTTGAATCGCAATTTCCCGTCGATATGCACAACTACATAGTATGTCCTTATTATCTGAAAAGGTTTCGTGAAATTCTGTTGTGTGGTTTGAGAGGAGTTGCGATGACAAGAAACAGGACTGACGGACTGACGGACGGACGGACGGACGGGTCAAAAACATTATACCCTCCGCAACTTCGTTGCGTGGGGTATAAATATATTTCAATAATAAATATTGTTTTTAGACTACAAAGATTTATACTTAAATGCTTACAACACAAAAAAATCAACAAAAAATAACTTGATATATTCTAAAATATACATACTTGTTCCTGTAGGGCTCTGGTAAGTGTCTTTACAGTGGAACTGCAGATACTTGAACTCTTGATCTAAGGCAACAGCATTGCTTCCATCAAATGGAAGTCGTACATTGTACAGACGTATGTTCTCCATACATCCTTCAAACCCTCGTCTGATATCAGAGTAACCATTGTAAATCTCAACCTCAGCACCAAAGAACACATTATTAGATTTAAGGTCAAGGATATCGTTAGTTCCTGGCGACATGGTCATACTAGAGTAGGTGTGGTCTAAAATGAGCTCAGCTGTTTTACCAAATCTCTCCACCATGACAGTGTGCCATTCTCCATCGCTGATCAACAATGGGATGATAACAATCCCTTCACCACTCCCACAGTTAAACCTATACTGTAACATTCCATTGTATATCTAAAAGGAAAACACAAGGAAAAGGATATTTATTACAAGGCAAATTCTGGATTATTTGAGTGATAAAATTGAGAATGGAAATGGGGAATGTGTCAAAGAGACAACAACCCGACCATAGAAAAAAACAACAGCAGAAGGTCACCAACAGGTCTTCAATGTAGCGAGAAATTCCCGCACCCGGAGGCGTCCTTCAACTGGCCCCTAAACAAATATATACTAGTTCAGTGATAATGAACGCCATACTAAATTCCAAATTGTACACAAGAAACTAAAATTAAAATAAATACAAGACTAACAAAGGCCAGAGGCTCCTGACTTGGGACAGGCGCAAAAATGCGGCGGGGTTACATATTACAGAGTTGTTAAAATATGCAAACACAAATATTTAACAAATCATCACTTCTGCCTCAATTTTTGTGAACACTAAGATGGTATTGTTTCAAAATTAAATTGAAAAAGCTCAGATTTCTTCAGAATGTTTGGTTGTGAAAAAATTATACGTTCTATTATATTCCCCCTCCATATTTTTTTCAGGGAGCTGTCATTTACATCTCATCCAAATCTTTTCAATGATTTGGTAATGTTCAAGTTAGTAAATTAGGGTAAAAATTAAATATAAACGCATTCCCATTTGTTCATACATTGTTTCGACCAATATAGTTAGATTAACTAGATTTCTAATTGAACAATATTAATTACATTCCTATCAGGGGTTTCATTATCTTTCATGTTGACTGGTACTTTCCACGTTTCTAGGTGGTACTTTTCAATTCATTCCATGAATATCTTATATAAAAATTCCTACATTTAGGCGGTACTTGTCATTAGCATAGGAGGGTAAAAGTACCGGGTACCGCCTCCTAATGAATGGCCTGTCCTATATTTGTAGAGTCTCATTTTAATCACTCGAACAAATTAAACATGTAATTTTCTTTACCTCTAGGATGCTATAGTCGACTTTGCCTTTAGCATACATGATAGTAGCCAACTGTTTCCTAGTCTTTATTCTAAGGGACAATGTCAGTCTCTGCTCTATTGTAAAGGCATCCTGTAAGGTCCATTTGGCATAACTCTTACCGGAAAATGTCATTGGCTTATCTCCTGAAATGACACAAACATTAAACTTAGTTACAGTGGCATCATAATAATTGTCTTGAACAAACATGTATTATAAATGTAGTCCAAATTTATCTTAGTTTCATCATTTTGTCCTTTATTTTTTATGTTTCTTTTTTTACATTGGTCATACTTTATTCCTTAAATTTGATAAATACTAGCCTGTAACTTTTATTAATTTAATCAGAATGAAAGTTGAACTTGAACAACTTAGTTAACTTTTAATGCCCCTTTCAGTTACAACACTCTAAGCATGTTTAATAATTTTGACTGTCTCTAGATTCTTAGCACAAAACATGTTTTCTCTCTTCTCCGAAGTGGAAGCAGACAAAAATGTACAACAATCTTTGTGAGACTCCTACCTATTCTACAGCTAGAGTCTGCACAGAAGTTCTCCTCCTCATCACAGTGTTGTCCTGACATCCCCGGGGGACACACACATAAGTAACCTCTCTGGTCAGAATTCATCTTACACATCTTAGAATCTGGACAGGCATCAGAAGGACAAACTGCAGGTATCTTATCACAACTGTCATCTGAAACATAAAGTCACCTTACTTAGTCATACTGAAAAGTTGGAAACTTTTACAAAGAGTTTGTTTTTATGCCAACTTGGTGTTAACAGAAAAAAAAATCACAGAGAATGTTCCCTTGTCTACAGTTTGCCTTTAAAAAAGATCAGAATCATATACAAGAAATATGCTAAATTGAAATCACATGACCAGGTTTGGCTCTAGAAATTGCAAAATTTTATTGCCTTGAAAAATAAACCCCTTGAATGTATCTATTCAAATATCATATAAAACAAGTGGATGAAATTCGATATGAAGATGAACATATATTTATTTAAAATAAGTTTACTTTTAAACAGATATACAATGAAAGCTATAAAGTCATATGGATCTCCCCGCATTTATGTTTTGAATTTTAGCAAGAGTGATGCTTGCTTGTCATGAAATTTTAAAATCATTGAACTGTAAACCGTAATCCCAGTATAAAGAGTTTTTGAATTTGATTTATCTATAAATTTCCTATCAATAAAATTTAAGATGTTATATCCCTACCTGTTGACCCATCAGGACACACACATTTGTATAAGTATCGATGACGAGCTGTGACGGTACTCTTACTTCCCATACGTACTGGCGTCAGATTGTCAGAGTCAAACTCAATGTAACCTTCACATGTGCCTTCCTTACACGAACTGTGTGTACATATGTCACCAAACACTTTGATGACTTTTACTTGGAGGGCTTGTTCAATGGCTGGAACAGCTGCTCCCACTTTTTTGCTAAGAGGTTTTCCACGAATGAATGTATTCTGGTTTCTTTTGATGGCAAAGAGAACATCAAGGTCAGGGCTAACGTCTCGTTTCCTTCTTTTACCAAATGAAGATGATGCAAATTTAGATGTTTGTACGTTGATGATTTCAACATCCCTTGACCTAACATTCAGTTCTCTTTTCAAAACACGTTTAAAATCTTTAAGATGTTTATTAAAGAAGTCTTCCACACTAAGGCTATGAAACTGTATTGTTACAGAATTTTTTATCATGTCATCTGAAATTCCAACCACTTCAACACTGACAATTCCATAACTTTGAAATCTTCCATCTGTCACGCTTATATTAACGTTATACCTTCCTGGATCAATGTTTTTAAATGCCATTATCCTACCATCGTATTTATCTATATCAAAAAGATTCTTATTTGTTGAAATAATTTCAAAAGTTAGCTCATCAAATATGTCCTCATCCACAGCATTCAATGTTCCAATTATACCACCAGGGAAAGAATCTTTGAATGACATCACAGAAATGTCAATATCAGAAACTTTTGGTGGATTATTGCCTTCTTCAATAATCTCGATCACAACTGGAACTTCTGAATGAAGTAGAGGACTTCCGAAATCATAAGCTCTGACCACCAGATTATACATGTCCTGGACATGACGGTTGAACTTCCTGGCAGTGGTCAATACACCATTAGAGTTAACCATGAATTCACCTCCTTTGTTACCACTGACGATGTCGTAGGAGAAAGGTTCACCATTTGGTGGTAGATCATCATCCGTTACAGAGAATGACAGAATTTCATATCCAACATGTCTGTCCTCCTGTTCAAATACAAGATACCTTATTAGTTAAACAATCAGGAGTAGCTTATAAGGATGCATATATAATAATTGTATTTTTTGCTGGCATTTTTCTGTTTTTTTTGTGTGAAATCCTGTGCCCTGTTGATTTCTATTAAATATACAAATTTCCAACTTGATTTTTGTTCTTTAACTTAATTTTGAGAAATATAAGATTAAAGGTTCTATGTGTCTTTTTTTTCAGTGCTTTTTTTGTTTACTTCTAAGTATGGATTGTATTTTGTCATCTCATAGACATTGCCTCATTATCATTTTCATTACCTTATGCCAAAAATTTAAATCTATGTTTATTTACCAATATTGGGATTACAACTAACAAACAATCATTTTATTTATTCATGCACAGAACAATGCATATATAAATCTGAAACATGACTTTATACTGATTGTTTTGGTAAAAGGATTTATATTCATGCAAACTCTGTGGTGATGGAAAACTAGGTTCACAGAACACTCATCAGATTCATGCTCATTTTGGGCAAACAATATTAAAATTAAGTCAAATATTTAGTGCTGTGTTCATCCTGTGACAACACTTTCTGGTACTATACAATATACATTTAAAAATTTAACAGTAAACATAGAAAGCAATACAAAACAGATATAAAGTAAACCTTGTTATATAATTTCCTTTGAACTTAAGTTAACTTCAATATTTTTTACTTCAAAAAAAAAAAAAAAAAAAAAAAAGGGGGAACACATAATGTCTTTTATTTAATTGTCGATTTTTCATTCAAAATTTCAATAATATTTTTCTAGTAATTTTCAACTGTCATTATTTTTTTTCTTGATTAAATATGGGACATTTTAAAGCAAAAAAATTCTAACTCAGGATAATGAACAATTCAAGGTTTACTACAACAAGTATGCACATCATTTAACAATACAAAAAAATATGGGCAACATAAGTTAACAAGATCTTTTTTATTCAAAACAAACTGTGATGATTTGTCTTAAATTGTATAATAAAGCAAATATGAAATGTTTTGGTCATGCCGTGGCATGCACATTCTGTGCGTGGCATTCTACTTACATTCCCCTCACGTGGCCTCTGTGAATGCAGTGAATGGCATAATATTATGCAAATAAGCAATAATGAATGGTGAAACTACATGATAATGTGAAGTCTTAATTAAGTATATGATAACAATTGACAAAGACTTTACCCCATAAACACATGCATATAGACATTTTTGATAGATATGTAATATAGTTTAGAGAAAATTTCACTGGTAAAATTTCAAGGTAGGTTCTTTCATACATAAATGAATTTGGAATAAATTTTACCAATAAAGAATATTTAATATAAATTTTATAACTACGAAAACTCTTCGATTTTATTTTTATTCCACCAAATTAAACACACAAAAAGATTGAATTTATTACACTAATTCAATAACCTCCTGATCTTTTAGCATAAATATACCGAATAAAATTAACAGTATTTCATGAGAGTAAGGCAACAATAAAAAAAATATTTTTCTTTCAAGAATTTTCATCAACAGAGCTACTAATCTTAAATAACCTCCTTAATATGCCTGTTAAAATCCTGACCACTATTTCATTGTCATAACTAAATATCACAGGCATTCCAATAAATTTCACAGCAAAAGAGAAAAATTCCAATCCTATAGAGCGAAGGTTTATGTTTTATGAAGGCAATTGATCATGTGTTGCAAATCTTGAGTAAATGTTGCTGATTCCCTAACGGCAGTATAAAATCTAATTGAAGTACTATGACCCATGAAGGATTTTCTTTTTATTAGGTTGCTAGAAAGTGGATATCTATTTGTCGATCTAGTTCACTTGCTTGACAAGACCTACCTGTATTACAGCTGAGTAGTTGGATTCAGAGAATTTGGGTGGACAGTCATTAACATCTAATACATCAACAATGACCACTGTTTCACTGCTCAATAGTCCATCCGATGCCTTTATGGTCAGCTCAAAATTGTTTACCTGAAAAACATTATCAATTTTAATCCTTAATCTGAACACTCCAGTGATTGGGAACATCATATTTTTAAACTTAACCTGAAGTCTACACTGAAAAAGACCTGTTTCATTCATTTAATATATCAAAGATTATTGATTTTCTTTCTTTTACTGTTTACAATTTTGGAAAATGTAGAAAATAGTTTAAAACTTTAAAACTTAAAACCTTCTTTCAATATCAAAAAGTGTTCTTTAAAAATTCTCAAATGATTTTATTACTTCTGACATGATATCAAACAGTTGCCATACCATTTCTCTGTCTAGTGCATTCTTTATCAGAAGTTGTCCATCTTTTGGATTGACATCAAACTTATCCATGGTATTCCCCTTGATGATAGAATACAGAATGATGGAATTGGTGTCTGCATCAGAGGCTGTCAACTGTAAATAAATATTGGGAAAATCATATGAATGATATTGACATATCTGTCTTTCAATAAACACCAATCAATCAATGTTTCAAAAATGTGTAAATTGGTTCCTAAAATGATAATGTATGTATGTATATACTGGTAAGATTCCTCCTTTATTCGGAGTAGCACTCTAGAGCCGCAAGAGTACAGTGGAATCTGTGTATGTGATGAGGGTGTAACTTAATGCTGTTCATAAAGCTTTCATATATAGGAAATCAAATACATGTACAAAATAAATTTCCATTATCATTATCACTGATTCAAATTTGGTACATGGTACCAAGGCAAAGATAATAGGGGGAACCTGTGATAAATCAAATCAATTTGAGCATTTATTATGAAATTTGTATTTTCTTCTAAACTCTGGTTTTAGGAATGTTTAACGGAAAAGCCTAATTTTAAAACAATATAAAACCAATGCTTCAAATATTCTTGACTTACATGTAGAATGACTTCATTAATAGGGACATCCTCCTTGAGAGTAAGTTTGTATGGATTCTGTACAAACTCTGGTTGGTTATCGTTGACATCAGTCACATTTATAGTAACAAATGTAGAGCTGCTGAGTGGGGCAGAGGATCTGTCATGTGCTATGATGGTCAAGATGTATTCTGATGTTGTCTCATGGTCCAAGGTCTTGGCCACTTGTATCATACCTGAAAATTGAATTATAAATGATTTACACCCGATTACATGATCATATGCAAAACAAACGTTTTGACTTTGGGAAATATCCTAAATCTATCATGTAGTAAATTTCTTCTGAAGATTTCAACACAGTTTTTTTTCTTCATTTTTTCCCTACCCTGACATGAACATTTTACTTTTTATGCAAGTCTTCTTTATTTTCTAACATCAACAATATTTCCAGAATGAAAGCTATTTGTTTTACAAGTAATGTGACAAAAAGTCCCAAACTTGTTAACCTTAAATTCAGTAAATGGTTCTTTTTATGAATCACTGGGGTGAGATGAACTATATTTATGATCATAAAAAGCTAGCACAACAAAAACAAGTCCCTGACTTACCAGTATCAGTATCAATATTAAAATGTCCATCCACATTTCCAGCTGAGATCATATACAACATCTTAGCATTGACTCCTATGTCTTTACTGGTAGCTGTGACTGCGATTACGTCAGAATTAACAGCAGCATCCTCACTGATTGATACAATGTAGCTGCTACGTACAAATTCTGGTGGGTTGTCATTCTCATCCTGTATGGCTATTTTTAGAAGGACTTCTCCTGTCTTGCTTGGATTTCCCTAAAATATGCATTTCCATTGTAAAATTTTATAGTTAAAAACACTTTTACAATTTTGTCTTTGTCAACATTTATTTTGTTGAAATCTAGACAATTTTCATTTATAACAGCAGACAGAATAATTATTATGGCTCATTTTTAACACCTTATTAATGGCAACATGTAGAATCCTTATGACTTATTTAGATAAATAGTTATATTTTCCATAATATGGCAATTTATATATATATATACTGAGGTGAAATCAAAAAGACTAATTCAACACATCAATCACTCACCATGTCATAGGCTTCCAACATTAATTTGTACAGATCTTTCTTTTCTCTGTCAAGGGAACTCACAAGAGTTATAACCCCTGTTTCTGGGTCCAGTGTGAAGCTGCCATCAGCATCATCTTTCAGATTGTACTTTACTTGTCTATTTATACCTGAAAATACAAATCAGAATTGTCCTAAATGTGCATAAAATGACCACTGGATAATCAAAATAAATATTCTTTAAAACCTGTAAACAGAGTATTTTCATTGTCCTGGCCTTGAAATCATTTCTTTATCTAGTCATACATGTATTTACAAATTCCAAAAGGGATCACACTTTACATTATTGTAGTAATTGAACCATTTTCTAAAATCATGTCAAGCAGTTTCTGCAGTTTCTTGACTATCGTTCTAAACTACATTACAATTTCTTAACTGAAGAAATCCAGAGGTCAAAACACCTTAAATATAATGATGCCCCCTCTCGAATATCATATAAAGCTATAAAGGGATATAATTGAAGAACAGTAAAAGGGACGCTACCCAAATTTGTACTTGATCTGAGTTTTGCAGCAATAGACATTGAATATAAGTATAAAGGGCATAAAAAGGGTTTAATTACAGTTAATATTTTCACTCATGTGCTTGTCATATTTACCTAAATCATCATCAACTGCTCTCACTCTCATTAACAATGTATCTGCTGGTGTGGATTCTATCACCTGGAAAGTCTCCGGAATGTCAATAAACCGTGGACTGTTATCATTGATGTCACTCAGATCTATAAATACATCAATGTCACATGACCTGCCTCCTCCATCCACTGCATTGATTGACAGGTGGTAGTTATCAATTTCTTCTCTGTCAAGTTCTGATTTTACAGTCAATATCCCTAAAAACAAAACATATCTCTAAGTTAATTTTATAGATTTAGGGTAACTTTTTATGTCTGGTATCTAAAAGATGATGTTTATTCAACTTTCTTTATTCTTTTAAACTAATACAGTTAGACTTTGCATAAATTGCTTAAAAAATAATTAAAAACAAGAATGTGTCCATAGTACACGGATGACCCACACGCACTATCATTTTCTGTGTTCACTGGACCGTGAAATTGGAGTTAAATCTCTAATTTGGCATAAAAATTAGAAAGATCATATCATATGGAAAAAGTGTACTAAGTTTCAAGTTGATTGGACTTCAACTTTATCAAAAACTACCTCGACAAAAAACTTTCAACTGAAGCGGGACGAAGGAACGAACTCACGTAACAAAACAGAACCAACTTTTAAATAAATCTGAATCCTCTTTGCTTACCTGTACTTTTATCCAGGTTAAATTTCTGTTTCTCATTGCCTGCCCTAATGACATAGCTAATTTCTGCATGGACAGTTGCTGCATCATCTGCATCAGTAGCCTTGACACGAACAATTATACTTCCAACTGATTTTTCTTCTGACAGGATTAATGGATGAATAGGCTGCAATAGAATAAGAATATCTGTCAGATTTCCTATCAATATATAATTTTGTGGCAATGGTTTTATATGCACTTACAGTAGAGCAAGGTAAGCTGATGATTTGACAATGAAAGGTATTACCTTTCATTTTAGGTATTACCTTTCATTTTCCTTTCAAGACAACTTAATCTATATGCATCTAGATTTTTTATTTTATTTAAATACATGTATTTCCTTGAAAATGTAGTATTCATTTGAGAAGAACAGATCTATACTAACAATATCAGCAGTCTTACAATGTTGAACTACAACCTTCCAACAAAAAAGGGCGGAAGAACAAGCACAGTAACATTATGTACAGTGAATCTTCCTTATTAAAATACAACCCAATATTTATCTTTATAATGTATGATCATGTATTATACAAACCTCATCACAGACAGGATCGTTGTCATTATCATCAAGTATCTCGATGGTAATCTTTGTCATTGTAGACATCCCTCCATCTGTAGCAGCTACAACCAGTGTATATAGGGAATCATTTTCACGGTCCAGTGGTTTATTCACAATAACTTCCCCTGTTCCTCGTACATGAAACTTTCCAAGTTTATCCCCATCGACAATTATATACTCTACATTAGTATTAGCTCCTATGTCTTCATCTGTGGTAAACAGTTCTGTAACTACGGTACCCAAGTCAGCTCCTTCATTTACAGCTGCAATGTAAGATGGACGAGAGAAGATAGGTGGATTATCATTCTGGTCCGTTACATCCACAAGGACTCTTGTCAAACTCTTCTGTTCTGTTTTAGCTTTAATGTCTGTAGCAACAATGGTGAAATTGTATTGGTCAGTCGTTTCCCTATCTAATGGATTAATCAATGAAATCCAGCCAGATATTGAGTCAAGGTCAAATATTTTAGACATTCCACTACTTTCCTCCCCAAAACTGTATCTAATTTCAAAGTCAGAATCTTCATCCATGGCACGAACTTGGATAACATGATCACCTGGTTTACTATTCTCTATCACCATTGTATGATACTCATTAGATTCAAATACAGGATCTTTATTATTAGAATCTGTTACTATAATTATAACCTCTACGTAATCATACAATGATGGAGAACTCGTAGTCTTGGCTTGTACAGATAAATGATATTTCTGAACATCGTTATAGTCCAACTTCCTAAGTAGTTTCAGTTTACCACTGTGACTGATTTCAAATGATGGAGGATAGTTGGTATCGGGAGTATTACCATGAATTATGTAATACTTCACTGGATTATGGCTCTCTGCAACAATAAGTCGACTAAATACCGTTTCGTCTTCAGATATTGTAAAAATCATTTTCTTGGAAGCTTGGAATCTTGGCGCAATATCATTTTTACCCATGACATAAACTTGAACAGCAACTGACGAGTCTAGTATAGGATCACCTTCATCTATAGCATGAACAAAGAATTGGTACACTTGATTTGCTGAAAAAAAGAAAGATATTATTATAATTATTATTTTTTTTTAATTAAATGCACTTGTATACTTTATTGAGTCAAATTCTCTTTGTGTTGGCTTTTATTTTCAAATATGAATTTCTTATAAGATCATATTTCCATTTTTCTTTCCTTCTTCCATTATACAAAACTGAGTTGAATCTTTTTCATAATTTGTGTGCCTAATGTCAAATTGCAAGTATTACATATTTTTAGCACTTGGACAAATATAGAAGTTAATTTAATTAAATGAAGTGTTAAAGCATTCATTATTACCAAATTCCTTCAAATCCATTTTGACAATGAGATCACCAGTATAAGGATTAATGTTAAACAGTTTCTCTGGTTTAGCAAGTTCATATCTCACTCGGCCTCCTGGTCCTTTGTCCATATCCACAGCTTCGATCTGTTTAATTAGAAAGAAAATATGTATCAAATCTTCAATTCAAAATACTGTTTCTCTTCTAACTAATGATACATACAATTTTATTTATACGAATAGTTTAAAAAGGAAAAGATTTCAGTAATAAATTCAGGCCAAAATATGGTTAGTTCTTGTAAAATCATAAGTTATTTCCCATTTTATTAATGAAAAATTGAGTTAAAACCCAAATATGGCCTGTAATAATTAGAATGTTAAAATTTTCCAAGTACTTTATAATACCTTTAAAAATCTGAAAAAAATTACCTTTGCAAAGGAAGAATTAACAACAGCACCAGGGGAGACAACCAGTTTATATTCGTTCCTAAGGAAACGTGGAGGATTATCATTGAGATCCCTGATGGTAACTTCTACCATTGAAAATCCTATTCTCCCAGCATTGTCTGTTACTGCTATTGGTATCTGATAGAAATCCCGCTTCTCTCGATCAAAGTCAAACTCAGAAAATATTTCACCTGCAAAAGACAATATGTTCTTCTTTAAAACTATTCACCATTATTGGAAAGATATTAAGTTCAGACAAAAACATCAGTGTATGAAAATTTCACATTTAACATGTAGCTCAAATAAACACTATTGGACAAAACGTTATATTATGCTGTACAAAAGAAAATTTCTCAAGGCCAAGGCAAAAGTTATAACAATGAATTATTTCAATCTAAAAATACTACTGTAAAATACAACAGAATTAGTTTTATATTTTAGTAATTTCTATACATTGATTAAAATATATCTAATTTTAGTTCAGATATAAATCATACCTGTATCAGCATCAATACTGAAGTACTGCTTCATCTCGTCACTAGGTATGGTGTAAGTCAACATTCCATTGGTTCCTGGGTCCTCATCAAATGCTGTTACCATAGTGACAATCATTCCCTTCCCAAGGTTCTCCAGAATGGTTGATCTATATAACTGTCTAGTGAACATTGGTGTATGGTTATTGGAACTCTTGACCGACAGGCTTACTTGAGTGAAAGCAGTAAAAACACCGTCACTGACAGATATATTTAGAATATAAGCATGCTGGAGTTGGCCAGTACGTCTGCTAGATAGACTGATCAATCCTGTCTGCTGATTTACATGGAAAACCTGATCAATATTTCCTCCCACAATGCTGTACTGTAAATTACCTTCACTACAAGGGTCAGGGTCAGATGCCATTACCTTGACAACATATGAACTGCTTGGTTGATCAAATATTGTACAATCATATGATTTCTGTACAAAGTATGGAGGATTATCATTCAAGTCTTGTAAAATTATGTGTAATGGTGCTGTTGTAAAATGCTTGTTCGACCCACCATCAGTTGCTATGGCAATGACATTGAACTCGTGCTGCTCCTCGTAATCTAACATCTTGGTGGTTACTATGTGACCAGATTCAGAATCAATTTCAAAATTGCTGACATCCTCACTGTCTATATGTGCTGGTACTAAGCTGTAGTACACAAGCCCATTGGATCCAACATCTGCATCAGTAGCAGTCACCATAGCAACAGAAGAACCAATCGGAACAGATTCTGACAGCAAACTAGTGTATTTGAACTTTGAAAATACTGGTTTATTGTCGTTCACATCCTGAAATAGATGAATACAGATAATTTATAAAACAATTTACCTAGACTGGTGGCATACTCTATATGGAAATTAAAACCAATAGGGTTATTTAAAAACATGCTGCATAATTCTTTTTGAACCCACTTAGATGTTCGAGAGTTAAAATAGTAACGACAGAGCTATTACATCTTGTTTAACAGTATTATAATAGCATTGATTGTTGAATGTATTGTAAAAGAGTACCATAGTTTGTTCAATCCAAAACATTTTCAGAACTATCTAATTTACTGGGTTTTTTTAGATAATATTCAGTGAAAAAATTAATGAATATGTTGTTTTTTTAAGCAAAGTTGATCCTTTTACAGTATATGATATCCCATGATAACTTTCAAACACTCCAATATATCTTTGTTAATAAAGGAATACTTACCACAACACTTATTCTTAGTTTGGTTTCTGCTACGGATCCAGTTTTGACGTCTTTAGCTGTTAATGTAAGATCATATCCTTTTGTTGACTCATAATCTAGAGGGCTCACAACCGAAACAACACCTGTAATTCAAAAGGTAAAACATGTCATAAAAATGGTGGAAATAAAAATCAGTAATAGTAATGATTGTTATACCATCATTATTCTACAAGGTATATACTGAATCAAAATACTTTTCTATTTACTCTACACAAAAACATTTACTGGTAAAATAAAAAAGAATTTGTTTAACATTTAACATCAAGACAATTTTTACAATGATAGTTTCAACAACAAAAGACTTAACTTTTCTACTGTAAACAATCTTTACAAGGACAATTCCAACAACAAAGAGCTAAACTTTTCTATAGTAAACAATCTTTACAAGGACAATTTCAACAACAAAGAGCTAAACTTTTCTACTGTAAACAATCTTTACAAGGGCAATTCCAACAACAAAGAGCTAAACTTTTCTACTGTAAACAATCTTTACAAGGGCAATTCCAACAAAAAAGAGCTAAACTTTTCTACTGTAAACAATCTTTACAAGGATAATTTCAACAGCAAAGAGCTAAACTTTTCTACTGTAAACAACCTTTACAAGGGCAATTCCAACAGCAAAGAGCTAAACTTTTCTACTGTAAATAATCTTTATTACGGCAATTCCAACAAAAAATAGCTAAATTTTTCTATAGCAAACAATCTTTACAAGGGCATAATTCCAACAACACAAGGTAAAACTTTTCTACTATAAAATTTCATCTAATTAGAAGCTTTGTCTCAGTTTGGTCTTTATTATTGGGTACTATCATTCAATTCAATTTATATATTAATATTTTTTCCATGCACTGACTAATATCATTTATGGTGAATTCTTGTTTATCTAGGTGTTGAACTTTTAAATAAGTTTTATGTGAAGTTATATATTTTTAACATGTCAACTGGTCAGTAAGGTAAAACTATGTATATTATGGTTACCAAACTGCCAATAATAAACCTTTAAAGAATGAACCAAATATGCATAGCAAAATATAACTGTGTTTCCAAATGTAATGTAAAAAAATATTAGTTAATTCTTGATTAACATGGTTAATACATCATCTTGTTATTATTGAATATTAAGTTATAACAATCTGCATAAAAAAAATTAGAGAAAAGAAAGAAAAAAGCAATGCTTAACTAGCCTGAAGCCATTGTGTGCTGTAATACAGAAAAGTGATTGAGTTGGGAGTCCAAATAAGTTATCTTATGTTAAAATGTTAATTAATGGCTACATCACAAGGCAAACATCCAGTATATAACTCTTCTTGGTCAGAGTAGCACATGTATATTAGATAATTATTTCCCTTATGCCTTTCGTTGCCATGTACGATAATTATCTTAATTTTGTTGACTTCAACAACTTTACAGCAAATTCTTATAAAAAAGTTGTAAAGAGTGGTCCATGATCCAAGCCTTATCTCGGTCTATTCTTCAACATGAATATGGACAAACATTTTTTTAATGAATCTTGAACTAATTCCATTTACAATTTATAAAGGAATAACATGCAGAAAGGTATGTGTTTTTCTACAGAATTGTCCTTAGGTTTAGGTAGAAATACTACAATAACAATATTAACAACATCAAAACACTAAGAGTATGAAGATCAAGAATACAACTGACCAACATTTCACCCAAAGAGTTACCTAATAGCAAAAGAAAATATTTAGCTAGTACAATGCTCAATTTACTTAAGCTGTAGTGCAACTCTAAGTTAAGAAACCGTAGTCAATCATTTTCTCTAATATCATATTCCATACAGTGACAAAATTATTGTAGTAAAGTGTATATCTACAACGCTCAACAAAAACGTATTGTAGTAAAGTGTATATCTACAACACTCAACAACAAGCTAATAAAAGTTAAGTCTTTAAAAAAAAAAAAAAAAAAAAAACAGTATCAAGAATAATATCACAGAATTTTAAAATGTATTAATCAAAGCGTGATTATTAATTTTAATGTTTCTGTAACCTTGTAACTATTTAGTAGAGTTTGGGATAATTATTATTTTCAAACTTCCAAATATTTTTCCTCCCTATCTCTAACATTAATGTTTTATTAATAATATCCCATAAGAAGTCTCTGAATCAAAAACAATAGTTTAACATCTACAATTCAAACCTCTGCCAGGCTTTTAAATGGTTCTTTATATTAAAATATACAAGACTACATTTTTGGAATTAAAAATAAGTATGAGGTAAAAATTATGGATTTTATCTTGTAAAAATATTTATGAAATTCGTTTTCTTCTCAAATTTGCTATAAAAATGAATAATGAAATCAACTCAATGCAGCTTTAAGGCATTGCAGCCCAAGATGCATTAAAGATTAAAAATGCAAATTGTATAAAGTTATGATAATGGCACTTTATAAAGTTCTTATAATAATCATATTATGAATTTTCCAACATTCACAATATTCATAAATGTAGCTAAAAGCTTACAACTAATAGCAGCAAAATCTATCACGTGCAAGTCTTTCAAAAACAGCATTTATTTGTTTATAAAACTCTTTGACCTATTTCTTTGTCTAGAACAAGCATATAAAAAAAAATTTGTTTACCGGACAAAACATTTAACTTTTATCTCCATAATTGGTCTTCTTCTCTATTCATATATTTTACTAACAATTATTTGTAGCAAAGGCAGAGACAGAAATGTAAGAGAAATGTAAACTAAAGCCTTTGATCACGAGACTGAAAAATTCAGTGATATGTTAAAACACAACAACTATTTCTGTCAAATTATAAGCAATGGCGCACACAACAACCACCAAAACATGCAGCAAACAGGAAACTAAAAAGGGGAGATAACTCAAGCAAGTCTGATGTGGGATACTCACATGGACCCAGCACATCTTTGCCTTATTTAGGAGTAAACAAAATCATAAATAATAACAAAAAGCATGATAAAACAATGATAAAAAACATGTATTACAAGCATATTTTGTTCTTCAAAATCAATTATTCCACAAAAGGACACAAGGGTAGTTAGATTTTATGATACAAGTATTAAACTAATATATATTATTATACGTTGAATGAATGTAACAATTTGAAGAATACATAGTTGTTATCCCCAGTTGTATTAGAACAGCATCTTCAGATTGTTTATGGAATCATACAATTATACTGTATCCAGGGGTAAAAATAAAAGGTCTTCCCTTCCTGTGGCACACAGTAGGCTTTACCAATGATCAATTTGCCTGCCTGGTCAGTTATTTTCCTTTTCTTAATGCTATTTTTCAACTTCTGAAGCAAGGTTGTCGTCTCTCCAAGCTTTCCCGAGGTAAGAACAAGTATATATTATATCTAGGATTTATATCGATTTCAGTAGCTTATTCCCTAATCATCTTTTAGACATACATTCTTATTTCTACCCTAGTGACAAATTTTGATCTTAACTGTCCTAAATTCTGGACACAATTTTGTCCTCTATTCTGACCAAGAGAAAAAATATTATGATCTACAATTTAATGAATTATGAACAATATAAAAAATCAATATCTTCAGTTTAATATCACATATCAATATTCCTAAGTCAAGAAATATGAATTTTTATTGCAATATAAATTTCTTTTCAAACAATGAGATTTTAACAATTTATTAAGTCTAAATATTTAATGCACATTTATGTCAATATATATATCAATTGTCATGATGCAATTGAAGTTTTATGAATTCAAATTCAGGCCATATCAATTTCTATATGTTTTTTATGCTTATCATGCTTATTCATCACGATGAAATACAAAATTATTAAGTCTTTCAAAAGGTTCAATAGCATATATATAAATAGTAACAATAGTTGATTTGATATGGGAATTACAATACCTAGAAAAACTTAAATTGAAGACATATTGTTCCTTTTTAAAAGAGTGGGCATTAATGTTGTACAAAATGTATTAAATTTAATATTATATTAACTTAGCCTTGACATTATTACAGAACTGACATTATTTCTGTACAAAGTCTGCCATTTTACATGCTCTAAACTTAACAACAAATCATATTATTATACTGGCCTATTTAACATCTTATTGTTTTAATTTTACATTGCAAGTTTTTATTATTCTGACGATAGATTTGTTGATGGACCAGGGGTGGATCCAGCCATTTTAAAAAGGGGGGTTCCCAACCCAGAGTAAAGGGGGGTTCCAGCTATAACCTCCCATAATCATAATGAAAAGCTTTTCACAAATACATGTATTAGGGTCCAGGTCATCACAAACTTTCTTATATCTTCAACCTCAGTGACACAAAACATTTAAGCAAGCAGACACATAAACCCCTTCAAGTTTGGTGTAGTGTACAACCTGTGTGAAATGTATATAGGTATAAACCAACAAAACCCACATCATGCCTTATAACTGTCTTCTATAGTCATAGTCATGTATTTTTATCGTAACATAAGCTAAATTCTCTGTTATAACTTATCTGATATTCTGTAACTTATTTCCCTTTTAAAAAAGGATGGTTGAAAATCTTTCATATACCCAGTGGAAGGTAATTTCAAATGTTGAGATTCCTATTCAACTGATTCAGTTTTTAATAATTAGTCAGAAACTTACAGTATGAATGTTAATGAAGATAGTGAAGTCTTATTTAGTAAAGTTATTTGAAGATTTGGGAAAACCGTGCATTGTGATAGGACACACTAGCACAAAAAAAGAATGTGTTTCCATAGAAACATTTAAAATGACCTACCAATATTGTAGTCGACAGCGAATTCTTTGTACGGATCACCTCCAGTTATGCTGTAGATCAATTTGTGACCATTTGGACTCGAGGCTTTCATGCTGATGACTGGAGTAAATAATGCTACATCTTCTTTGATGGAGGTGGTATAGAACCGTTTCTCAAATACTGGATGTTCACTGCCAACTATTGTCACGGTGACATTCACAAAAGAACTTTTCATAGGAGAACCTAAATAAATTTGATTCAAGAATAGCATTTTAGTATATTAATGTTATTGTTCAATGTTTAAAAAGAAATACATTTTTTGTTAAAATGCATGCAATACTAATGATTTTGTCCAGCTCTAAATACCTTGAAACTTTTGCTGTAGGGGTACCGAACATGCTAAACCCTCTTGGATAGTCAAGATCATTCTAAAACCCCTTAGTAGTACTGCAGGTTTGTTTGTGAGTTGTTGATGTTTATAGGAATATATGTGAAAATAACGGAAACATATACATTTACATAAGATAGTTGATCTATAATCATCATGTTGTAGCCCAAATCCTGTTTTCTTTTCCTCAATTGTGACTTCAATGAATGCCACTTATTTATTTCTTTTAACTTGCCATTAATCAGCAACATGACAGGTGCCATTAGTAAAGCAGGAACAATTTACCCTCCCTTTTCACCAACATTCAACTCTAGTTTTTTGGGGGAGTTTAGTTTGATCCATTTTTAGTTTTTCTGTGTGTTGTAACCTGGGTATTTGAAATGTTGTCTCTTTTTTGTTTATTTTTTTGTCCATGGTATTGTCTGCTTTTCAAATTTTTTGTTGTTGACCTGTGTGAGCATGAATCTTTTAATCTTTTTTTTTACAATATATTTATAAAAGATGCAACAAACAACTTTTCTTAACAACAAATTTTACAAAAGATTATGAATACTTTAAGTATGCTTCATTTCTTATGTTTTACCTAAATCACTGGCCATTACAAACAGTAATATCTGTCCTTCGTCTGACTTCTCTAGTGGATTCATTAACATGACCTGTCCATCCACTTGATCCACAGAGAATTTATCTTTGTATCCCTTGACCATTGTAAACTCCACCTTCCCATTATCTCCACTATCTCTATCCTGAACAGTCAACTACAAAACAGGATATAAATATGTCAACATGCTAAAGACTTGTCCTGAGTTGAGACAAAATAATGTTTCAATAGTCTATTTGCCAATTCAATAATTGATCCATAATTTTAGACTTCTTGAGTTACTTCCCTTAGAACGGACAAACATTTTCATTGACAATTAAGGGCAAGCAGAAATTCTAAATTTGTGTGTGTGCTTAATTTTTACTTTACATCATGACATTCCCTTTCATATTTTGTTAATCTAAAAAATTTTGATGTCAATAGTAATTTTTGATAAAAATTGATTAAAACACTAATGTATACATATATTATTATATAGATCACTTTTAGCATGGGCAGCAGCCCAATTTGTCGGGCATAGAATAAGTTTACAATTCACCAAGGGACACAATCTGTGTTAAAAAATGTGTTAAACCAGAGTCAAATTGATATTGGCACATAGACTATTGTTACGTAATAAAACTATTTTTGTTGATCAATATATCCTGGAATGTCTGACAGTTCTAAATAAGTAAAGGAAGTATAAATTTAAACAGTATTTTTTTCTTTACAGTATTGCACATGTTGTCATAGCTAAGCATACTGCCATCTATAAATCAAAGTATTCGTAAACAGGAAGTATATGTCTGGCAGATCCAAAAAAGCGCTCACACATTACAAATAGAACTCATCACTGCCAAGAGGCTGACTAAATATGAAGTCACTCTATTACATAACATTTAAAATCTATTTGGGGTTTTAAAATATTTAAATTATCATCAGTGATCATATTCAATATATATTAATCCAGTCATTGTTGCTGTTTGCTGTCTTCCATATTTGTTTTTTTTTAATGTTGTCTTCAGCATAAGTTAGGTGATTTTCTTGTGAGTTGTTTCACATTTTTTGTCATGCTAGTGCCTTTTACAGCTTACAATATGATATGAGTTTGCTCATTGTTGAAGTCTGTTCAGAAGCCTATGGTAATTTACAACCCTGTCCTTTTTGTCTCATGAAACATTGTCTCATTGGGAATCATAACACATCGTTTATTGTTTATAATTAATCAATAAATGTGAAGTGTCTCACTCGTAATTGATCCCTTTGGTGTCGTGCACATTCATTTTTACAACATGAACATAGTACCAAATATTGCTTGAGGATTACGGTGCATAGGTATAATAAGATATTTTCAGTGATAATTTTACATGTTATTCTTTTAAAGAGTTCCAACAAGCCTTTTTACAAGTAGAACATAAAATAATAGAGCCCCTGTAAAGAGACTTCAGATAAATATGACAGAACAGCAGCTGTTGAGGAAAGGGAGTTTGGAAGAATTGAGTGTATATGATTATGTTTTAAAAATCACTTGTAAATCAAACTATTTGGTACTTATGATAAATTAATGGGATATTGTACTTACATTAACATGATTAAGCAATAACTGTATAATATTCTAATTGGTGCTTTATAATAATGGGTTGGTGTACAGACATTTAGCATTAACCCTATAATATTCTAAAAGAAAACATACACATGATCACAGCAACATGAAAATTGTGCATCTAAGTAACTGCTTATGACAACCATTTTGAGTTTTTTACTTGTAATACTTGAAATTTGTGGGTTTTGTGTTACTAGTTAGCGCTCATAATTTGCAATGACATTAAAGTTGTTTGATAGAAATGCACCAAACTTTCGATACAAATCTATGTTTTTATGTTCACTGTTGACTTGAGAAGACATCAGAAATAACAAATTTATGCCTACCTGTCTAACAGGTGTTCCAACTTTGGCAGTAATGGCAACCACTGTATCATATGGCTGATTGAGAAACACAGGGCTGTTATCATTCTCATCCTCAATATTGACCTTTACTACAACATGTGCTTTACGAGGTGGGTCACTTAAATCCTCAACACTAATAACTAGATCATAATTAGAAGTTTCCTCTCTGTCAAACATTTTCTGTTTGGTTTGGAGAACACCAGATGTTTGCCCCATGGTGAACATATCATTCCCATTCAAAAGATTGAAAACCAGAGGATCGTTTGCGAAATTCACTACTTGAACAACCATTAGATTGTCACTTATTTCCTTGTTTTCTGGAATGGTCACATGATATTCTTGTGAACTAAACACTAATCCACTACTGTGTGATGTTTTCACAGTAATATTAACAAATGAAGTTGTTTGAAACTTTCCATCTGAAGCTTCCACTGTTAAACTATAGCTTGTTTTAAGTTCATTTGTATTTGTCACAGTAATTAATCCTGTGGACTGATCTATGTTGAAATGACTGCCACCATTGTTGTCATGTAAAATTCGATACTTGACATTCTCTGATGATTTTGTATCTGGGTCAGTTGCTGTGACCTGCGTGACACGTACATCCTTGGCTGTAGGTAACAGAAGGATTGCGGAGAGTCCCTTTGGCATGAATACAGGGGCATGGTCATTTACATCTTCTATATGTATTATAACTTTGGCCGGTTGGTGTGATTTTAACGCTGGACTTCCCTGGTCAGATACATCAACACTAAATTCAATCTTATCCATTGTTTCATGATCCAGAAGAACAGCAGTTCTAATTGCTCCTGTATTTGTATCAATTACAAAATATTTTTTAGCCTCCTCATCAATAATTGAAAATTTTAGTCGGCCGTTATCATTTTCGTCCAGATCAGTAGCGTGAATGACAAGCGGTTTATTGTCTATTGTTACAACAACACTTGCAATCTGAGCTGCTTCAGAAATAGTTCCCTCGTAAATCTGCTGACTGAATTCTGGGGTATTATCATTGATATCAATAACGTGTATTTTAACAGTAGTCAAAGCAGAATAACCAACAATGTTAGCAGCTGATACCATCAAATCATACGATTTCACTTGTTCATAATCTATTTTATTTTTCACATAAATCACACCAGAATTTGGATTAATAGCGAACTTGTCGCCTTCGTTTCCTTGGATTATTTCATAATAAACTGATGACTGACTCTTTGCTTCTAAAACAGCAACATTAGATCCAATTTTAATATCCTCGTTTATTTCTGCTATGTAGTTAGTGCCAGTAAATTTTGGAGGCGCATTATTTGAAATTGTGATGTATATATTGACTGTGGCAGTACTGCTTTGTGGTGGTCTTCCTTGATCAGATGCCTTTACAATGAGACTATATTCTGCTCTCTGGTTTTTGTCAAGCTGTCTTTTGACACTGATCAATCCAAGAGTTTCATCGATCTCAAACATGTCTCCAATGTTACCTGAAAAGAATGAGATTTAGAATGAAGTTTACAAAGATTTATTAAGTTTAGTATTGAGAGTTTAATCAGTTAGATTTATTAAGTTTAGTATTGAGAGTTTAATCAGTTAAGTCCAGACTCCAGAGACTCTCAACAATCAATAAGGTTTAAAATGTAAAACTCATTATTCATATATAACCAGATGGCCTTCTTTGTACTTTTTTTTTATACTAAAGCCAAGTGAAGAAAAATATTAAAGGAAATAGAGTTATCCCCCTTTGACTGTACTTGCTCATCAGATGTAACTTGCTCTTCAAAATAAACTATAATAGACATTTGATTTCATTATTTATAAACTTTGACAGTTGTGTATTGAAGCTTATCTATCTTCATCAATAGCCAATCATAAAAGATTTAGCCTTGAAGAGCTTTCCTTTTTTTTTACATGAATACAATTTTCATATTGCACCAAAACATTTACAAACTTATTAACTTTGAATTAAAAACATTTTATGGGACACATAAGCAAGAAAATGCAATTTAACATTTCTGCAAATGTATTTAATGGTTAATTTATTTCTATTTCACATGAACAATTTACAATTCTTAAATAGTAACTTTTCATATTTGAATAGGTACCAATTTGTGATATCTGTGAAGTTTATTTTAAAAGTTCTTTAATGGATTTTTCAGTTCCTATTAAACTATAAGATCTATAAAATAGTACATTAATTCATATCTAAAATCTTTTGAAATATAAATATTTGCCCCTAGTTTACAACAAGACATAAATAAATGCTAAATGATTTGAAAAAAAAATCACTATTCATAACATGCACCAGAATTTCTTTGCAGTGGCAACTAATTTGTTTTACTTCAATGGATTTCTTCTTTTATTTAAACAAGCTTTAAGTTATAAGAACTAGATGCAAACTGAACAAACAACTTTTAAAGATAAAATTTTAAACTATTTTAACTAAACAGATTCATTCCAACATAAAAAAATATCCAAGATTTAACAGAAAGATTTGATTGTTGCATTGTATTATATTTATAAGTTAAAGGCACTGTTACACGATGATAGGGTTATGTTAGATGATTTTAGTAGCTGGCACACTATTTTGAATTATATTCCTTGCATATTACTTTGTACATCAAATGAGCTGCCTCGGATAGAAATCGACCTTATGCAAATACATATCAATACTTATGATTATTTAAATCAGGTTGAAAAATGCAAAGAATACAACATCCATGCAAAGTCAGTAAATGTTTAAAAATTTAGTTGATATACGAAACTTTTACAACAGACCAACATTTATCTTTTTTTTAACTGATTGTTCCAAAATCAATCAAATTCATATGCATGTAAATGTATACATTCACTTGCATAAGGTCGACTTCTATCTGATGCAGCTCAAATTATGTACTTCATTTCAAGTTCCTATCAACACAGAGAACTGAGAAGTTAGCAGGTTAAGCTAAAATCTATTTAAAAAAAAAAAACATATATAAAACATGAGAAAAGCATGTGAAAAACTGTATCACTAAATTAATAAATAAACTATATCAGACATAATTTGAGATTTGTCAAAACATGAAGAATGCCTTTTTTGGAGGTCAAATGTAACCTGTAGTAGATATATCAAAGGTATGTCTAACATCTTGTCAAAGTAAGCAACAGTTATATAATTGTTTCATGTCAAACGACATCTTTCAATATGATATAACCATCTCAGCAAAAAATTAATTAATAGGCAGCATTTTCATCGCCAATTATTTCTCACAATATGCACTACAAAAACACCCATGCACAGAACTATTTCTATTTATTTTTACGCTGGATTGATCAAGAATATCTGTGTCTAATGTTTATATCTTACAAAATATGCTTTAATCTTTAACTTTTTTTTATCAGGTTAACAATTCATTTAGCAGAAACCTCCATCAGAGGTAAAAACAGGGTAGTTTCAAACATAAATGTCCTGTTTTTAAAAAAATTCACAAGCAGCTGTATGAAAATATGTAAATAAAAAGCTATTTCAAAATAATGCAGCATGTCTTTATAGGTACATAAATGTAACCATAATTATCAATTTCTTGTGTCCTTTTCCCCTACTGAACAAACATGGTTCCTTTTCAACCCAAAGAGGGACATTAATATTCTGTTTGCATCGACTGCAACACACACATTTGATATCCAATCTCCATATAAACTAGAAATTAATGTCCAAGGTTACAATGTTGAAAGGAGTTTAGGTAACATTAACCTTGAAAAAGTACTTCAAAATACAAAAGAAAGGCTATTAAATATCTTTTAATAAATACATAATATAATTTCATCTTCCTTTTAAGTATACGTTTGGTTCCGATTTCTCAAAATTGTCATTAAAATCCATGTTTCATCTGACCTTTGTTTGACCTTTCTAAAGAGTGAACAAAAATCTGAGGTCAGATATGCAGCAGCTGACATAATTAAACATGGCATTAATGCCTTATATAGAACTATAAAGTGTCCAAAGGTCGGCTTACAGTAGCTTAATGGTTGGATTGTGTGATTCTGTGCAATTCAGATGTACAGTACGAGAACTTAATGTCAGGGGCAAAATTGAAACACGGAAAAAAAAATAGTTTGTGAAAGATATACTTGCTTGATGCAGATATTTTCTTTTAATTTTTTTCATCAATATATACACAATCTCACTTTCTCTTGTGAAAAATGATTTTTGTCATGCAGAATATTGATATCAATATGCTTAAGTATATTTGGGTAAAAAGCAATTTATTTTTGGTCAATTTTTATTGGATATTATAGTCCATATTGTGTATACTGAACCACTTTGCTAAATTTGGGTATAGATTAACGGCCATGTTTAGTATGATATAAAACCCTTGAACTGTTTAACTAGACTTTAAAGTACTTTTCACTGTCCATCTGTGTAAAATTTTCAATAAATATGTCTTTGAATAGGATAATAAGCATAAAATTAAATTTATAAATAAAGTGCTAGGTGAAAGCCACTTTAAAGTCAAATCATCAAATTCTCATAACTTTAAAATCAACTGTGAAGAATAAACATAATTTCCATTTAACTTCTTAATAAAATATACAAACACAATTAGAATGTGTGAAATAAAAGAGCCTATGTTAGCGTCCACTCTACCATTACCATAAAAGGTAAAGCCAGGGTTTGTGTTTATGAATAAATAATGATTTAATGATAGTTGTTCAAATTTTCTGCTCCTATGACTTTGTCACTTTGTAGACCATTTTGTCCACACCACCTCTGAGGCTCAATTAGGTATTTTCATTGCATTGTATTTCAATGAACATAAAGTTTGTACTTAAAAAAATCATAAATGAATTATTTTATATCTTTCTAACACAGCTGCCAATTTTGTGATGAAATGACAAATTTAAAATCAATTCCTATGCAAAACATGTTGTCCAAATCTTACGAAACCTGTAGGAACCTCTTTCAGAGGGTTATAAAAATTCACTTAGTACCTATCATTCAATACAAGGTAATAAAACAGTACTCATTCACCTTGTAATCAAAGGAAATTTGATGGTTTTAACCACAAGTACTTTGTACAAGTACTTGATGGTCTCAGATTAGCATGTTGATAACCTCCCAATTAAATATCAATTAAATGTTTGTCATATATTTATAGGGGTACACCAACACATTAACACCCTTCAATAGAGTAATTTAGAAAACATTGGAATGATGTATTCATTCATCAAAATTTTGCAGAGAAATTTTAGAATTTTGTTTATCTTTAAATTAAATCGCTTCCCCCACTACTCTTTTTGAAACTTAAAAGAAAATGACGGTTCATATATTTTATATTAGAAGTGTGATGTATGCAGAAGAGATAAGACTGTAAACCTGGTGCTAAATTTGCACCTAACCCATTGAATAAGAAATTTCTGCTTCTAAATATTGTATTACACCAAGTTCCATGTAACTTCAAGTTTTAATAATGAATGCATCACTTTACTGTGGGGTAAAAGCAGGAAAAAAAATCATTATAACCATATTAGAGCTGAATGTGTAAGGGGGACACCTTTCAGTCACACTTCTACACCTACCAGATTGAATACTGTAGGCTATCTCAGCATTTTCTCCTTTATCATCATCAAGGGCAATAACTTCCACTACAGATGTCCCTACAGCGGCAGATTCAAATACTCTCCCTTCTATGGTACTGGATAAAAACTTTGGAGCATGGTCGTTATGATCTGTTACGATGACTCTAACCCGGGTAAAGTTACGATTGGATGGGATACCCTGATCTCTAACCATGATAGTCAACTCATGTGTAGAAATCACTTCTCTGTCTAGTTCCTCTTTTACAGTAATCACACCTTAAAAAGAAGACAGAAATCTTAGTGACAACAAAACAGTAAAAGGTGTATGAATTTATAAGAAAAATTAACACCAGTTGCTTATGATACTGTAGATTTATCTATTTTGTAGGAACCAATTTTCATGGTTTTAAGAAAATTTTATTTCATGGATATCAATATATGTTGTTTTAGAAAAAGCCTATAGTAAGCTTTTCTTAATACACATGGAAACCAAGTAAATATGCTACAAAATGATGAATAATGAATCCACACTTATGCTTTATGACATTTGTTTTTTTTTATATTCTTATTATGTGAACAAGGGCTGGGGAGCAGCAAAAATATGGTCTCAGAAAAGTGTCAGCAGTGTATCTCATGGTACTTTATTTCTGTATATTGAAATTAAGTTCTGATGACACAACAGACAGTTATATGCACAGGTATAAGTTTATGTGACTTTTATTTTGTATTACTCACCATTGATAATATTTGTGTTGGTAAGATAACGTAAATCATTCAGGATCAACATGACCTTGAAATCTACTTTGACATTATGTAATAGATGTCATAATTTCTAGAGACTTTTATATACATGTGACTCTTTTATGATCTTCTTCATTCATAAATTATTAAGTATACAAGCTAAATTAAATTTTGTCTTGTAAATGTCTGGGGGTTATCTATAAACAAACATGGAAATAAATCATAATACTGTTACCATGGTTATTCAAAATGACCTTAACTTACCTGTTCTAGAGTCAATGTCAAATTTATTGATGCTGATTTCATTCTCTGCTGCTGTTATGGTGTAGAAAAGACGATTGTTTTCATCCTTGTCAATGGCCGAGACTTTCATTATACTCATGCCGACATCCATGTTTTCAGGAATAGTTGTTTCGTAAGATGGACTGAGAAACAACGGACTGTTATCATTGATGTCTATAACATTGATGTACACCTGAAAAACAAAACATATAACAATCAAAAATTATAAAAGCTTAAATCTTTAGCAAATGGTTTCTTGAGATAAAGAAAATCTATTTCACTATATATTTGGGACATTTTATAAACCATCACAAGGAGATGAAAAGCAGGTCATGGTTTTTTACAGTATACATCTATTATCCATGCAGCATAGGACTGTATGTGCCATGGTAAAAAATGTCTTGTAAAACTATAGTTCTTGTAACTTTAACAACTTACATATAAACAATACCACTATATTTGATATTTTAATGAATGAAGTTTGATAAAAGGTAGAACCAATAAATTTGAAATTTATGATAATATAATAGAAGAAGTTGCGAGGTACATGTCAAGGAGACAACAAAGGTCTATTCTCTTTGTATTTACTTTTTTTGCAAGACGACAACTGATTTAACGGAAAACCTATTGGTAGTACAGTATAATATGCCCACTTAACGTAGCTAAATGGTAAATCATTATAGGATTGGCTGATATGCTATCTATTCAAGTCTAAATAAACTTTCATACAGGATATTTTACTGCACTATTACATACATATCAACATCCCTTAAATCTTTTTTAAATGACCGAAAAACTATATGATTTTAATGAAAAACCTTTTACAAATGCATACATCACTTTGCAGACTTTTGGAGACTAGGGAAAAAAGCATGTAATGTTATAAAGACATTAAAATGGTTTAGTTACGTGATTAGAGGTTTTTAACTTTGATATATTTTGGCTCTACGGGTACACTGCAAGGTTACATAATTGTATACCCTTGCAACTATAAAGAATATAAATTTGTTTACACTAAACATCATAAGCCGAGCGTTAATTTGTAAGAGCATCGTTATCACCGAGATCTAAAGATCCAATGATGAACTTCGGCCTAACATCATAATAATTTAAATTTCCACATTAACATATTTATTTCCTATCAGACATTTCGTCTTTTGATCCAGAGGAAAAAAGAACCCCATACCCAGTTTATCAATGAGTTCGTGACAAAAAACCCGATTGACCTTTTTCACCTCATCCTGTGAAAACTTATGATGTTTCAGATCTGGCAACACAGAAAGGCATGTTACAAAATATATGTGTATTTAATCAAAACACAGGTCCTGACCCTCAGTCATCAAAGAGGAAAATAAATCCTTCTTTTTGTTTTATAACATTGAGACACAAACTTGATTCCTATATTGACAAACTGTTATCACACAGGCTGGTACAAAAGGTTTCAAAATAAAATCATTCTTTTAATCCGATTTAACCTTAAGAGTACACCCATTTAAAGTACAAATATATACATATTCAAGAAGTGCCTGCCTGTTCAATGACCTTTTAAATAATGGCAACAAATATGTTGAAACTAGAAGAAATTTACATTGTTTCTGCAGGAATGCAATTTTTTTAATTTGAATTTGTTGTTCAGGCATTTTTTCAGTATGTGACATGTCCGAACAAAAATAAAATTATTAGTGGTCATTATTTCTAGTGTCAAGAACCTAAGAAACACCTGCTGGAGTAATTATAGGGCTACCTGAAGCAAAAAATACATAAAAGTAAATACAGGTTAAACCATTTTTCAATGAAATCTACCGGAAAGGCCAGTGACAATGATTGATCAGTAATTTTATAAATAAAACAACCTATATAAAATCAAATGGAAGATGTGTGGCATTCTCTAGCTTATGCAGCTTATAGATGCATGGTTTCACAATCAATTGAGTCAATATTTAATTAAACATGCCTTATTGATACATTCATTACTGCCAAAGTGCAAACTGTAAAAGAATGTGATCAATAATTATAGAAATCTTGTCCCTTGAATGACTAAGTGTTTGTAGCAAATATTTGCTTGTTTTTGCAGTTTTTTTTCTAGAGGACATGTATAGCTTGCCATGTGGGACAACATCCCTAATGCGCCTCGAAATGAGGAACTCAAAAGTCACGTGTAAAGAAAAAATCTCTGTGTAGTGATATTGGACATGTTTCTATTTTTAACAAATGACTGAACTTAATTATATGTGGTGATTAGGAAAGTAGAGGAACATAGAATAAATGTGTAAAAACTATGGAGCTATTGAATGTGTTCAAAGTATTAAATTTTCAAAGAACTTATTGTGTTAAAAAGGGGATATTTTACCACAAGGAGCCGCATCACAAAAGGATGTTCGGGGTTTGCTAATTTACGGAAAAAGTAATCTCACTTCGTACCCCGAAAATTTAACCACATATGTGAAAATGTCACAGCTTCGAAACGAGCTATCATACATATCCAAGTTTACGATATGGACTGAGCTACAGGAAAAAACGTTACCATTACCGCCTATGTAAAAACAATTAAAGATATTGAGCCATGTGCAGACACTTGTCGTTAGTTGAAGACGATAAGTTCATGATGTCCTTTTTGGTATATTGTGATGGTTGATTTTAGTCTCATTATTATACATCTTTTAACTCGTATTGTTATTAGAATGGTTGTTAATAGTTGTTAATGTCAATGTCATTTAGTCTCTTGTGAAGAGTTGTCTCATTGGCAATATTATACCACATCTTCTTATTATTAGCTATCATAACACTGTATCTTTCTAAATTTTCAGAGTTTACAATGACAGCCATTAATTGACCTGTTGAATCGACCCTTTCCATCTGCTATCCAATAACCAAGACATATATAAGTACCAAAGAACATCACACCCTCAATTTATATACACACATGTATAAACAATTTGTCTTAAGTTATAGCTAAACAATGCCCATTTCAAGTACTATGTAGGTTTTTATTACATACAAATCCTTCAGTACACAGAGGAACATACAATGCAATTTACCCCATGGTGAAATCTGCACAATTTTTTCCATGCCACCCTGAAGTACAGCTTAGATTCAAACTTTTATGTTTCTTCTCAATGAAAACCATGCAAGTTGTTTACCTGAAGGAGCTCGACATGACATATTGGATATATTTAGCTTAGCATGTCATGTTGGATCTTCTTTTTTAAAGAAAACTGTGGACAGCATAAAATTGTCAATTTGAAATCTCACAACTGAAATCATACACGTGTTTATCCAATTTCTTGCAATCAAACAATTTTATTTTTATTTATAATAACAGCAGTTTTAAAAAAATATGCAAGATGTGTTATAATTTGAAATTCAAGCAAATCAAAAGTAAAGTCCCCCCTAGACATGCTGTTTCATTACAAAATACCAGTTGAAACTAAAATAGGTTTACTGGTAGATCTAATAATGTATTGGAAATTGATACTTATGATCAACCTCAATTTCCAAACAGGGAAATCTTGATTATGAATGTTGACTGGATTTCCTAAGGTAATGAATGCATCATGTTTTTTAAAAGCCTTTATTCTATAAAAATTCAGTAATTCAGTTTAGCTGTAAATTAAATAAGGTTGATCTACGTTATTTTATAGAAGCTTCATCTAATTTCATTATAAAATGCCACAATTCCAAAATACCACAACGTTTTATATTTTTTACAGAGAATTATCATTCTGGTAGGTTTATAGTTGTTTTTCTACTCACTAATAAGTGTTATTTCAAGATTCTATCTTATTTTATTCTCAAGATGAAGCATTATAAGTTCAAATGAGTTAAACTTTATCTGTTTTAATGCTACATCAGTGGCATATTTCTCTCATTTAAAATACATCACTGTAAACCTCAAGTGAAAATCTAACTGCTAATAGATCTAATTTTACTTCCATAAATCTTCACAAAAAAACAGGATACAGTAATGTTTGAAGGTTTTTTGTTTTCAAAGTCGTAATTTTCAACTGATTATTTTTTAAATATACAAATTTTTAAAAGTCTTGAAAGACATGCCACATGCTGAATACTAAGTAGTTCATTTTTCTGTAATTTTAAAATTGTATCAAAACTTTAAATTTTGCATTACAATGCAAAAACTTTTAAAAAATTTAGCTGACAAATCCATGAAAGTTATAAGTTATACTTTGTATTGCACAAGTATTTAAGCCCTCATTTCAGTATATTTTCTAAAACAATTTATAAAATAAAACTAGATGTGCCAGAATGACGTTCCAACACGAATGGAGCTGAACTAAATTTAAACTTCATTTGTAAGTCATCATGGTTAACTCGCATACCAAAAATCAGCCCAATATCTGAAGGTGTTTAGAAAAAAGTCTGTATAATGGTTTGTTGAGGAATGACGGAATGGCAGACAAGGGTTAAGATATTTGGCCCTGCAACAAAATACTATATGGCCCGACAACTTTGTTGCAGGGCCATAAAAAAATGTTTAGATCTCAGATTCTCAGTATTACCTTATATTTTTTACACACCAATTTTTGACTTTAACCTTAAGTAGCAACCATTAACTAGATAGGATCAGTGGCGGATCCAGAACTTTTCCTAAGGGGGGGGGGGGGGGGGGCGCTGACTGACCTAAAGGGGGGGGGGGGGCCACTCCAGTCATGCTTCAATGATTCCCTACATAATCAACCAAATTTTTCCCACGAAAGGGGGGGGGGCCCGGGCCCCCCCCTGGATCCGCCTATGAGGATTAGAATGCACAAAAGAGGTTAATTATTTCAAAAGATATTTTACTAAAAGGGTAATTTTTCTTCCGACCCCTCCCCCAAGTTGTCCTGAAGTACATGTAACCTGGTAACAAGTCTTGCCTGTCTAATTTTGATATATTGTACAGCCACAATGACAACTATTATAGACAATATCACTCAGAAATATATGGTGTACCATAGTGCAGGATTGCACTGCACCATCAAATGTCATCTAGATATTTTTGGTGTTACTAATATTCCAAATCCTGGTAAGATATTATCAAATTAATTACCACAATAACTTCCTGACAAGATAAAAGCCTTAGGATTGTTCTTTTGTCACCACTGATAAAACTTGTCTTCTGGATAACACGCCCACACTTTATTGTACCTTTGTTTTAATGCTTTATAAAATATTAATTTTATTAAAGTGTCATGCCATCAAAAATCACTTCAACCTTAGGTGACCTTGGCTGTTTTTCAAATAAATTCTTAAATTAGGTATTCTTAATTTAGGTACACTGAAATTCTAGCATTTTTTAGTGTCTTTTGCCATGATTTATCAGTAAAATTTGCAATATTTAAATTGATAGGACTAATGTAAATATCTTTCACAGTACATTTTTAGTAGGTACTTTTGGAGTTGAAAAAATTAAAGCAACACGCTATAAATTTAATGTGTTCAAAGTTATTTTCTATAATCACTTCACCCGAAAAGGATATATGTACCCAAAATACAAACCACAGAATTGTTTTAAACTGTATAAAAAAATCCATCTTACAGTCTTTAAAGCATTGAGGCAGACCATGAAGAAACTTGGATTAATTAACCAAACACATGGTTTCTTTGTAGTGGTACAAGTAGAAAATAAAATATAAGTGTGAATCACTAGAAATTATCTATATGAAGTGGTTCCATACTTAGCTGATTAGTATTTCTGCTTTATTTTATTGTTATGTCCACCTATATGATAACATTTATATTAATCTGGCATTTCAAATCCATCTCTGGGTTATTGTATTGTATACAAGTGATATCAGATGTTGGCAATATCTGAATTTAATTATTGTATTTATAAAAATCACAGTTTTGTTTACATTTCTATAACCTTTTGTAACATAGTAATTCAGGTGTATCAAAAGGTCATCTCTTGTTTGTAGATCCTTGAAAAAAAACCTTTGTAGAATTCTGGGTCACCCCCTTAAGTAACAGAAAATTCAGATTTTTAACATCACTTTGGAAGTACTTGAAATAAGAATCTATGACAAAAACCAATATCAGACAGAAGCCAAAAATCAAGACAAATGTACATATAAGCCCGAAAGATGGGATGGACACCACAAGATCTGATCCACTTCAATTCTCTGGAAGTGCATCTTTTAAGATATATTGATATAGGCCTTCAAGTTGCATGTTATTTTCTGTACTTCCAGTATAAAATGGATTTAAAAGATTTTGTTGATCGGATACTGAAGCGAAGGAAATATTTAGGAGCTGAAATTTATTGTATATATTTGTTATAATAACCTTAATGTACCTTTTCTGCATTTAAATAAGAAAGAAAACCAAACAAATAGGGGAAGAGATGGAAATTGGCCCATTTTAAGTCAAAATATATATATATGTAAAATATGGCTTTAAAATACAGACTTTAATGGTAGAAAACAAAATAACTAGGACTTGAAGGCCTATATCAAAATACTTTAAAGTGGCTGAATATTGTAACAGATCTGCTTTAGGTTTACTCATCATGACTATGTTAGAAATCTCTTTGTGACAAGACTTACTGTAGTGAGTGTAACATGTATCCCGTCTGTAACACTGATTGTAAGGTTGTAATGATTCTTTGTCTCCCAGTCTAGTTTTTTAGCCACTAGGAGAGTACCAAACTCAGTCTTCACATCAAATTGATTGTCCTCATCTCCATCTACAATCAAGTTAGATTCTTTTATACATGTATATTTCTATATCATTAACATAAACAGAAAAGGTTCATCATGGACCCTTATCTTAAACCTTTACAGGGTTCAGGGTTTTCTACCCTGTTTATCCAATCAATGGTAAGATGTTAATTCCACTGAGGTTGCCAGTAATTGTAGCTTAAAACTGTATAGAACATTAAATTAAGAATCAAATGCCTTTTCCCTAAACTTGTAATTTTAAAAGCTATTGTTATCTAAACAACTTTTGTTACAATCTGAAAAAAAATTGCCAAGAAAATTGGTTAAAACTGAAGGGATCTTCACTACAGCATGTTCTTTTATTTTACTTTTAATTAGACTTTTTGAATTGCTTTGTGTCATTTCCAAATAAAGGTTATTTTAAAGGTATGCATTTATAATCATAATTCAGTTGATGTTAAGAAGATAGTGCTTTTGATAGAAAACCAACTCCCAGTTTGAAAACCATTCACATTTAGACCTGTAGATGATGATGCTTAACCTGTAGAGAACCTACCAATAACATGATACCATAGTTTATCAAAGTCAGCATCTGTAGCTTCTATCATTCCAATAAAGCCCCCTATCTCAGCATTTTCCTCTATTTGAAACTTGTAAGTCAACTCTTCAAATACTGGCTGGCTTGCTGATGCTTTTGGTCCCTCGATCACCTCTACCATTACTTTACATGAGTCTTTCTGTCTGTTGTCTCCACGATCATATACTCTAACCTATAATATTCAAAGAAAATCATGAATTTCTTATACATGGTTTAATTTGTTCAGACTAAGGCCAGACATACTTATAACGTACATTAAAATTCAAAAAGTTTAGTCACATGTAGTTTATATAGTGTTTATTAACTGTTCTGAGTGAATTGCAAAATATATTCTCAAGTCTGGTGAATTATAAAACTTTACTTATAATACAACTACATTTGAAACTTTTATTGAAAAGCCTTAATCACATTTGTTAGATATACAAAAACAAGTGAAAACAAAAAGTTAGTCTTGCATTTGAAACATGGACCAGTAATGATACTAAAAATTATAAAACATAATAAAATAGAATGAAAATGTAAATGTATGCTGATTAATTATAAGTTTAACTTATTTACATACTGTATCCATTAATTTGATGGATGTAGGAAAGATTGTATTTTCATGGATACTTGATGTTGTGGACATACAAGCCTACAAGGCCATTTTCATTTTGTTGAACACTAATAATAAATTAACACTATATAAACTTGATGGCTCCAAATCCCTTTTCTGGCATTGCCTTCATCAGGAATTCTCAAAAACAAAATTTTGAAAGACAGGAATGTGTTAAAAGTGGAGGAGTTATATGGTTAAAAGAGACTTGGACTGAAGAATAACCAAGGTCAACTTTGCCTCAGAGAGTTGCAATATTACTTCTTCAATAATTTATGCTTTAACCATGAAATCCACAAAAATTGGTATCTATAGATAGGTACTAAATCCAAAATGCATACAGTTTTCATTAATTTCAATTTCAATTCAAACATAATTGTTACAACATGTTATGTACACACCCTAAAACTATATGATCCAGGCTCAATTTCATCAACATAGATTTGACCACTGGTTTTCTCCACATAGAATTGACTGGCTCGCTTTCCTTGCATCCTGTATGATAACTCAGCATTAAGACCCTCATCTTTGTCCACGGCATATACTCTATAGACAGGATTTTGCTTACTTCCTGTCTTTGGTCGGAGGATTCTAACCTTATGGGAATGGATTTGAAACTCTGGTGCGTTGTCATTTTGGTCCAGGACTTCGACAAGAACTCTTGCTGTAGAGGACAGATTTGGAACTCCATTATCATTGACGGTAACCTTAAAAATAAAAAGAAACGTTATTTTATTTAGTCTTTACTACATTCATTCAATTACACAATTTTGTTTGAGTCATTTCTAAAATCCGTAACATATACACTATAAAGAACCGTTTGAAGTTTATTTCTATATCATTTCAGTAGATCAATCATGATGTTCCTTTTTTACTAGATTTCAGTAGTAGCATAATAATTATTTATATTTAATTTGAGAAGAATCGTGATGGGTTTTTTCTATCATTTATCTTGGGATTGATGTGGTTACATACTTCATGTTGTGTATTGGTTACTCAGATCTTTGAGCATTAAAGATAGCAAAATATATAAAAAAAAAAAGAAAAGTTAAACCAGATATATTCTGTTTCTAGTTGTGACAATCCCTGTCTCTTCCTACCTTCATTCATCATTCATCATTTAATTAACCATACATGACTTCTCAAGGGGGTCTCATTGGGGGGGTTTTGATCCCAGATCCCGCTTACTGTTTTGTAAGAATCCCATATTCCACTTACACTATGTACATAAGTAATTCTCATTTTTTTGTAAATTCCTGTGTCCCGCTAAACTTCATTTCACGTTTTACCAGCACAATCATTTGACTTTCACATGTCACAGTGACGCTTACAAAAAATCAGAAATCCTGCATCACGCTTTGACCCTAATGAGACCCACTTTCAATAGATCTTAACATGATGCAACTTATAATAAGTTTACGTAATTTACAGAAGGATAAGTGTTTTTTGGACTTGTCAACTGTGTTTTCACTGCCGTCACTCTTGACTACAGTCCCATCTTTGTAAAGTCCAGTCTTGAAAAAATTCTACTGGGCTAATAAGAATCTCTACTGAGGGCTTAAAGAATCTCTAATGAGGGCAACAAAATATATACAAAATTTTCCATAAAATGATCTTTGGTCCAGTAGCTGCAAAAGTCTATCATGAAGACTGCTTTCCTTTAAAATTTTTGCTTATCATTTTGTGTCTTCTTATTTTTCTCCTCATGTATTGGTGTGTACTTTTCAGACCAAAATACAAAACAAAAACATTCCTAAGTACAATGCTATAAATGTTTTTCCCCCCATCTATAAAATCCTAATCATTCTTGTTAGTTATAAAATTTGACAAGAAAATAAATCTGTACTTGGTTCTATATTAAGCTCTATACATATGATTATAATACATTACTGTTCACTGTTTCAATATAATATAGATTAGCATATGACCTGGGTGGCCTCATAATAATGAATAATGTCAGACTTAAAACAAAATTAAAATTAACGATTCTAAAGACAGGACTAATCATTGAAAGTTAAACTAAATAGTGTACTATTACAATAAGTTAATGGCGTAACCTAGCTAAATCAGGCGTACCATTGTTGTTCTTTCAAAATAAATTAAGTAGTGACCAACTAGAGTTCAAAGTTATAAATATTTGAAGCAAAAGCAAGTGGGTTTCTTATTGTAAGATTATCAAAACACCAACAACATTCTTACTTAGGTAGCAACTATTTTACACCAAAAAAAAAGGGGGGGGGGTATGGGTTATGAGTCAGAATTTATTTTAGGAAAAAAACATAATGCACCCTTGAAGTTATATGGATCAGGTTGTTCCCTTAAATACTGTAGCTAGCCTAGAAATTATTATACTCAGTATGTACAACAGAGGAATAGAGTCTTTTGTTCCTAGTCATTTCAATATTAATTAATAATTAATATTAATTAAAGGACTTATCTGTTAAACACTTTTTTTACCATCATTTTACAACACTCTACTAATTTCTGAACCCTAAATAGCTCCATTTATTGCAGCAACCATTGTTATATTGTTTTTATAAATCTGTCATTGAAAATTCAAAATATATACATGATTATATAGTGACTGTTTGTTATTAAACCCCCTTCAGCTGACTTATAATTTTCTGACGCAGGCATTTGCTAAAATCTGCAAATAGATGTATTTTTTTGTAATCTTGTAAAAGTTGTGGTAAAAGGACATGCTATTCTATCAAAATAATATAATATATAACAATTGATAATATTTTACAGTTCATAGATTTTAATGTCTTCACACTTGAAATGTGGTTTTGCCACACAAAAACAGGTAAACAGTTTCACGTTAAGTCGATTGATAAAGTTTCTTCCCATTTCCCCTAGCGTCATCAGAATTTTAAACAGCCCATAGCTGTTTTGAACTTTTATCACAAAAAAAAAACAAAATAAGAAAAGAAAAGTGAATCATCCAAATTTAATAAAGACTCTATCATGAGCCATTTATTTTATGGCCATTTAAATACAGTTTCTTATTTTACCCCAAAAATCTTTTTGAAAAGCTTTTATTTATTAATAACTGGGTAATCGGCTGGAAATTCAATGCTTTTTATAGCTCTATTAGCACAAACAAGTCTGTTTACAATAATACAGCATACATAATACTATTATGATTGTGAGATCTGGATGTAACTTGGTCAGTGGGATCAATAGGGGCGGTGTATCTCGTTACAGAACTGGGATCAAGGTATTTGTATGACATCTGTCACATAGGCGCCAGGGTCAAGCACCAAAGAATACAATGTAACCCCTCCACTTAAAGGAAAACCTGATCCAAAGACAACAATTCGTAGTTCAACGAACTTTACTTATACCATGAAATGACAATCTCTCATTATGAGATGCCAATTATTAATGATTATTTCAACAATGGCCATTTTTTTTAATTTTCTGTGATGTCAAAGGTTTCATTTATAACAATGACAATTATAAAATTTATTTTTCATTATAAAATTCAGTATATTAAGCCACCAGCTGAGATATATTTGAGATCTTTTTAAATCTATTTTGAATGTTGATTTTTTTCTGTTATTATCAAAGTGTCACATAGAATCCAATTTCAGTCTGAAGCTTTCTTCTCAAACCAATCAATAGTTTTACTCCGTTCCCATGCTTAAACACAAGTTTCTTAAATCATAATTCAATGTAGACTAATCTTGACATGCATTCTCCTTGATATAAGAATTAACAGTAAAAATGTCAGCAATATTTTGTAGAGACTGAATAGTACAGTAGCTCCCATATTATATCTCTCTCTATTTTAGCATGTTTTCCTCTAAGAATTGTTACATGATTTTTTACTATACTTCAATCACTGCTTTATATAATTAAATATATTTGTATATTAAAGGGAGGAAGTGCTTCTTCAAGATTACAACACAAAACAATCCATAGATGGAAAAGCAAAAAGTAAGACTTTGTGTTTCCTTATACACTAAAATTTTGTTTTGGACATTAAGAAGACCATGCTTTACATCTTTTTCTTTTTACTCTTTACTTATGGTAAACTCCAAACTTCCAATCTTAGATAATTGGAAACACAGTTACAGTGGTCAGTTATCAGTGACAACTATTGACCATTGCTTAAATAGGAAATAGGATTCCTTACAGTACAAGATAAAATTGTGTCTTTTTCAACGGAGGAAAGATATCAGAATCTTATTACAAAGGATCTGACACTTAATACATCCACTTAAAACACCCTGGTCTACATGAAATTTCACTGAAAAACAAGTCAACAAATTAATAAATGATCTTAAAATCCCGCCAGGCGTCAACATTTAAATCAATCAACATTGTCCAGGACCAAGATATTAAAGCTAATTAGAAAAATTTGTCAATGTCCATTTTCGCCCATTACAATTTTTAGTTATTAGTTATCACAGAAGAGCTGATAGTATCTAACCAACGAGCGGTCAGACTACTCTAACGCACACACGATAGATCTCTATATTACAGAGACATAGTTATTCTAGTTTTATAACACTAAGGGACGGAGGTATGTCTCACTGTCAACAGCCTATTGATAGACCAAAACGAAATTTACCATGTAAAATCATCCGATTATTGAATTTCTTTGTCTCGTTGTATGAATTAAATTAGCAATATTACCAATACTCGAGTTTAATCTTGGTAAATAAAAAATATTCAAATATTTACAGAGAAAAAAACTCCATTATAAAATCCAATGTATAGTTAAGTTAACAGCTATAAGTTAATAAACTCTTATAGGGGTCATTTACAAATTATAAGTACAGAAGTTCAAGGAGGAACCTTAAGTTGGTATCAGTTTCCCCTTCTCACACAAATTCAAGTCTAAGAAACATGAAAACAAGTTTTTAAGCAAAATCCAGCAACACATAACGAAACACAGAAAAATGACCCTAAACCAATCCAGCATCTTTCTTTCATCATGACTCGATCTATCTTGCACTTTAAGGGCTTTTCTGTTTGAAATCGTGCATCATTCTCAGACTTCTTCTTCCATTAACTTGCATTCCACCTTTGGTATATTATCACAAATAAAGCATTCATAAAGTAGTGTAGAATTTTGATTTAACTCTAGTTATCCTGATAATGGATGATAAATTGAATAAAATCTAAATATTTAAACAACTTGGTCCAGCATTACAAAATCTCAATGATATGAGACTTGATTTAACTAAAACCTAAGCTTCCTTTATAAAGTATCTTTTATGTTATTTTTGGCAAAGTATCTTGGTTTGGTTGGTTGTGTATACAGATTAACATACCAAAATTGATTAAATATGTTTGTAAATGAAATTTCTTACATACATCATACACAAACAGAGTGCTTGAATTTCAGCTTTACTATTCAAAAAGAATATTTTACTTGACTTTAATACAATACATAAACATGGGAGGATATCATAGAATTTTTTAACAATTAAGGCTGTCTGCGTTTTCATCTTATAGATAATCCCTTGGACTCGTGTCTTGGGTCCATGCACTTGATATAAAAATTTTAAATCTTTTATAACTTGTTACATTTAAGGAATACAAAAACTATAGCTTCATATTAAAATGAGATCTGATTCAGTATACAAGCTTGAACTGAGTTAAATAGATGCTTTACAGACAAATCTGATTCACTGAATGCTTTTAAATTACCCCTTCTTTGTGCTGGTACAACCTGACACCCAGTTTTTGTTGCTAAATTTCATCTTTTTTCTTAACTGCTTTACAGAAAATTCACCCAAATGTAAAATTAACTCTAAAGATTCAAGGAGATGAATGAATGCTTTAATTTGGTATCAGTTTTCTTTCTCTGACAAATTACACGGAAACAAGAAAACAGGTCTTCAAGCAACAAATACATAAACATAGACCAATAAACAAAGTCAACCTCAATCTTTTCCAGATGACCCCTACTGGGACAAAGTTTCAATGATATTTCAGCCCACCCGTCATACCCCTGTGGACACCTATTTAAGGGACAATAAGAAATTTACATTAAGATCTCTATCGCTCAGAATGTAACAAGAACCACACAGTATAACTGTTATGATTTAACACAACCTGAAGTACATGTTTACCTACAGGCAATTCATAACAGTCAGTGAAAAAGATATAAATTAACCATTTATAGCTTAGATAAAAATCTGTCAATATTTACAGAATTAATTATAAAGGTACCACTCGGTGCAATTAAATGTTTATTTGTTTGTTACTTTCTAAAGGCATATACATGTAGATGCCAAGAAAATTATGCAGTTAAGTATAATCTTCACTACATTATGAGGGTTGTAAAAGGGGACCGGTATGCACATGGACAAACAGGAAATTAATTGGCCAATTATTATGCTAAATTAAAAAAAAAAAATGCTGACAATTGTTTTTTTTTTTTACCAATGAATAATGATGTCTCAGTTTCAAGCATGAAAAAAACACTTTTGTTTACAACCAATTTTACCAGTTATGCTTTCTTTATCAACACTAGCTGCTGATCGACCTTCTTTTTGAAATCTTTTTTTTGCATTTTATCGTTAATGTTAATGATAATCTTTACATAAAATTTCAATCATGAATATCTTATTCATTTATATCCACGTAAACTCTCAGATGACCAGATGTGCGTAAAAATAATGGACAATGGTATAATGTAAATAAATTATAGCTTTTCTGTAGCTGCTGTTACCATATACTCCCCATTAAGTTTGTAACCTCATTTGTATTCAAATTCAACATTGCTTTGTAGCTTTCAGATCACTTCTGCAACTGAGAAATCAGTAAAGTGTGACTTCTCTTGGTAGGATAATTGTAAGATGAAATTAAGTTTATACAACCTCAATAGCAAAATAGTAAGGATTCAGGCAGTTATTTTATATCAAATACATAGAAATGTTCAATTTCCTATATGAACATGGTTACATCTAATGGTCACTCCTGCTTCACGTTGCTAGGTAATTTGATTTTCTAAAAGCCTATTACTTTAACACGATAAAGCTTTTCCATATTAAGCCTGCTAATTTGACTATATGATGGTTTTCCATATTAAGCCTGCTAATTTGACTATATGATGGTCTCCCATCTTCTATCTTCATGTTTCATTTAGCATTGCTCAGCTCTTGTTGATTGTCTAGATTAATGAGAAGCTCTGCATGACACCTAGAATGACCTTTGGAATAATCATCTTCATGACATGGAATGGGCTTTTCTGCAGATGACAAATGTTGATAATGAATTTAGACACCAGAGGATTTTATCTATGGTTTGATTTTCATTTAGAACAATTGATTTAACTCCTAAGGATTTATACAGTGGTATTTTAATCAAACAATTGACTAATTTGTCCAGTAAACAACCATGTCCGACTGACCAATACATCAAAGCATGTCCATATTTATTTGACCAGATATGACTTTGCTAATGGCTTTTATGGTCATTCGGTCATAAAGCCTGATAATTACCAGGAGTGACCACTACCATATAAACTGGTCAACATGGTCATTATAGCTGTGTAAAATTGTCATAGATGAATAGACATTGAATCAAATTCACAGGATTGAGTCTTGTATAGTATCAATTTGCTGAAAGGGTATCCATAGTTCAAGTCTAATATGACAAGATTTCTATCATTATCACTTTTCATGTTAGGAGATTTAAATGAGAATATGAATTGGGTGGTCAGACAAGGTTAAGATGATTAAGATGAATAGTTTGATACAATATGATGCTGTGTTATTAACTTGAAAATTATTCCATATACCATAGATATATGTAAACCACTAAGTACATAAAGGGCAAAACAACCATTATCTGTAGCTGATCTTTTATGAGTATTTTCTTTTCTTAAACTTTAAATTAGCAATGTTATTGTACTGCAAATTCTAACAAGGTAGATATTTCTATTCTATACATGACAACAGTTCAAATTTGTTTTGTTTTAGCTACCTAAGACTAAATTTTTAAACATGGCAAACAGTCTTCTTGATTGAGGAACCTGGGGTATATACATATTGTAAATGTAATCATCCAGTTAAAAACCAAATAGAACCATTCATATATTATATATTTTTTTTAAATTTCAACAATTTATGGCGACTCACTGTCAGATACTGACATTTTCATACTACACTAAGTTCTTGCCAGTTATAGATAAAGCTGCATTTGATGTAAAACATAAATAAATGTTAATAGCAAAAAAACTTGTTACAAATCAAATGAAAGAAATTAAACATAACTGATATATTTTTCCTTATATAACTGCACTAAGTTGATGAACAAAAAGGTCAGGGGCTTAACTTTGAAAGTAGTTGACCTACATGCTTGTTCCGTGAAATATTTACATCATTTAATGGTCATCTTAGGGTTTATGTTCATAATCCGACAAGCGTAGGACAGTCTTGGTCATAAAACATACATTATATGTCATATTGTAAGTCCATAACTAAGTATTAACGTCACATGTTCTTAACTTTCCTGAATATTACAAGACCAAGTTGTATCTTTCTTTTTTATTTGAAGACACTTAAGTCCAATCTTAGTTACAATGAAGAGGGAAATGACTCAAGCTTATTACTGATTTATTGATGCACAATGCTAATCTTCTGTTTTCTACTAAAACTGGTCTAAAGGTACAGTCCTTAAGTCACTTCAAGTAGAAGAAGTTCATAGTTCACCTAGAGGTTAACTGAAAACTCTATCAACTAGTGACAACATCGAAAACGAAAATGTACAGCAACCAGGACATCTGATGATTATGCACAGTATTGGATATCAAATAAACAGATTTAGCTATGAGCTTTTAAAAATATAACAATTAGTATGGTACTGAAAGACACTTTAAGCAACTATTAATTAATTTAAATTCTTCTAAGTGTAGATGCTGTCAACGGGATTTTTCAATCCTTTCTCATTATTTCAGACATTCAGGATTTACTGATCTTAATGCCTATTTCGTGTCTGAAGAAGGTTTAGCCAAAAACGATTAAGAAGTATAAAGTAACTGTCACATAGGTCCAAATGACAATTAGATTACTAAAGACAGAACTAATTTTCTTCCAATCTAATGATGTCTGGCATTAGACATCTCAGAAAATATTTGATTTGGAATGACACAGAAAAAAAAATCAATTTTGATGATGCATCCCTGACCAGAGTCTATAGGCTTTAATAAACTGCACTGGGAATAAGCTCATCTGTTAGAATGAGATCAACAGTTGGTTGAGGAAATACAAGATTTTTTTTCCAATAAAGGGAGTAATAAAAGAAAGATTAAATGTCTGGACAAGGATTTGTACTGGAAAATGGATGATGATGGATGGATAAGGTCAAACTAACACCACAATAAAAGATGTTTTTTCTGGTTTGTTTTACAGTAAAAGTCTGATTAAGATCTTTCAATAAGACTAAGTAAAATTACATATTTGTTTTTTATTCCCCTTAAAGGATGAAGATAACAAAAAATTGTCAATTTATCCAAGGTTATCTTTGATTTGTTTCAGTGAGAAAGTAATACTAGCCTTTTTGTTGAAAACACAATTACACAGTTTTAATAAAAAATGCCAAATGAAATCAAGAAAATACAACCTAAGACTAGACGGAAGTCTTACAGATCTATATTTTACTGGAAAACAAGCAGACAGCCAAGGACTAGATGGCAATCATTCAAATCTGTATTTTACTGGAAAACAAGCAGACAGCCAAAGTCAGGCAGCACTAACAACCACAGACTATAAAACTTCATTAATTGTGGAGAAAATTAATTATCTATTTTACTTGCAAATTTTCCAGTCATCTATGAAATCAAAGACAAAGATATATGATTTACAGGAACTATGGTTTTGTACTTCCCATATTTTATCACTTCCTCTGCTGTGCATGGTAATTTTATGGGTAATTTTATACTGACAGATCTCTGTTTAACAAGCCTTTGTACAAAACTATTTCTGTATATTAATGATGAAAGATTTACTTTATCCCACTGACCACAGACAATTGACCAGTAATTAAATGTTTAGAATCATGTTCACATCTGCCCCCTGCTTAAAATGACACATTCATATGCTGCTGTCATTTCATTTAAGTCAAAGAGGAACATATCAACACTGTTAGTAGTCTTAAACCATTATTGGTCTTAGGTTAGGATTCATAAAGCACTAATTTGATAAGAACTTTCATCCATGTGGACCCCAAAAATGCCTTTATTTTATGTCCAAAGTTCGAAATTCATGTTTCATAAAGAAAAAAAAAATCTTCATGCATGATAAAATTGCAAACCCTCAAAAAGCACATGAAAATCCAAAAGATTAAAGGGAAACTGTAATTGTTGTATTAGTTTCAGGATTAATTTACACCCAAAACCACAAAACTCTTTTAACTTCACCATCAAAGAAAACTTATAATTCAGGTGTTAATTAATATTACACTGCAAAAACTTATAAAGCAGTTATTAAACTTCAATAAATCATTGAACAGTTATTGGTGTAGCTGTGGAGTCACAGAGACAGGTTTTCCTTTGATGTAATTTGATGCAAATAACAAACAACCCAATAAATATCCCCCAAAACATGAACCATCTTACTACAATTAGTAGAAACTTCATCAAAATTTATAATATGTTCCAACATCAAACAAGTTTTAATTGACTACTTTTGTTTTACACTGGCTGTCTGTAATTCTCATTAACTACTAAACAGAAGTAAAACAGTTTTGCCAAATCTCTGCCAAGACTCTGAGATGTCATCTTTCATATTTAGATGTAATGCTATTCACTTGAAGATCTGATGTATGGAATGGAAGGTAGGGAAATCTCTGTTGGCCATGCATGCTCTCTTTGTGGGTGTCAAATAAAACAGTATATATGTGTTGCAATATTTGATTCTAAACTATTCCTGGGCCATATGGGATAAACTTTGGGCTCTTAACAACGTGATAAAAGATTGAATAAGGAATATTTATGAGTGATGGTACTGTTTGGCATATCAAACTGCTTCATTAAATTTAAGAGTTGAAGAGACAGTTTTTGGAGAGGTCAACACATAATGACAATGCTTTCCTCAGAGTTCAAGGAAATTATGCTTCAATGTTACACTTTAACTCAAAAGGCAGATAAGTTTCATATAAGACATTTAGGTCACCCCTGGCAATAAATATTGCAGTATTTTTTTTCTTATAACCCAAACCATGGAAAAACACTTTTAAATTAGATATAATAATTTTCACAGTATAATGATTAAGCTATTTGCATCATACAGCTGTAACTGTAACTGAATTCTCATTTATTGCAATAAAAAATGTATTTATTAATTGGAAACTTGATGCAGAATTAGTTTTCTTAAGAAGATTAGAAGTCCAAACCTATATGATTTAGCTTGATTATTGAACAACCTACAAAATATACTTAACATCAAAGTTTATTTGTCGTAATTGGATAGGCCAGAAAAACATCTCCTTTCATCCATACATTTATATAGACTTGGTGTATCAGGGGTTATTCATTCAGACTGTACTTTTAAAAGTTATGATTATTGATGTGTATAAAGTTATTGACTCCACAATTTACAGTTTAAATGGTACAGATTTAGCTAAGCTGAGTAATATCATAGCAGATTTTAAGAAGAAACTTTAACATTTCTATAAACATTGATAAAAAAAACAAGAAACATAATCATCACACACAACAAAGCAAAATTTTCAAAATATTAAGACTGAGATAGTTTTGTTAGCTTCAAAAACGAATAGTAAATGCTTCAGAGTAGATCCAGCATTCTATAAAAAGTTGGAAAGCAATAAATGCCTACTAATTTGTGAATTTTAGTTGTAAAAAAAAACCCTGACAAGAACAAACTTTCACAAGTTCTAATCTACAGACCTACAGACAATATACACAACTATAACTATAAAATCTAAATAAAATGTGTCCAGATTTCATGGATATATGAATAATTAGGGCTACTATCTATCTATATTTACATGTTCTTAGATCCAATACATAAGATAATTCAGTCCCAAGGTGCCTAAACTCTGTCTGCTTATGACATTTATAACTGGATTACTGAACCTTTTTATCCATTTCACATTTTTATTTTATGTCAGATATTTGTTTTTTAAAGTCATAATATTGTTTTGTTTCCCCTATATCTTATGAATACCAACTCATGCATTAAGCTGATAAAAATCAAAATGAGAAATATTTATTATATCAGATTTTACTTGGCTTACAAAACCATACAACTATAACTCATTGAAAACAAGTGTGTTTCCTAAGACTTAAATCTATTAATAAAGTGGTAATTTTTTAGAGTTTGACTATGAGACCATGCTTTTTGGTCGTCATTTAGGCTTACTGTAAGATACTTGCATAGACTATTAAAGTTTTAAACATGTTGTTTTTTTGTTGTTGTTGCAAATTGATGACATCAAAAGAGACTAAAAGACAGATATTCTGATTTTTTTCTGCTTTCTCTTCAGAAACATCTTTCTTCTCTAATACCTCTAAATGATTTCCACTAAAATAATCAATCTCTTTTTTTTTCAATAATTAGTTTTGGACCTCATATCATTTTCATTCTGTTGGGCAAAATTAATTATTTTTTAATCAATTTGTTTTCTTAGCAAAATAGTATTTATCAGGCTAGGTACTACTGCTAAGGAAGCTTATTTATCATAGCCTAGAACCACTGGAAACAGACCTATCAAATTTCATAGAAATCAGTCAAACAGTGCTTTTCATCTTAATCTAACCTCTCTTTGACAGTTCAAAAGTTCTTAATTCTCAATACAGTCAGACTTAAAAAATTGTTTTGTAATCTAAGACGATTATTGCTTATGTAAAATCTGATTATAATTAAGATCAAATGTTTTTTCTTGTACCAAAATATTGTATAGTAAATCTGTTTTTATAATACTTGTTGATAAAATAAACCTTTTTCAACTTTTCTATGTTACGGTAAAACAATTTTTTTGCCATGTCAAAATGACATGGTAGTGCAATTTTTATAGATATGTGTAACAGGTATTGCTTCAAATAGCCTTGGGGGAATTTTGAGGGACAAATTAAAGTGATAAAATAAGGCATTTTCGCCCTCCAAGAATTGAAAAAAAAACTGCTGATTTCCATAGAGGCTGAGGCATTTAAGGGAAATTTTCACTTATTATCAAATATAATATCTTGTAGGTCTTCACAGGGTAGTGGCATTACCACACAAATGGTGCAACCATACAATGATATATATTTCACACTGATTTAGTCAAACAGTTCATATAATTTACAGAGAACTGTGAAATAAAAATAGTAATTCCAATAAGAATAAAAGAGCAACATGAGAGATGAGATCTTACTAAGAACCTACCACAAACCACAATCGCCTAATTATTTTTATTCCATTATTTGACAAATTGCCATTATAAATTAGATATTTTGGTCCCCTCTAAATGTATTGAGAGGAAGTGTAAACAAATTATCTTTATATTCTATTCTCATTTTGGATGACATTTATTAGAAAAATCAATTAAGTTTTATCTTTATCAAAAACATTGGGAATTAAAATGTCTGACACAAGTCATTTATATCACAATATTTGTGTTTATTGATATTTCGAGATACTTTTCAATGTCAGAATGTATACTTTAATGGAATTCTTAATTTAATGTATTTAGTTAGAGATAGTCACTTATACAATAAACGTCAAATGTCTTATTCATAAGTGAAAGTATTCTTATTATAAATGATTCTGGAGGAGCAGAAAGGTTCGTCAAGATGACTTATATTTCATGCCCTGAGTTTATGTAAAATTGATTGCTTTTGAATTGCATAAGGAAGATAAAAACTGATCTAAAACCATTTATTAACCTCATTATATAACTAAAGTTTTCCATAAAAATAAACCTAGGAAAAAAATTTGAAAATTGTAGCAATACCTAATGTTTCCTTGTTCCAACAGCAAAATAGCCTGACTAATACAAACTTTAGGTACATTGAAGACTAGTGGATGTTCTAAAGATACAACCGGATATGATCAGGCAAAATTGCATATCACGTTTCTTTTCTTTTTGAACTTTTAAGGTCTTTCAAATTTTCTGTAAGTTCATCTACCCAACCCAAGCTGTGTATATTTCATTCACCATTGATCTGTCTTATCTATTTTACAGTGGAGGTTTTTTGTGTTGTTATTGCTGAATAATGATTTATTTCGGTGACAAATTAAAAATCTGATAAAACTCCTTCCTTTCTTCAACTTAGTATGTAAACAAAGACTGCCACACTAATGTGCTATTATTTGTCAAGAGAGTTTCTGGTTTTATACCTCTACTGAAAGACTTAGAAGACTAAACACTAATGTGGGGTTATGAATGGGTATTATAATATTTCTGCTTAGTTTAACCGATGGGATTGTTGCAAGCTTTTATTCTCAAATAAGAAAACTTTTTAAGCAATTTTTCATCAGCTGATTCAAAATTCACAATTTCATAATTCGTCCACAGCACTAATTAGCCGAAAAATAATTGCACTTTAAGACCCTCTATCCATTTAACGCCTGTTTGGTTTTTAAAACCATCTTTTTTTAAATGTCAATGCAAAGAGTCAATATTATATTAAGTTCCGTGTTTTAAAATGACACCTATTGTTCATATGTTAGTTCCCTCTGATAAATATCTCTGACCTATTACTAAAGTTCGGGTGCATGTATTTTGGGACTTAGCAGGATTCTTTGTACAATAAGATTGAATCAGTTTAGTTAAAACTCCATTTAAGTCATACCAGAAAAGTCATTTTTCAAGTTGATTTTGCAATATCATTGTGTATCGTTAAAGGCAGTGCAGATATCCCATAATTCACTTTTGAAACATGTGCTGATAAAGACATTTACATAACCTCCTGCAGAAAAGTTAAAGCTTAGAAACTAAACAATAAATAGGCGATCACTTAAGAGGCTGCCAATTAACAAAATGGAATTCATTTCCTATTATAATGGCCAAAAAATTAAAAAAAAGATTTTTACTTTAATGAGATGACTCAACTAAACATGTCAAAATATTTTGGCGAGAACCTGACATCTGTATGCACTTTACAGTCTATATTTAACCCTCAGGGTTTGACACAAGAACAGTTATAAAGGCAACCATCATTAATTGAAACAATTCCATTTGAACATAGAATAGATTCCCCATGGTCATGTAAATTTAGTTTAAGCTCTAGATGACAATTATCTGGGCTTAATATGGACCACTAATCAATTTCCAGTTCCCAAATCAATAGGAGCTAGATGGCAAGACTATTTATTTTCATTAATTTTGTTTGATCTGCTGGCGTCTACATTAAGTAAGAAAAATTCTACAAATTATTTCGAGCAGAATATGATTCTTGTTTCATCAATTTATCATATCTGTCTACACTCATATTTATTTAAATTAATCAAACAGACATTTAATTTTCAATGCTGTGTGCAGCTGGTCTTTGGAACTGATGGTCATTACATATGCTCTGCTTCTATAATGCAGCTAAGGAAACCCTGGACATTTCACTGAGCTTTAATTTTGCAACATTTAATTGCCATTTTGCATAAGGCCCCATAAAGCAAAGCAAACAACATTTTGTATCAAAACTTTTTGAAAAGTGATGATGATTACACTTGTTTGTTTACACAATAAAAAAGGGTCATTAGGTAACCTCATTTGAATATTGATTGTAAAAAACAGAGATGTATTTAAGAATTGAATGCTTCTTTTTGTAAATTTATTGGGGTGTAAAAGCGTTGACCGAAGTACATTTTGTATGAAGCGCTTCATTCTAAAAATGTACGCACGGTCAACGCTTTTACAAGCCTATAAAGTTACAAAAAGAAGCATTCAATACTTATAATTACATTTTTTAGCTATGATCATGAAAACACGAATTTTATATATTTTATTATTTAATTCACGTGTGCACTTTATTGTTGGAGCACGTGTTATCATGAGTGAAAAGTTGTATTGAGCAATGCAACTGCTTACGGAATAACAGGTGATGTGCAGTTAGCCAATCAGAATAAAATATTATAATGAAACATACATCTAATGTAATTATTTGTGAGAAAAGTGAGATAAAGTATTATCTTAAACATAAAATGACAATTAATAAATGTGAACTTTTCATACCATTCAAAGATCTGTTTCAAGAAAGTTTTGATATCTGCTGTAGAATTTACTTTACTGATTTTTCATTATATCACATTTGATTTAAAATGTTTAATGTTTAATATTGTTTTTCATACTGAATTTTGTCTGATTTGAAAGGGAAAAAAAATCTACTATAAATTCAATAAATGAGCTATAAATACATGGATTGTCAAGTAGCTTCGGCCCTTGATATTGTATAAAAGAACAATGTTTTGACATTAAATTGTCAAGTTTTACGTGACAGTTTTCAAAACATAATGAAAAAAAATGGTGAAAGAGGTAGAAATTGGGAGATTTCTCTCCCCAAAGTGGGAGATTGAAAATATTTGTTTTTTTTAATTATTGGGAGCCTTACACCTTCCTATCTCATGAACAATTGACACCTTTGCTGAATGAATTATTATTGTACTAAGTAAAATATTCCATGAATTGTTATTGATTGTTGGAATGAACAACACAGGCTAATTCTGTCATCAAACCTAACAAGGAATAAAAACAAACATATTGAATTTCTTCAAAAGTGTCACTAAATATCAATAGACCATTGTCTTTTTTCAAACCTACAAAATAAATATTTGTGAGAAATACTAAATGATGAATTGAATCTTGCATAATTATGGTAAATTACATTTTATGAAACTGTTATCGAATAAGTTAATTTGATTGAAACCATTCAAATTCTTTCATCGAAATCTAATTCAAATTTTTCACATTTTTCTACAACAGTTTTGCATTGTATGATCTTGTATGCAATCACGAAAACTTTATGGCAAAGAATGGAAAATTATACTTTTTTAAATTTGTAATTAAACCTTCAATCAATTTCATAATTAATCTCAATAAAATGCACAAATTCAACCCTAAGTGGGGGTATACACATGTACAAAAATCAATTATTTTCAGTTTTGGGTATAATTTAAATATCTGATTAACATCTAAAGTCTCACAAAAGCTCCTTGTTCCAGGCACAAAGAAAGCTAATGACCTTAAAATGACTAGTTTATCTTGTTTCACATAATATTGTGAATTTTCTCCTTCTCTAGCTTATGACTTTTTAATGCAGAAAAATGTCTCTCTGATTACACAGTAGTTGTTTCATCATTCAGCAAAGAATTCAGTATTGAAAATGAGTTTTGAGCTATAAAAAAAGAAGATGTGGTATGATTGCAAATGTGACAACTCTCCACAAGAGACCAAAATGACACACAAATTAACAACTATGGGTCACTGTATGCGGCTTCATCTATAAAAGGCTCCGAAATGACAATGTAAAACAATTCAAACGAGAAAACTAACAGCCTTACTTACGTTAAAACAAAAGTGCACACGCTGAAATGTCTCGCCTTCTATACTAATCATTGATATTATGTTGATAGTCCCAAGTATAAAGCTAAGCTTTATTACAACTGTCACATAAACTTAACATTAACCAAGATAACTAAACAAAGACCAATGAACCTTGAAAAAGAGGTCCAGGTCAGATGAACCATGCCAGGCAGACAGGTACAGCTAACAATGCTTCTATACAACATATATAGTTGACACATTACTTATAGTTTAAGAAAAATAGACCAAAACACAAAAACTTAACACTGTGCAATGAACCGTGAAAATGAGGTCACAGTTAAATAAAACCTGCTCGACTGACATAAAGATCATAAAATATTTCCATACACCAAATATAGTTGACCTATGGCATATAGCATTAGATAAAAAGACCAAAACTCAAAAACTTAACTTTGACCACTGTACCATGAAAATGAGGTCAAGGTCACATGACATCTGCCCGCTAGACATGTACAGTTAACAATCATTCCATACAACAAATATAGTAGACCTATTGCATATGGTATGAGAAAAACAGACCAAAACACAAAAATTTAACTATAACCACTGAACCATGAAAATGAGGTCAAGGTCAGATGACACCTGCCAGTTGGACATGTACACCTTACAGTCCTTCCATACACCGAATATACTAGCCCTATTGCTTATAGTATCTGAGATATGGACTTGACCACCAAAACTTAACCTTGTTCATTGATCCATGAAATGAGGTCGAGGTCAAGTGAAAACTGTCTGACAGACACGAGGACCTTGCAAGGTACATGTACACACATATCAAATATAGTTATCTTATTACTTATAATAAGAGAGAATTCAACATTACAAAAAATTTGAACTTTTTTTTCAAGTGGTCACTGAACCATGAAAATGAGGTCAAGGACATTGGACATGTGACTGACGGAAACTTCGTAACATGAAGCATCTATATACAAAGTATGAAGCATCCAGGTCTTCCACCTTCTAAAATATAAAGCTTTTAAGAAGTGAGCTAACGCCCCGGACGTAGACGCCGCCGCCGCCGCCGTAGCCGCCGCCGGATCACTATCCCTATGTCGAGCTTTCTGCAACAAAAGTTGCAGGCTCGACAAAAACTGTTTTCTCATGCTTATTAACTATAAGCTACAATTGTAACAAAAAAGTCTATTATGTGGTGCTATCTGAGTATAATGTCAGGTGCCAGTTTTCACATCATATCCAGATATCAATGTATATTAAAAGTTAGTTTTTTTACTGATGAAACATATATATATAGAGTTATTGGGAAATATTTACCTCTGTCAATTTTTCTACATTTTTACAGTAGATAATTTTACCTTGATTAATTTACGAAGCAAGAACACATTATTGGTCATTCAAATGCATTGCACAAGACAGAGAACTACTAATAATGAACACAGCAAGATTTGACTGTCCTATCTATTACAACCAAACAATGAACAAAACCTGATGTGAATTTTTGTAGCCTGGCATAAGGTATGCATACATTATTTTGTAAACTGTTCCAATGCTGGTAGTCTTAATGTTTGAAATCTTTGAATATCATGAGATTTGAAAATTACCATGAACCCGACAGACAGAAACGAATTAAATGGCTTTTCCTGTTGTCAATTACATTTACATCATCCAATTCTCATTTTAAGATTTTTAGATAGATTTCTACCAATAAGTGAATAGTTTAGCTCATACATTGTAAAATCTATCCAGGCATACTGAAATATGAATAATGAAAAGTATTTAGGGTAAAAAGTTAATCTTTTGACAGATCTAGATTTGAGATACAATTAAAATATGTTTAAATTTAAAAATCGATTAAATTGATGACCTACTTCAAATTTAAATTAGACATTCATGTTGAATGCACTACAACCTTGATTAGCTTAAAAACTAATTTTAGTAGAGAACTTTAACTGAGATTGACTTAAAAGTTGACCATGAATGTCCAAAAATCTAATTATAAGAACCTAAATTTTAAAATACAAAATAATACTAAAATATTGGTTATTGCTTGTGAGTAGATTTTTCATTCAAAACAAATATACCTAAAACATTTCTCTGGATTTACATACTTATAAATATTCAGGCATATATTGCTGTCACATGTAGAAAGTTTTCCCTATTTGCAAAAACTCTGCTTTGTTCTTACACGATTCAGTCACTACTAAAAGAGGAAACATACCCTCAAGGCTTGTATAACACCCTTCCCCCCCTTTAATGTCATTCGGGGAATTTGCTGAGTTGAGTGTGGATCTATGATAGTCTCTTTTAAATCTATTAATTTTTTCTTAGACTCTTACCATTTTAGATCTTGAGACTGCTTATATAAGAATGTGTTAATAATTTTGCTCTTTAGATGTCTTTTAGTTCTTAAATGTTTCTGGGTTGCCGTCCCATTGAAATATGTACCCTATGTGATATATCTCCATTAAATCATTGTGGATATTTATAGGACATTTTAATGCACTTGCATAATACAGCTTGCCTATACCTTTGTCACAAGACTAAAAAGATTTCCCCGATTATAACACAATTAACATTGCACTGGTTAATCCTTAAACAGATAGTCCATATCTGTCAAAGATTTATCTTATTTTGGGGTATTTTATGCTAATTTTTTCTACAGTATATCAACTTATTAAAGTCCTGACATTTGTGGTTAAAACCGTGGGTAGATGTATACAATATACACAAACTAAGGACCAAAAATCGGTCATGCAACAGGGTTAAAAAACAAAATTATCGGTTATTTGTTTGTTCTGTAAATCTATCACCACAGTGACATCTTTGTTTGGTCTATCCTAAATTCTGACAGCAAGAAACAATAACATCAACATTATGTTATAGTATCCCTTATTCACAACACCTCACTTCATATTTCTTTACAGGTGCTTACCTTATGCAAGCAGGTAAAATTAAAAAAAAAAGTTTTCTAAAGGATGGAGTGTATGTCTTTATTGTAGATTGGAAAGGAGTATTTATCTAACCTGATCTGAAGTATCTTTCTGAGGTATAAACAAAAGGATGGTAGCATTGTCAGTTTAAGAAAGTTCAACAATCTTGGAGTACCAGAGTTTGTACTGCAATACAAAATACCATAACATGTCAAAAACACAAAAATAAAACAAGTCAGGAAAAAAAACAGTACAAAAGAATCTGACAGGAATTCAAGGTAAACATATCAAACATTAGGGCGTAATTTTGCATCACTGGGAATGTTTTCTCAGGAGGAAGGCTACAAATAAAATTTGCAACTATCCAAGCACTTGGTTATAACTGAACCAGAGATTTACAGCATCTTATTAATACAAAGTTACAGAATAATGGATAACTCTGACACAGGCTGCTGCAGAGATGATACATTGGTTCTGTCTGTCCATCACTATACTCTTGATCTATTGGGTGTTAGGTTAACGACAGGTGCAAAGGTAATAAACAGGTGGAGACAGGTAAAACAGGGAGAACAGGGGTCTATATGAAGGGGAAATTATTCATTTGTGTAAAGTGTTTGTTAACAGAAAGGACATTGAACCATGGTGAATAATAAAAGATCAAATTTATTTAATTGTCGAGTCTTAAATTTCAAAGGCAATCAAAGAAAATCTGCCTAAAATCATTTTCAAATAAATGGAACGTACTGCATAAATAACAGAAGAACAAGAACTGTCAAGGAATAGTTTGTCCAGGTGACTGATTTTCTATATTTATTTTTTTTCCGTTTGCAGGATCCACAACTATCTTTAACTTAATTTCTGTTGTCTGTTTAATGGCTATAAGCCATGAAACAGATTCAGAAGATTATTGGAATACCTATGATTAAAATGAGATGTGGGCTTTTTCTCAATGAGGCTATAGACTTGATACAGGGAAAAGTTGTCTTTTCTCTTCCGAAAAATTGGGAGGAAATGCAATTATTTGAAAAGCTCTATGCAAGATGGCCAAGCCAAATAAAGGCAATACAAACTTCAAAGTATTCTAGTACATGTAATACAATGAAATATAAGGCATTTAACTCACTGGAATAATTTGTTCCTTTTTTTGTTTTTAAGTCATCTTATTAAAATATGAACTGTTTTTTTTTTTTAGATAAACGAATTCATCATAATCTCATCAAAATTGGATGACCTTACAAAGGTCAACATTAGATCATGTCTCCCACCAGAAGTCTGACAAATTTATGTAACAATGATATTTCAATTTATGTATATTAAGCCCATAAATCAAGTTTTTTATAGTCACAGAAGTAGACCTACATGTATATTGAAAATAGGCTGAAAAAGCTGATGATTAAAAATAGGAATAAAACCACCAAGACAAAATATTATACTTAACCGCGATTAGCATACTTATGTTTTCTTTATTTCCTAAAACCCATTGAGAAAACTCTAAATACAGACGTTTATACTTAATCTGATAATTTCCGAGCCATAGTATTTTAGTCTATATATATTTGGAAGTAATATATACAGGCGGCTCATGATCTAAGGGAGGGGATTACTTGAAGAGTTTATTAATGATCTTTTAATGTTTGTGAACAGTAACTTTCTTTTTTGTCAACACAACTATTTAATTCATAACTTTATGTTCTCTTTCATTATTTATGTCTACTTAACCTTAATATACACCTGCTTCAGCTTGGTCTTTAAATTTAATTCTGTCATCTGATTGGACAATAATTTCTTTACTTTATATAATAAATTCATTGTTTATATGTACATGTAATGCCAAAAATTCACTGGAAAAAAATTTCTTTCAAACAGCAAGGAGTATAAATTGTTTTGTTTTCCAAATCATGCCAAATAGATTACAATTAAAGATTTCATAAAACATCTTAATCATTTCAAAAGTAGAGAATGACTCTCATGTCTCTCGTGTTATCATTTATTGGTCTGGAATATATGGAAAACAACCAAACTATTGTCAAAACATAACATAGCATACTCAAAATACAACAAGAAATTACAATGTTATCAGCAATTTATTGGCCCCCCTTTTTTAATATCCAAAACCTAAAGAGATCAAAGGGTGCTTTTCATTTTCTATTTTCTACAACAAAAATATATGTTCAATCTTCAAAGATAAATCACCTCCCATTTTAATTAATTTTTTTTCTGGTCAATGTTTCCGAAAACCACAAGACAATTTATCATTGTGGGAGTCAAAATTATACAAGGACTTCATATATAAGTAATCATTTCATCAGAAGTCATCATACCGCATCAAGAGCTCTCAAATCAATCAGTGGTCTAACTAATTACCACAACAGATAGATGACAACTAGTATAGAAAGGCTCATTTATAATACATTCTTTGATGTGTTTTGGTTTAGTGTTATTTTTTCCACGGACAGAGAGAATCTGACGAATTGTTATCAGCTGCATTAATCGTTCGTTGATGTATTTTGTATTGCAGAAATATTGTGCAAATCAACATTCCCCATCTTACTGTTGTCATCTCTCTATTATTTTGTAACAGTTGCCACCCTATATGATGTAATAAATAGAACATCTGCAATGAAACACTGACATTTCAGATTAGAACTACTAACAAGCTGACAGATGAGGTAGAGACTAACCACAACCAAAACAAGTTGGCACTGATCAAATCAGGACGTGATAATGGACTGAAATCTGATAGTCTTTCTGTTATGTTACATATATTCTATCTGCATAATGATAGAAAGGCAAGTGGCAAGATGGTGCATTTATAGTTATGTACATCTGTCTTAGGAAAAGGGCAACAAAGTGGCAAGATTACGTCTTTTCCTTCATCAACATCTGCCTTGTGAAAGATAGGCAAATGGCTTAAATTTCTTTATCTGTATTGCCACTTTACAGATAGGTAAACATATTATTGTCAGTAGTTTCCAATATACTGTCTTTTTTAGAGTGATACAGAGGTTGTTTTTTTTTTGCCTATCTTTAAGAGGTCATTTAAAATATGACAGTAAGAGAAGTATTTTCATTTAATTGATTAAAGTGAGACAGGAGATACTCAAAGAAGGAATCAAAACTATAAACTCAAAGAGAAACTGACACCTTCATGGCAAAAAATAAAGTTCAAAGATTTGCAATATTTACTATGAACAGACCACACTATCTTAAACTGCACTAAACTCAGTATTATGAAAGAAAACAATAAATATTAGGTTTTTATGGGGTCGACATCTGTATAAACTTCAGTTCACTTTCATGTTTAACATTTTTACAGTTTCTAAGCATGCAATACATTTAGGTAATGACTTAACTGCACCAGGCTGTGTGTGGTTTTATCTAAGCCAAATGATATTTGTCAAATTTAATACCTGGAATTAAGTTTAACAATATTATGATTAAAATTTACATGCTTAATTTGCATAAGGAAATCTGAGTTAAATGATTCATATCATGTTATGTATCTGTTTACGAACTTTTAGGCTACTGAAATAGAACAAAAGCCATTTCCTGATTTTGTTTGCCAAATTTTATTTTACCTTCAAAACTTTGAATCATCTTCAATTTTGGATTTTCATGATTTTAATGAAGATAATTAGACTATCAGTCTTATTTCTGAAGACAACTGGACCTAAAGCAATCAATAACAAGTTAATTATTTCAATTAGGACTTGTATAACTAATCAATTCATACAAAAACATTTTTCGGAAAAATAACTGTACGGTAAATATTTTTATCATCCAACACATTCTGTTCCCCATACCTTACAACTTTAAGCTGATTGCAGGTGTTGTGTTATTACGCAACATAGTTATTACACTTAGAACTCACACGAAACAAGCAACAGACACCCTTAACATAACACAATGTTTATTTTAGAAAAAACATTGACTTGTAAAATAAAAATTCCTTAGGATAATATACACATTTCCCTTTCTTTAGCTTGCTTTCATACTGATAAGTGTCAAAAGATTTTTGTAAACAGACGAATGATACCTTTTAATTTTTGCATTTTAATTCAGTTTTCATTTTTTTTTAAATCTTAATGTGATTTTAAAATTTTGGAATTTGTTGTTGATTGCAAGAACTTTGATAGAAATACTGTAAAATCTATTGGCCATGTTTTAACTGTTTAGACTAGGGACCATGAGTTATATATATTGTAAGAACCTTATCTACTGTTTTTGACCTCTTTGGTTTTTGTGTGTTATTTAATTGCTGTTTCACTGATATATTGATACAAGTATATTTTTTTATATTCATTTGGGAATATCTGCAGAAGTGCATGCCACAATTAGAGGCAGATTTAGGGAGGGGGGGCAGCCCCCACCCCCTTTTCTGGGAAAAATTTGGTAGATTATATAGGGAATCACTGAAGCATGACCGGAGCGGGCCCCCTTCTTAGGCAGTCAGTGGGCCCCCACTTACGAAAATTTCTGGATCCGCACTGACAATGTTGGTTCTTATGTCATCTTATATGTAATTGTAAAAAAATATTGATTTGGGAAATATAACAGAAAGCTTATGGTTATGAAAACACAGAAGCATGCTTGTCAATATAAATATATATCAAATCATGAAGCCATAAATACTTCCATTCATCATCTTGTAATGTAATACATCAACACTTTACAAGCTTCAGAAGCCTGTTCGGAGTTTCAAATGAAATTACAGAAAAAATCATGAATTTTTATAGATTCTGTCGTCTTTATAAATATAAACAGTCAATCTGTCCTCTTTTTAAATATAAACAGTCAACAGTCGTTGAAGTTAAATGTGAGCAAATATGAACTTGAAAAGGGCAAAGCAAAGTTAAAAGGACAATATTTATCAAACTGAAGGGATTCACTGAAGCTTAGCTCTTTTATTTACAAGGAGAATATATTATATTCAAAAGCAAATATATCCACTCCTGGCCTTAAGCCTTTTTTGGACACATAGATCAAAACGATAATCTTGTCACCACTCATCAATAAAAAGACAACAAATTTCAAAACATTTATCTCTCCCATCTATACTTTGTGTCAATATTTTTAAGTCTAATCTAACAAAGCGAGAAAACATTCATTTCATCACGCCAAATCTAGTTAAAACTGTTTATTTAAAATTGTGGTTATGCTGTATGTATTCAGGTTCGTTGAGGTGGTGTTTAATTCATTTACAAAAGATAAATATGTATTCAGGGTGTTTTTATCAAATTTCAGGATAAAGTTATATAAGGGTAGATTACGAAAGTCAATTTACCGGATCTAATGAAAAGAAAACCGATATGAATAACCTCAAAATGGGTTCAGGTTACTAGGTCAAGGATTATTTGCATATTTCAGCAGTTACTTAATAACGATAATTGTTCATTAGAAATCTGCATGTTTTATATCATAAATATCAGAAAATTAATCAGTTATAATGTTTCTGATAATCCATACAGGGTTAAATATATGACCTTGTTTTCATTTTCCCCACCTGAGTTATGAACATCCCCAGAGCGTACCTGGTAATTAAAGAGTAAACAAGTTCTATTTCATATGGGATTCAACTTCCATAATCTAATTCAGTACTTATTTCTTCAAATTCATAAATTAAGGGATTAATTAGTTCATTTCGAAAATAAAAAATCTCAAAATATTTGAAAATTCAAAGGCTGCAATTTGCATGGCCATGATGGGTAAATGAAAATTCACCTTGGCGTGAATGAAGTAACACCAACTGTTTTAAACCCATTTAAACACTTGGTCCAGTATTCTTCAATTAGATTAAGCACCGACTTAATGATGCTCCTCCTTTGATTGCCTGTCATGGAATGTTGTTGTTCCTTTCAATACTTCAAACATTTTGTAATGCATTTTTTCTTTCTTTCTCCTAGCCTGGTGATGTCAATGATGATGATTCGACTATTGGAGTAATTTGTATTCCAACAGTCATGCTAATTTCTGCTAAACAAATTTACCAATTATTGGTGATTATGCAAATCATACATTGTAGTAGGTCCTTGTTTGGTTATATATATATAAATGTTTGATTGGATTTATGGACACATTTGCTTACCTCCAGAAGGTGCTGTGAATCTCCCTCATCTCTGTCCAGTGTAGTCTTTGTTGTTCTTATAACACCTACAAATAAACAAACAAAAACATTATAAACAAGGCAAAAAAAGACAAATACACAGAGATGATCAACAACAAACTTTTTCAAGCAATATGTCTATATCAAGTAGGAACTGTATGTACCAAACAGCATAAGTCAGCTATGAAAGTAATTATATTATTTCCATCAAAGTAGATAATAATATTGGTTGATTGTTGCTTGTTTATGTCCAGTGGGAAGTATTTCATGCACTTTTAGGTTCAAACACATCTAAATATGTCATAGGTATACAATTGTAGTTACCTTTTATTATAAGATGTGTGCCAACAAAATATTGTAACTTTGATTCAATTTCAAGATAACAACTTCCAAGTTTGAATAAATAAGAGGAGCTCATTGAGACAGCAACCAAACAACAACACAACAAATTCAAAAACATAAATCCACATCTTAGGTGGTGAAAATGACATAACAATGAAAATTAAAATTTGAATAAAAATTTTCAACATGCTAAAAAGACATTATCTATATATTGGATCTTAACCAACAAATAATAATGTGGGAATGACAGGAGTAATCATTTGGAAAATCACATTTTAAAAATATATATAACAACAACATTCTAGGTTAAGCAATATAACAACAACTTATATACTTAAATTTCAATCTATTTCAAGAATTTCATTCAAAGCAAACATATTTAACATCTTATAGTAAACATTGCAAAAAACTTAAGTTGATCTATGATCTTGCTTGCAGATGAGTTATTGCTTTAGCGTTGGGAAGGAATATGAAGTATTCACCAGAAATTACTACATGAACAAATAGTATGAATCAGGATTAAATTCACTGGAAATCTGATCAAATCAAGTCAATTACAGAAAGATCTAAAAATAAAGAGATAAAAAAATGTGTGTCCCAGTTCAAGCAAAAACTTCATATTAATGTATATCATGGACTTGAAGGTGTTCCTAATCTATGATTTTAAACTTTGTCAAAATGTCAATACCAATAGAAGAATTATGAAATTGAACATGACATATGCAGAAATATAAAACAGAAATCTATTGAAAAGTAAAGTAGTATAATACCTTTCAATAAAATCTATCTATTTGACAGGTGCTTGGTTTTTACCTATACCAGTGGGGGGTAAACTGAGGTAAAACCTTCCGACCCCCACTACAGCTACTAACTGTCACTTCAGTCTTTGTTTAGCATTGACAAATGAGTGCAATGACAAACCAAGGCTTTATTCAAATTAGACATAAAGACATATTTTATGAGATTAGTCGTCACATAAATTTTAAACCGAAATTATTAATAAAATTCTGTAGAAAATTATAATTTTGTGTGCATTGTCTTGACCACTATCAACGAATGACCTTCAAGAAACAGAAACCTAGTCTATATATATGTAAAAAGATTCGTTAAGGGTAAAACATAGATGAGAACTTATAATTTGCACCTGAGTGAAAAACATTTTGTAACATTGTATACTTGATTCATATACAATGTATCACTAATATAAGTTTCTCCGATTTCTTTTTAACAAAGCACAGGATACATATTACCATATATAAAACATTATTTTACACCACCCACTGTGTAAAAGGAGGTGTGAAGGATCTTAGTGAAATCTTAATCCCATAACAAGCACTTTTCATACACAATTTCATATAAATCAACTGTATACATAGTCACAAAATAGGTCAATGCTGAGCAAGCAAATTCATATAATTAAAATGACCAGTGCCTTATCATTAAGTTAAATATGAATAACAGAGGAATCTAGAACATGAATGAGAAACCAATTATAAGCCCATAGTAGAAATTCTTGCAGTCCCGATCAAAATTTACCAAGCCTTGACTGGTGCATGGGCCGCTGGCAAAGGGTGAATTCTTAAAGAAGCAGAATATATCTTGAAGGTCTGCCGCAGTCTTCAATAAAAAAAAAATTAAAGTCCCCAAAACAATGTTTTAAAAGGTCTCAGATCTTAACACACTTTGTAAATAAATACATTTTTAATCAAAGTATTTCAAATCCACATTAATAAACAAAGATTTAAATGCAGTCATTAACAAGAATGTGTCCATAGTACACGAATGCCCCACTCGCACTATCATTTTCTATGTTCAGTGGACCGTGAAATTGGGGTCAAAACTTTAATTTGGAATTAAAATTAGAAAGATCATATCATAGGGAACATGTGTACTAAGTTTCAAGTTGATGTAACTTTAACTTCATCAAAAACTACCTTGACCAAAAACTTTAAACTGAACTTCGCACTATCATTTTCTATGTTCAGTGGACCATGAAATTGGGGTCAAAACTATAATTTGGCATTAAAATTAGAAAGATCATATCATGGGGAACAAGTGTACTAAGTTTCAAGTTGATTGGACTTCAACTTCTTCAAAAACTACCTTGACCAAAAACTTTAACCTGAAGCGGACGGACGAACGGAGGCACAGACGGACGGACGGACAGACAGAGGGACGAACGGAGGCACAGACCAGACTATCGTAGGTGGGGCATAAAAAGTAAATAATTTGCTCTAACTTGGTGATGATGGAAGTTTAAACGACCTTGACTGGCCCTACACAGCCCTCAAATGGTCTGTCTAACTTATGGTGCCCATCAACATCACTGTTAAAGTACAGGGGTTCCGAGATGAAAGTACTTTATCTTTAATCCTTTGCTTATATTTTTTTCTCTTAGCACCCCAAGTTGTTTATTATCATGTAATAATATATAATATGATATCTTAAAAGTAAGTCAAAGTATTCTCACTCCTACAGTGTTTACTAAATTAAATATCTTTTATGCTTATTCATTCAAGGGAGATAATATAAAATTATTACATAACTGTCACTTCTTATTTTTTCATGAAAACTGACTCCATCGTGAGAACTATCATTTGTGACTTTTTGTTCATTACCTTATAAAATCTGAAATTAATAGCCTATTGCTTTATACAAGTCTATAGGGTAATTAGAAAGAGATAAACATACCAGACAACAACCAGTCACAATTAATAGACAATAAAAAAAATCTCTCAAAAGTGTAAACAATGGCTACAAAGATATGTCAGGCTGTATAATTCATAATAAAAATCACTTTAAGAATGCTAGTAATGTTATTCTTCATACAAATTCTTAATTTACTTGTAAAATTTACATATTTTAGTCACAAATTATGCTTTGAACGACACTTTAAACTTAACAATAATAATTCATCATTATGTGATGTTTATTTTCATTGTGCTGCATTTAAAATAGCATAAATATGAAAAGTGCATATATTCATGACCTAATTATTAGAAAAACATTGCAGAAAATAAACAGAAGACTTATCTATTTGTTAATTGATTGGTTGTTGGTGTTCAAAGCCATTTCAGCACTCTCTGATGCACATTGGCCAATATAGACGAATAGAATATAAAGATAGAGGAAACTAAAGTACCATATAGAGAATGTTAGAACCACAGATCTTTGCAAGAATATTAGGCAATCATAGCCTAAGTTGAGATGGGAGTTGAACCACAAACTATAAACAATGAACAGAATAAGAATAGAATTGTGTTTGAATAAAAATAAATCATAGAAGAAAATAACTTTGTTCTAATTTCATTTTTTTTTCCAAATGAAGTCAAATTGGGGACCAATATTTTAATACATATATTATCAGACCAATTGCCAGCAGATATAATTCACTGAAAATGCAGACTTCAGAGTTTATCCCACTTTTATCAGAAATATTAACAGTTATTCACAATGGTTCGCAATTAAAAATATAATACTGTCATAATCTTTACTAAAATCCTATTCCATTGTTTTCCCAAAGTAGCTTGACTTATGTAATGTAATACAAACACTATTGTTATAGCCAATGACAAATACAGTTAGTGACAATAGCCCTCACCTTTGTGTTAGAGTGACAATAGCCTAACCTTTATTTATTACATAATAAATTTAATAGCTAATAATCAATGTAACATTAAATTTGCATAATTCTAATCAGTTGTAATAGGATTGCTCATAATTCTGTGTAATAATAATATGATTAGATAAACTAAACCTGTTTCAATATATTGAGTAAATATAACCTGCCTAATTGATCTAATACACCTACTATGAGCTATGAATTGAGGTTAAGGTAATTTTTTTATCATGTTACGAGCTTAACCTGATAATAAAAGATAATAGGATAGAGTCACTTGAAACTAAAATCGTATGAAATTATAATTAGAGATTACTCAATATCTCACTCCAAACAATACTTTTAAGGTGGTTCTAAATTTTGAAAGTTACTGGAAACTTTCAAATATGAATTAAAAAAGCCTTCTCCTTACAGAATGATCAGGTCCGTATCATGCAGTACAACCCTTTTCACTCAATAAAGCAGTATACTATATGAAATTCAACAAATACTGCAACAGGCATGTGTCTTGGAACAGTATCATTTAATTGCATGACACAGTAAAAGAGTCTGAAGTTCTATAATCAGTTGACAAACAAGATTATAACAATTTTTCAAGGATATGAGAAAGATTGAACACTCACAAACATGTTTAACCACACCATTCTTTATATGTCTGTACATTTTAAGTCTGTTTTTTTGTTACTGTGTGTCATATTTTTTTTCCAATTATTGTTTTAGCCTATAACAGCTGTCTTTTGGTTTTCTTGTTTGAATGACAGTTTCCTATTTTGGGTCTCTATGACATGTAATTTCTTGCTATATATATATACACTTTGGATTTTGCTCATTGTTAAATGCTACACGTATGATCACCTATAGTTGTAATGCATCCATGTACTCTATTGGTCTCTGTTCATTAGCAATATACGCTTTTTTTGGTTTCTGCATACTGTCTTGTGGTGGATTTTGTTTGTTCTTCACAAATATTGCAAGCAATGTGGAAGCCATTACAGTGAACTTAAACAGCAACATATGTCAGGTAAAAAAAGGAAAGAAAAATAACTGAAAACCGTGTATTTTGTGCATGATGACTTTAAAATGTGTTCTGATGGAAGACCTTGGAAAGATTTGTTGAACCCTATCACATCATGAGAGCAATTACCAGTGTTTGTACACTTTCATATTTATATATTTAGGTTATGCAAAGTTTGTAATATATTGCTCTCTGGTTGGTTCATACCAGATTTTTTACAATATTTTTTGGAGGAAAATTAATGCTGACAGTATCATTGCTTTTACAGCTTACTAATAAAAAAGAAATATAGAAAATAAGTTGATCTTTAGATAGTCTTAGGGTTTCACAACAAGCTATATATCTCTTTATGTAATTTGTCTGATGTTTCTACAATAATTAGGAAAATCCATTTGGAAAATTCCTGCAGCTGTATTCTTGTTACAAAATATTGTCTGGTTTTTCCCAGAAAAACAAACCAAGATATCTGTTAAAATGTACTAATCACACTCAGACGTCTAAATAGGGAATTAATTTATCCTCTAGATGGCTACATTTAGTACAAGAGTGAAATCACCATATATAGGAAAAGGAAATAACACACCATTTTTATAGACATAAATGATCAATTATATTTCTGCTAATGGCATATTTCCCTATCAGTTATAGATGATTTCATTTACTTGATGGTCAAACCACAATTATGTAATTTTCAAAGCCTGAGGTATACCAAAAAAATGCAAAAACTAGGAGATTACGAAAATGGATTTTGAAGATGCACTTTTCAAGAAGGGGACATGACTCAGATTTCATTTCTACTTGACCGCAATTATGTAATTTTCAGAGGCATGCTAAAAACTAGGAGAGTATAAAATTAGATTTTAAAAGATGTTATATATCTGCACTTTAAAAAGATGTCAGTATCTAAATCTAATTTATAATTTTCAACAAACTTTAATTGATGTCATTAAAATGCACCTGTTAAAATGAAATGTTATCACCTTCAGTTTACATAACTATTTATTTAGCTAAATGAAATATTGATACTATGTACATTCAAGACAAGCAGGTGTAAGGGGGCACCTGTTTTCATTCATGAAAATGAAAATAAAAACCTCACCAGGCTTTAAATGAGGAGGAGTACACATTATTTAATCATTAATGTATCCATACTTACAAATTTCATTGCAGTGAACTTATAGTAAATATGCATAAGATGATTATGACTAAGGGATATATAATCTTGTCTTGCTATTCTTAGTTAACCTAAATTTACATTTAGTCCACATGTTATAAACATATGGGCAGAAGCCTATCAATAGGCTCATTTTAACAGTACTTACAGATTTTTTTATGGAACTATTTTCTTACTCTTGCAGTTGAAATGAAGTCTGTTAAAGTTGATGTACAATTAAGCAAAGTTCCTTGAATGCATCAAATGTTTTAACTGTTGCTTTTAAGCTTGTGTTATGTAAGTAGGATTAATAGTATGATGTAAACCATGCAATTAAAGAGTTATTAAATAATCGTGGAGGTCTGCTGCATGATTTCTGCAGAATGAATTTCAATATAATGAAATCAATTGTACTGTTAATATTTGATGGTATCAAGTGGTATGTTACAACAGAATCTAAAAAGAACTGCAAAATAATGAGACTATTAAAACCGATCATAAAACTACAGGTACATACAGCACCTGTGAGGGTCTCTGATAATAACTGAGAAAATCGTAGTTTTATTATCTAATTCCTGTCAGGGGTCGTTAAAACTCTACATTATGAAGTGAAAATCATAAACTTAAATTATTTGTACACTTTGATCTATGAGAGCTGCTTCTGTTTAAAATTTTAATCAAAATTACATTATAATAAAATTGAGAATGGAAATGGGGAAGTCTTTTTCAAAGTGAGGCTACAAAAAATTGGCAGCTTTCAGTTTTTTATGCTGATACACATAAATATCTGTACTAATATGAACTCTTAATTTTTATTCAATAAATCAGAATGTTTTATTTTTTCTTCCTGCTATTTCGATAATCAACTTGAGAAATTCTACTTTTTTTTAGTGAACCATAATTTAAACGCTAATTAGGTTTAGATTAATTACACAACATTGGCCTCTTTTAATTTGATATTGGGAGCGATTTGTCAAGATTGACAGAACAAAAAAAACATGATTACCCAGAAGCACAACACGGAGAAAACGGCTATCGAACTATACAGATGTTCTTCTTAATCTTAAGGCTAACACAGCGTTTCTAAAGAGAAAACCATACACAGTCTGGATCTTAGTTTTTAATGCTGAACTCAATCCTCTTCCATCATAAAATATTTCTTTGTTTACTTTGTTAATAATTCTATGTTTGCAATCCAGAGAGTAGGAAACAAATTTCAAAGATTTTCTATTAATTAAATGTGGGAAATTAGTTTTATTCAAAAGATTTTCCTATGGCTGTATTTAAAGCATGTATAATACTTTGATATAACCTTCAAATAGAGTAAAACTAGACTTGCTACAATTTCCTTTCTATTATTTCTCTCTTACTAATTTATATGTTTACTGATAAGTGCCAATTGCTGCCTACTGATTGCCCTTGGAGAAAGGCTTTCTCCTGCAGATGTCAGTATCCTAGTTATAGCAGTAAAATCATTAAAGGGGCAAAATTGAAAAAAAAAGAAAAAACATAATTAGGAAGGGACATGTAACAATTAAGTCTAGAGTAAAACATGCAAAATCTGAATGTGTATGTTTTTTCCCCACATGTATTAATGTATGCAGCATAACTGATATAATGTGGACAAGTGTTTATTCGATTATCATTATGACAAGACCAATATTACCTATTATAAATCAATTATGTTGAAGTAGAAATTATTATAAACAAATTGGACAACTATTTGTTATTTAAGTTATCATTTTCAGAAATTTCAGAACCAACTACAGAGAAAATTAGAAGCACTAAAAGGATTGCTAGAGATACTTGTAACTTGAAGAATACAATGATTGATAATTACAATCTCTAGTACTTCCATCTTGTGTAGCAATCTTACAAACACATGTTCAGAACAGAGAGATCAATTATTCTCACACCTTTATTTAAAATGACAATGTTCTACTTAAACCAAGGATAACTGTTAGATATTTGGTAGTACTGTAACCTTTGATGAATTATTTTACCATCAACAAAGGAGAGAGGCTATTGTGGATCAACCACTTGTATTTTGTAAAGTACTGATGTTGAATTCCTATATATGATCTAAGAAAAATATGTTGAATTCAGTTGATATTAAATATCCAATCAAAATAAAGGAAGCAAGAAGTTGATTTGTAAGAGAATTTCAATCAGCAATCAACATTTAGTGCCAAACTTAGTAACTCATGGACCTCAAAAACCAGGATTTTATACTCTAAACATTACAGCTTGCCATAATCCTTTATTTCTTTACTTTATATGTTGACAATAAGATCAACGTCTTGTGGTTTTTGTGTCTTGGATTGTTGTTGTGTTATCTTATTAACCCACATCTAACATCTCCATTTCATCCTTTCCTTTTTCAAATAAAATACAATACAACAGGAGCCCCATCCTAGTCGATTCATTAACTGGTTGTTAAAACAGGTGGCATAGTGTCCAGTGGAAAATACTTTATGCATGTTCAGGACAATAAAGAACCACCCATATTGTGAAGGAAACAATAGTCACAAGCTGCATATTTGTATTGAAGTGGCAACATTGAGGTATAAAGTAACAACAACATAAATAGAACAGAGTTACAAAAGAATTTCCTTAACCATGTCTGCACAACGTCAGGTAATAAGTTTGTGTGTTTCTCAACAACCATGTAGAACTGTAGTCAATCTATACAAATGTACTATAATATAGTACAATCACATTAGTTACATAAAACTATGGTCATATACTGCAGTGTATGTAGCTCCAAACCATACATCATTCAGTACATGTAAATTAATCATAAAATCAACTGTAGGTGCAATGTTAGTTATTATTTAAACAAGAAAAGGTCAAACTTAGGCCTACTTATTCCTTTTGATCAATTGATACAACAAATTGCATCTGCATGTGAGATGCTCATACATCATATACTAGTACAGTACAAAAAATATGGACTTGAAAGAAGTAAACTTGAACCAAAGGCAATAAATCGTAAAAATTTAGTCAAATCTGACCTACTGATGTGTATTTGACTGTAACCTTTTCATCAAAGTGTAACTGGAATACAGTACAAAAGAAATGAATTTCTAACAAAGAAACTTGAATCTGACCTATCATGGAAGTATTATATTGACCATTTTACTCCCAAGGACCAACTCAGACTTAACAGCAAACTCAACATGCCAATTTCCTTGATCATACATCAGAGTACATCAGTGTGATATAAATTGTGGGCAAAAATACAGCATGTAAAGGTGGTCAAATAGACCTATGATATGAACTTGACCTTTAGCATAATGAAATGAAAATTTCTAAAAGAAACTCACAGATACACACATGAATATGGACACGAAGGGTATCCCAATTATAAGATGTGGGGCCATCAACTTAAAGCCTTGTTACATTGAATATTAACCGGGAACCTCTAATATTTATAAATATGTGGTGTTATCTATCAATGAAAGTTACATTTTCATGTATACAAAACAATATAAAACAGCAAGTATGACCATATAACTTAGTTCCTACAGTAGGAGCTAGTTCACCTTTTGTTTCACTCAGCTGTTTTTCTGTTGCGTTTCCTGCATAGCTCAAAGACAATTTCACATAAAAGATTCCAATAGTTGTAAAATATCAATAACCTGTAAAACCTTTGTAACCAGATAAAGGTGTTAGATCTATCATCTGATGTGTATTGGCAGCTAATCAATTCTACAGGTGAAAACAGGTAAACTGAACTGGTCAAGGAGACAAAAGTCATCAGGTCATTTTTCTCCAATTACTGACTAATGTCTGGTCAACCTTCTGGTCACCCTGTCACAATAGCTAGGTATTGATCTAGATTGTAGGTTGTGTGAAGACTTGTCACAAGAGGCTTGGAAATCATCTCATGATGTCTAGACTGATCTGTTACACTCAGGGTTTAATTTATCCATAAAAGAAGATGTGGGTTATACTCAAGGAGACCAAACATCACATATATACACCAGATTAGACTTGTTCTTTTATATACAGTGTTGTTTGTTTATATTTTGTTGTTAATTCATGTGATGAAGAAACGGTATTAATTTACAGAACACAGACAATATAAGATATAAATGAGGCAAACAAATTATACAATTATACATTAGATAAGTGATAAAATGTGAAAAGGGAGTTAACTGAAATGGAGGAAGGAAACTTTGGACTCCAATTGATAGATATAGACAGTGTGGCATGCAACAGGAATTGTTGCATAATCATGTTCTCAAAAATAATGCCAAGAGCATTACAAAATATCCTAATTTAACAGCTCCTTTCCAATAGCACCAAAAGGTTCACAAATACATGGTGAACAATCATACTCCTTTCAAATGCCCAGTATGATCATTAAGCACCTGATGATAAATCAGCATGTACAAACAGTAACAAATCAGAACACACAAATTATACTAGCTCTTAATACATGGTTAAGCTCAACTACCTTCCGATGCTATGCTTACCTGTGACAGACCAAACCAGTATGACCACAGAAGCATGCCATGCTCACAGAAAGTGTGACTACATCTAACAGCTTATGGTATGATCACAGGGCATACAAAGTGCTGTACCTAGCTAGCACTGGCAACCCTCTGATAACTTATTTTCTGATCGGCAGAGATATTTATGTTGGCAATGACACCTCTCAAATCTCCCTATGTTTAATGTTTATTGTTATCAATAACTCCAGCTTACTAACAAGTTCTGATAGTAGACTCATTATGTCATTTGCCAACCATACAAATAATGATTATTTTTATATTGATAACAAATATTTTTGGTTAGATAAAACCATGCAACTTTTCTACTTAAATTTCATCTTTTACAAGTTCTTACACAATCATTAAGTCAATTATGGACAGTTTAGCATGTGGTTTTAAATGACTGTGTGGTCACAAAGATATTGATAATTACTGGACTTGAATATAGATATGGGTTGTCATGAAATTTCTAATAAAACAGGTTTTTTTTTACATAAAATTTTTAAACAAGGGGCTCAATATGGAATAAAAAGCAATTCCATATTGAGCCCCTTGCAATATCTAAATGTTTCAATCCATGTTCAAACTCAATCTGACTTCTCAACAAACCAAATTTAATTGGTAAAAGAGATTATAGAATCAGTAGTTTCCAAAGACGAGGACCAATCTACATTTTAAGCATCGATATAAGCATATAATATAAAAAAGAAGATGTGGTATGATTGCCAATGAGACAACTATCCACAAAAGACCAAAATGATACAGACATTAACAACTATAGGTCACCGTACGGCCTTCAACAATGAGCAAAGCCCATACTGCATAGTCAGCTATAAAAGGCCCTGATAAAACAATGTAAAACAATTCATTGTTCATTTTTGTCTATGAACACATACCTATCTTTTAGGGTACTCTGTGGCTCTTTTTACAAAAAATCTTAAAGACAAAATTTAAATGAATGATTTTATCCTGACATATTCATGACTTGCAATTTTTTTTTTGTGGAATGAACCGACTCACTTGCTGCTCATTGAATTTAACAACAAGTTGAAAGTACTTCACAAAATGCAGTTAATTTAAAAAAAAAAATCAAACATTAAAAATTCATAATGCAGAGTCAATTTACTTTTAAGCAAAAGTTGTTATAAACTTTCCCATCAAAACTTCAAACAAATTCTCACATAAAACAGTAATAATTGATCTTCAAATAGTGGCAACTTACCAAAACTTAAACTTGATAAATTTAAGTTTGGAAAATTTACAAAAAATTAAGAACCTTGATTTTTGATTATATTTCAATAGCTGAAATCAGTAACCACGTTTTCAATGTATTTTGGGAATCAATAAAAAATGTCTTACTTTTTCTTTCTATCACATAATGTGTCAATAATAAATCTCACAGAGAAAATGATAGCAATAAAGTGGTAAAAAAATTGAAATTTATTTAAAACAATCTTGTAATCATTAAATAACAAGTGATGTTTATTTTCAAAGTTTGAATTTTTTTTCTTTTTTTCTTTTGAAGGATTCATAAAAACAAACCAATGTGCCAAGACGTTGTCTTTAAACAAGGTGTAAATCAGTTGAACCTTGTGGCTTTTTCTAACCAGGTGTTTGGATTATGAATGATAAAAGAAGCTTCTCTTAATTAACAACATAAGCCAGGCAACTATAACCAAAGGTACCAAAAAGGCTCTCAGAAAACCTATTCCAAGAGATTAGTGGCGTGTGATTCATACTGTTTCTGCAGTTATAATAAAGATTTTATTTGATCAGAGAACATTATTTGATACCAGATCTAATTCTTACATCATGTAGATATAATAAGTTGGTGATAACATCATCAATTGCTGCTAAAATGTTTTCATCAAGCCTTTGAAGATGTGCAAAATAGACATGAGTTCAGGGGTAAAAAAAATATGTTACTATTTAGAAAATACATGCACAGATAGGTTGATTAGCTTTCAAAGATGCTTTTACATATCGCTTTAGTTTTTGTCACATTAAAAACCTATTTGGCAAAAACAGATACATAACCTGACTTTCATTGGTTTATCATAATTATTTGTATACTTCAACATTACATAAATGATTTGTTATCTAATACTATCAAACCATAACCTTCATGTTGGAAAGCAGAAAAGAATATAACAATTAACTATTTTTTCAGTGCATCAATTTTATCTTATACAATGCAAGAGGATATTTAAGCCATACTCTATTGTATTCTCATCTTATAACTTCAATTGTTTTAAATAAGTGGGTTTTTTTCCTCTTTGTGTTCATTTCTTTTTTAATTTATGACAAGAACCTCTTCAAAACGGTTTGGTATTTTGGTTAGGATGTCAGCCATCTTTTATTTCACAACCCTCAACATATCATCAAACTTTGACAACATGATTATCAAATTGTGAGGTTGTGAGACACAATAATGAAACCACTGTCTATCTATAAAGACATTCTTCATTTGACAAAAAAACTTCTCACTAAACATTACTTAAATGAACTCCTTTGATCTCTTTACAAATTAAGGTAATTAACAATGAAAGAGTACTTTATGGTACCATAATTTCCTTAATTACAAAATTACCATATAAATATTTATATATTTCACATACAAGTTTTAAAAAAAATCATAAATGTCTGGAAGTTAAATTGTAATATATTTAAATATGAAAACTTATATTGAGTTGATAATTTAAAATGTGTAACTATATGCAATTGGATAAAACAATAATATGTGGTGTTGTAACAAATCTTTTAAATAATATGGGGATAGATAAAATTGAGAATGGAGATGGGGAATATGTCAAAAAGACAACAATCGGACCAAAGAGCAGAAAACAGCCAAAATTGGTTATCTTTTTAATGCTTATTAATATAAGTTGTAAGCAATTAAAATTAATAGGCATTAAGTACATTTCTAAGCAGGAAACATTTCTGTACTTCCTGCAAAATATGCCCTCTGAATACATATATTACTTTAAACTTACAATTGCAATGGTAAATTTGTAAACCTAAGTTATATCAAGATATCTTTTAATTAATATAATATAGCATCTGTCGCTGTCAGCTATTTTTAGCAACAACAACCAACAGAAACTATACAGCTCTTTGTATTTTAAGATACAATTTTTTTTTCTTAAGTAGAATTTCAAACCACTATGCTATACATGAGATGATGTCCTTAGTTATAACAAATCTTAAAAGGACATTTGGTTTTTGGCTAAAAAAAGTCATAATCATCATCTTAAATTACAATCATTAACAAAATATGAAATTTCTTATTATAACTTGCGATAAAATTAAATTAAAAGAAATCTTTGTTAATAAAAAAAATATCCAAACTTGAGAAGTAATTCATCATTTCAACTAATTTTATTTGAAACAATATATCTGTGATGTTATTTCAATACTTTAGCTCAAGGTACTACCTCAATATTTTTTTCATAAAATCATGAAATTTGCGTAATAAAATTAGTCATAATAGGAAAGAATGACCAGTGATATCCAAGGCTGGTACACAACTATCATACAATGGTCAATAGGACGTACTGTCTAATATTCTGGTGTTAAGTTCCTGTCATTTTCTAGAAGCGCTAATTTGTCATGATTTTTTTCTTTTTATTATTTACACAATTAATGATAGTGTATACATAATAAGTTTCTTGTATTATGAATGTTAAACAATAAATATGATGTATTTGTGGTCTTTAGCTTTGCGTACATTGATGTCATATTGTGTTTTTTTGTACATCATTTTACATCATCAACTGGAGACAATGAGATAGAACAAGCCATAATTTAAAGAAGGTTTCACTGTAACAATTAACATGGGTAAAACTGATGACTGTTTCAATATAGGATGTCTAAAACCCAGCATCGATGTAAAACCTCAATGTACCAGAACTATTCATATAATCATCATGTATTTCCGGGACATTGTGCATGGAGTTTTTATTGGCATATGATGTAAAAAAAAAATGCATTGATAGACTTGATAATTAGTCGAAAAGGGCATAACTCTGAATGAACTCCATTCAACAGAAAACATTCCTTTCAAACTTCATGTTGATAGTATAAAGCACAGAGATACAACTAGTTCCACAAAGTTTAAAGTGAAACAACAAAAGATTTATAAAAAATTAAGACTCTAGACCAATCAGCAGACATCTTTAGTTTGAATTTTATCCCAAAATACTTCGGACCAAGAGTTAAAAAAAGAAACAGAAGAAAATGGCACACCAAGAAATGATACTTCAACATTAATCATAAAGCAATAATCTGTAACTACCTTATGACTGTGAGATAATGAATGATAGTTACTATTCCAGGAGTCAAAACAAATTATCACTACATTGATGTGAAGTTGGAATTAGCGTTAGATGTGTGTTAGATGTGTTTTATGGGAGTCTTTACCAATTATTATACTATCTACCTGTCCTAAGAACATAAATAACTCATGTACATTAGGAGGAAAACTGGCTGTAATTTATTACTTTCCATGTTTGCAAATTAAATTTTGGCGCAAGGTGTTACGCAAAATGGACGCCTGAATAAATGATTATTGTCTTAGCTCTAATAGCTTAGAGCATCTCAAGATTCTTCCAGCATTATTTCAAACAAAATGAAAGATTGAATCCAATGGTACTACATGTATGCATTGGTGCCAGGCCTTATTCAATGTATAAAAAGACGTCTTTTGATTGAAAAAGACAGACTGAGTGAGTGTTTTCTGAGCTGGCTTGAATAAAAATAGAAAAACTAATATAACTCTGGCATCACATTATTTATCTTTATCCCCTCTAAAGTGAAATATCAATGTTTATGTCTCCAAATTAATTATTTCACCAATCTGTCCTATTTTTGTCCTCATTGTACCCGAAATGGTCAACTGATATAGAAATTGACCCAGGCATTGATCTCTCTAAGCAACCTTGGTGTTAAAATCCGACTTAATCCATTGAATAAACAAATAAGATTAGCTTTATTGTGCAGTCACTGTACAATGTCCCCAACTTGTGAAATTTTCTGTTTCCATCCTTTTGTCCCATTGATCAAGGCTGTCTGCTTAAGTTGTTTTCAAAGCCTGCAGGTTATTCTAACACCAGGCTATGCAAACTTTACATTTCAACTTACTTAAAGAATATCTTTATACTTATCAAAAAATAACTATGTAATACACTTTGAATAAAGAATTAAGAAAATTGTTGATTAATCAAGGGTGGTGTACTTCATTGTTATTGAGTGAGATTTTTTGGCAAGGACAGATCAAAGACTTAGGAAAACAGCTTTGACCATAGTTTTAGTATATGGACAGACAACATTAAATTTTATATGGCAGATTAAAAGAAAATAATTGAGGTAAAATTATTGCAGTTGATTGTCATAATGAGAGCTTTAAGTAGACCTTCATGTACATTATTTCAATAAACATAAGTTAACAAACTAAGGAAACATACAGCAGTCAGCTAATGCACTCAAAGTCTAAATGTTGTGGTATTTCTAGGTATATTTGATTACAGTAAAGCATAAGGATTTGATGAAGTTCTAACAACTATTTTTTTGTGGGATATTCCTGCAAACCACAAGAAAAACTAAAGTGCATTCATAATTCAATTTCTGCAATATAACATGTAAATCAAACCTTAAAAAGAAAGGCCTAAAAAAATGTTCTTGATTTTATTGAATGACTAGAATCCACTTGTCAAACACAATGATTGATATGATCTACTACAAACAAAATTCTAACAGGGATCTTAAATAATGACTAACTATTCCCTTTAATTTTGCTAACCAAATGAAATCATCTTAATGAATCATGCCTTTTATAAAACACTTCTGATGTTAAATGTAAATTTGTTTTCCCTCTAATGAACTTGACAATCCATTGTTTGTAATAAGATTACAGCTCTGTCAGCAAGCTCTCGTAAATTTTACTGGATAACATTCAAAATCAACATATAATCTTAAGACTTTTTTTTCCATATCGAGTGTCTTTAACAAATTTTCCTAACATCTTGCAACATTTAATTAAATAAATTAGTCATCTCAATCTGTCTAAGTTATCAATGACAAGCTTTACACATCAATGAATGAACAAGAAGTCTAAGGGTGTGGGCAAGGACCAACTTAAACTTGCAACAATGAACAATGAAATTACTATGAAATCAAGATGATAACTAATACAGCTTGGATAAGGGAAAGAGTCATGGGGAAGACTTTTATTGCATTACGTGGCAACTATTGTTGGAGAATGAAGTAGCAGCTATTTCTTACGAGGGGAAATATAATAGGGACTTTTATGATTGAGTGAAGTTCTACCCCTTACTATATTTGGGTACCGTAATGTGATTACATCTTTGGGCTATTCAATCAAGGAACATTTTAAGGAGAGTTTTTATGAGAAAATGATCTGAGGAAGTTTAGTTTTAATAACTACTCTTGGGCAGTCAAGTAACAGTTAATTTGGGCTATCGTAGCTATTTTGGGACAAGGAAGCTTTGAAGACTAAACTGGGAAATATGACTGAACAAGAATGTGTCCAAAGTACACGGATGCCCCACTCCCACTATCATTTTCCATGTTCAATGGACCGTGAAATTGGATAAAAAATATAATTAGGCATTAAAATTAGAAAGATAATATCATAGGGAACATTTGTACTAAGTTTCAAGTTGATTGGACTTCAACTTCATCAAAAACTACCTTGACCAAAAACTTTAACCTGAAACATGCACTTTCATTTTCTATGTTCAGTGGACCGTGAAATTGGGGTCAAAAGTTTAATTTGGCTTTAAAATTAGAAAGATCATATCATAAGGAACATGTGTACTAAGTTTCAAGTTGATTGGACTTCAACTTCATCAAAAACTACCTTGACCAAAAACTTTAACCTGAAGCGGGACAGACGGACGAACGAACGGACGAACGAACGAACGAACGGACGGACGGACGAACGAACGAACGGACGCACAGACCAGAAAACATAATGCCCCTCTACTATCGTAGGTGGGGCATAAAAACAGTACCTACTATGAATAATGATCTGTTTACAGTCTGGGGTTGTCTTTCCTAAATTTAGATGTTTAATTCCAGATGTCAACTACAGCCTGAGTTGGGATAGTTTTAAGTGTTGAAGCCATAAGAACAAATCTATTTTGTATAGTATACCCCTCAGCCAGACATTATTCATATATTTTGACATTTACTTAACAAAATTATTAACTCATAATAACAATGACTTTTTGATAAAACAACCTTCCCAGGCTAAACATATTCCTGCAGAGGTTGGACCCCCAAGAAGGCTTAACCTTTTTTAAAATAGAGATCACTTGTCCTTATTAAAAAGTAGTCTTATCTGAGCTATTCTATATCAGATATGTCAATTAAGTCATTTTAGAAATTTAAAGTAATTTATGTACTGTGCTGTACAAAGAGGACAATTATTGCCTTTCTTAAAAATCTCAGTTTATGACAAGATTGTAGTTTGATATTTGTAATATAAAGCTAAAAATATCCCAAAACAGCTTGACAGTTTCATATAACAGTTAATTATATGGTACATAAACCAAATTAGAGATATCTTGATGAAATCATAGGCAATTTTCTTTTGAAATTAAATCTGGAGCTTCAAACTAGACAACCAGAGGTGCATGTAATTGACCGAACTTCACAGAACACACAGTTCCATGGGTTAATGTCCAAATAAGAGGATCATACTATGTATAATAAAGACTTATGTATCTAGAATAAAAAGTAAAGTTACTGTAAGGTAGAATAACATTAAGGGTAACCATTCTTATTGCAAAAGTTGTAAATTTCTATAACTTATGTCTCTTCAGTGATGCTATTAAACACCAATAATTGTTTGTCAAAAACCTAATAAAAACATTTAAGAGCTAACAAAACATAATTCCATTCTGTTTTGTATATAACATTACATTCTGCTTTATCCCCATCACATTTTGAAATTTCCACAGTATATGCAGTAATATATCAAAAAGCGTCTATGAAAAGCGCATATATGCATTCCTATGTGTTATTCTGTACAAATCTGACAGATTTCAGAAATGTCAGACTACCATTCATTAAGCTACAGGACTAGAGAAGGGCCACGCACAGTAACAATCATTTAGGAAACTTGTTTTAACTTTTAGCAATGTATTTTGCCTTAATATTTAGCTTATTCCTTTTATTGTAGTATTATTGTTTACAAAGTGGTTAGTTATAAGAACAAAGGATTGCAGCAGATCAAATATAAATACTGTAGTTCCTCCTCTGTTTTGTACATGTCATAGTAAAATAAGACCACCTTTAAGTTTCGACTATAAACATTTAAAGAAAAAAACTTTACTTATATACTTTAATAATGTAGTTTGCAGGTGTTTTGATAGGAGTTGTTTGCTTGAGCAATGATCACACTTAATTCTGTAAGATGCCATGCTAATGTTAATTGATAGAGGTCAGAAACATATTTGTTTGTACAAATAAGGATCAGTGGTATCTGCCTCTTAACAAATCCATTTAAACTTCTGCAGGTGTGCATGTTCTACAAGCCATTATGACAGTGCTATATCTTATTTATTGCCAAAATTTATCTAGATAAATCTTTAACAATGGTGGACTATCAAAGTTGATATGTAAATTTGATTTATTCCGTAATGTTTAGTTACTCTTGAATAATATAAGGACTCCTAAGTCACTACCGTTGAATAGTGTATTGACAAGTTAATGTCGTGTTAATTCAATGGAATCACACATGGACTGTCGGATTAACTGACAATTCCGCAGATAAATATAAAGCATACTTTGGTGTTCTTCCATGTTTGGGTCAATTTACTGTCCTAAACAGAATCGTTGACACAGAAATTGGTTTGATACCCTGTATTGAATGTTATAATTGGTACTTAAGTCAGGAATACTCAATGAAATTATTGTATTGCTTAAATTATTTTGAACTTTGTACCTTATAATCATATCAATAATATCATGTTGTCATGAAACAAAATTTAAAAATCAATGGCGTACAAAGTTGTAGGGTGGACATTTATCTAATATGCTGACATCAGCATAGTTCACTAACCCTATATGTATCATTACCAAATGACATCTGAATACAAGGGATTAAAAAAAGATACTTGATAAAAAGCAGATACCAATTTGTATTCTGGCATGTGTATAAGAAAACCCCTTTTTTCAGTATGGTAACTTCAGTAATTTTAAAAAGATGGAACAAATTGAGAAAGGTATAGTTAGTTTGATACTTTCAATTTCTAAATCAAGAATTTAAAAGTGCAACAAGTGATAGCCAATCAATAGGCTTTAATGATTTAAATCACTAGGCTAAAAAATCAACACAGAATGTCAGCGCAGCTCATGGAAAAACCATATTAATATGACTTCCAGAGCGCAGCAAGAACTTTAAGGCTTAATTTAAACCTTTCATTTTAGGTTTTTCGGTTGTTTTTTATAGTATTACACTTGACAATGAGTGGAAAAGTCCTTAAAGTTTGGAAACCTCATTGAAAATCAACCAGGCAAAAAATGTAAACAGTCACATAGTCTAAGCTGCCTATGTTAAAACATTATGTTCTGACAAAACACACCTACACATCAAAAATATATTTGGGAACATTATTTAATATAATGATCTTCTTTCATCCTAATGTTCTGATTTTAAAATCAAGATATCTACAAATCTATTAAACTTTACAGATAGAATTCGTACTCAATCATAAAATTCTACTTTTCAACGATTCTATTGAAGATTGGTGATGTGGATTCAATCCAACATCTCCTCTCATGAATAATTCAGTTACGAAAAAATCAGCAACGGAAAATCTTAGGTAGTTAGATGTAAATACTTTTTTCATTCACACATCGTATCAAATAATCTGTCTGCCGCATCAGACAGAAATTACAATATATAACAAAACAGGGAAAAATCCTGTGAAGCATAAAGATAAATGATATAATACCTTATATACATAGGTTTAATTTTTTTACTAATTGTTTGTGGTCTAAAGAAAAAGAAAAAAAATTGTTATCATTTAAATGACATGTGTCAGAAAGATGGAGACAATTTTTTTTTACCACAGGTTTTTAGACTACATTTCATTTAGTTATAGTCAGATTAATATGTTACATTAAAATTTTTAAAAATATATATTTTATATCTTCTTTCACACAATACTGTTTGTTCCATAAATATAAAAAGACTGAAATGATGTTCTTATCTACGGATTTAAAAATTAAATTGTGCTATGAAATAAATTGTAAAATACAAAAAGTCATGTTTCAAATTTTCTATCCAACCCTTTTAAAACACCCCAAGTCAATTTGATTTTTTATCACCAATTCAAAAAATAAAACATTCTTGTCCATTCCAGACTTCTCCAAATCAGATGTGTGTTTGCTGAATAACTTCAGGCATTAAATATTGGAACTTTAAGTGCGGACTTAATGATTAAACATTCTTTTTTTCTTTTTTCTCTGCATTTTTCTTGATGAACAGACAGGATAGAAAACAAATATAATCAAAAACGAAAGACATATTTTTTTTTGTAAAGCAAATATACTGATAGTCTTACATTGTTTCAGAAACTAATGACTTAACAAGAAACCTCTTGATTAGTTTTTTGGATGTAAACTTGTTGTTGAAATGGTAACCTACTTGATGTTCACCCTATATATTTAAACTTTACAAATAATTCAGAGATCAGCAATGTTAAGCTTTCTGAGTTCACCTTTTATTGGTAGATAGACTTTTTGACTATCAACAGTTAAAATATTTCATATCCTTCGCTCCTCAACTTAAACTAAACATCCAACTTTTTATTTGAGTTATTTGTAAACTAAGAGAAAATTCAATAAAATGCCGCCAAAACCTGATTGTGTCACAGACAGGAAGTAAGAAGGGGGTAATGTAAACATTAGCATAGAAGTAGTCAAATATTCTAAAATTGTATGTATATTTGCTTTTTATTTTTAAATATTGATAACCAGTGTTACATGATTTAAAAGAATTCAAGTTAGGCATTTGTTTTAAGAATAGAAGTATAAGAATATAAGCATTTAAGAAAGGAGATGACATATCTGTATCTCACTTAAAAAAACCCAACTAAAATCAAAACTTCACACCCAATTCTTAACACTCAAGATTACAAACTAAACAGTTTTTTGTTGATGACAGTACTTACTTTTGCAACTGCCTATTGTAAAATCTTTATTAGAAGTAGTAAAGAGTTTCATTTCAAAAACTGACAAAACTCAAGTATACAATTCAAAATAATGCATTCTTTTTTAGATTTGCTGCAACAAAAGAATGTGTGCATCAACACTTCAACGAAATGAAAAATGTGCTCCAATATCAAAGTAACTAAAGGTATGCTTTAATAAAGATTATTGTGTCATAATTATCTTACAAAATGCTTTTTATTAGCCAAACAATTAGAATTCCTAAAAGAGAAAACTTTCATCTGTATTTATATGATACAGAATTGTACAGCTGGATGGTTGTTGTTTGCTTAACGTTCAGTGGCAAATATTTCACGCATGTTGACAGAACAATAACCATAGACCAGAACAATCTACATGGCTTCAATTTTAAAGAGTGGAGTATCATACCACCCACAGCACAGACACAAGACACAACGCCATCTTGGTATAGTATATGAGATGTAAAAGAAATGAACATGTGAGGAAGACACATTTGAGAATGCATAGGTATAAGTAAACTTCTGCAAATGTTCTGATAACCCATAAAAGAGTTTTGATCTGATAAATACAGAATTCTGTGCAAATAAACTACTTTTTTTTATCCTGAAATTTCTTAATTGTTGATTGTGTTCACACAAACCTTTTTAAAGAGTGTCGTGATATTTTCATTTGTTCAATAGTTTTTACAAGGGATGCTATTTACACAGGTCTGTATTGTACATGTATCCTTTTTATATCCAAACTGAAGTTTCATCTAAAAAACATATTGTGCTTGCAATATATCATCTTTCAGATGTGTGTTACAAAAGTATGAACTTTGAATGCCTGTAGTTGTAAGGAACCCTAGAAATGTGTTAGATAATAAATAACTCATCTATATTTAATAAACATGCATCAACCTCAAAGAAGAAAACTACCTACAAAGTGTCAGATGCCCCCGTAGTTGTAAATATGTCAAAATAACAGCTGGGAAAATTATATTTATAAAACAGAACTTTCTTTTATTCACTGCCTAAAAGATCATAATGACTAAGACAGCTTGTCTCACTGCTCCTGAAGAGAGCTTACAACAAGGAAAACAAACCTCCCTGTTAGACAGATTGAAATCAGGGGTTTAAAGAGACAACAACCCTACTAAAGAGCAAAAAACAGACAAAGGCCAGCAATGGGACTTCAAGTGAAAGAGAAAATACTGCAAGTGGAGGAGAGTGTTAGCTGGCCCTTTAAAAAAATGTATACTAGTTCAGCAAAAATGGACATCACACTCAATTCCGAAACTAACAAATGAACGAAAATCAAAATAACATACAAGACTAACAAAGACCAGAGGTTTCTGACTTTGGACAGGTGCAAAAATGCCACAGGGTTAAACATGTTCTGTGAGATCCCAATCTCTATTGAGATTATTATGTTCATGAATCTAAAATTGTTTCTATACACCTACCTGTATGTTCATCAATCTGAAAATGTTTCTGTGCGTTTCCTTTGGTAATGGTAAATGTCAGCTGCTCTGATGGGTTTTCATCTTTATCTGTAGCTTGGACCAGACCAACAACAACATCTTGTTTAGAATTCTCCTTGACCTCCATATAGTACACTGGTTGTGACATCTGGGGGATGTTGTCATTGACATCCAGAACTTTGATGTATACATCCAAGCGAGCATGTTGGGGTACCAGTCCCCGGTCTTGTGCATAAACAGACAACCAGTAGTGAGTGGCTGATTCCCTGTCTAAAACCTGTGCTGTGGTTATAGTTCCTGGAAAACAGTTGTGAAAAAGTTAATATTTCATTCATAAATTCAACCTAAACTTAAAGATTATATTTATAGTGACTATCTAATTGCTTTTGATACTATTATGCAAATATTTTTTTCTGCTTTAATAACTATAATAAGCATGCACTGTCGAGTCAAGTGTACACCCCAGATCATTAACAGTTTATATTGCATTATATAGATCTACATGTTGGATCATGTTGTACAAATAAATCTATAACTGTGAACATCCTGAAACCAAAATTAAGTGCCAGGTGCATTCACTAAAATTGGTGCAAAAAAATAGAAAATTAGAAAATTAGTTGTAAATTGGTATACATCATATAACAGGAAACTGCTACTAAAGCTTGCATAATTAATTAATTTCAATCCACATGAAACAGACCTTGACATTTTTCAACAAGCCATAAAATAGCTTTACCATGTGCTTTATATGAACTAGCTTTTTTATGTTTCATATTTATTGCAGGAAAGTCGGTCTACTGTCTCCATATTAACTAACATTAAAATAAGGAAAAGAACTGAGATTACAGGCACAGACAACATTGACAGTCCATGTAAAAACTTACATAGGTTTACATTCACTGAATAAAACTTAATACAAAATTGCTCCTGTTCTCTGATAAATCTCTTTGAGATTTGAAGAGGTCTGTCTAATTCATAGTTACTTTCAGATGACCATTTAACATGTTTATATACTGGTAAGTACTTATTGTTATTGTGAAAGAAATTAAAACATTTCACAAAGAAAATAGTATTTATAACATTGTTTTTCTAACTCTTTTGTGCCAATTTCACATGTGAGGTTAATGGGACAAATACCAACAGGACAATTGATGCCTAAATGACGATGATAGCAGACAACACAATCTGTGAAACACCACACAAAGGATTTAAGAATGGGCACTTTGAACCCTACCAAATATCTAGGGGTGACGGCTAGTGTCTTTTAATTGTAATCAGATCTAAACATTGTAACACCAACCGTGGACTTTAACAAATTTACTATTACCGGTATCAAAGGAAGATATGTAGGAATAAAGCAACGAGAGAATAACTTAATAAACGACAAAAGAAATTTAGAAAAGAAAAATAAACCATTTCATTTTTGTGGATATTCTTGATTTTGCAATATAATAACTTTGTATGAGGTTGATATGAGGATATATCGTCCTCTGACTTTGCCCTCAGTTGATATACTTATCCTCTTATCAATCTCACACACAAAGGCTATAATTGTATAATAAATTTATATTGATTTTTAATAAAAACAATACAATGGTACCAGTTAGAAATAAATTATACATGTTAATAAATATATGTGCAATTACAATAAATAATTTAAAAAGTGAAATCCAATAAGTCATTGATGATTTTGCAATAAGTTTGCATTGGTCTGTCTTCATTGATCCAATTTAATGTAGGTCATAAGATGACAAGGACTTCAGATCATTTACTGGGGAAATATCTTCAAACAGGAGCAACAGTAGATTTCATTTTAATCAGATTGTGAATGATAACCTTAAATTGAAAGGTTTTACCTGTCAATATCATAACTCTATACTCTCTTTAGAGCCAACATCTCCTATCAGATAGTATTTTGACATTACAATTATGTAAAGAAATAAATCAAATTTCTTATCATTGATAAAAACAAGACAAATTTGTTCAGCTTGTATTTATCACAGCTACATTAAGCACCAGATGTTAGTATATTCCGTGTCTTTTATCACACTTAATGCAAAACAGTGCGGGAATGACATGATCCTTTATGTGCATTCCATTTATAATCAAATACTACTTTTTTCAATTAAATTCTGGGAAGAATCTAAAATTATAGAATGAAACGCCTGTTCATTCATAACTGAGCTGATAAAGTACATGTGTAACTGTGGTATCTACATATTTCTGGTTGGGACATCTAAAGATGTAGATTATAGATTTGAATTATACAATGTTTTATATTTCTAATTTTCAGTCTACTAATATAAACAATCCAACACCATCTTTAAATAGAGGCCCCAGGCAGTAAAACAAATTATGAATTGTGTCTTCATTTTTCTTAAAACATATAGCATAGAAAATTTAATGGTTGGTAAAACAGGGATAGGATAAAACATAATGATTAGGGTTTTAAGCTGGGTTTGCCTGAAATAAACCAGTATCTAGATTATTATATGTCAATCTTTCTGAAAGCAAATAATATTGCTAAAACAAAACAGACATGTATAAATATAATTGACAAGATAATAGCACCACAAAAATAATAAAACCCTTCGTCTGCTAAATATATACAGGATTCCAAAGCTAAACTCACATTACCTGCAAAATCATTGCTGTTTGTGCCTGGAAAATTTGTCATTAATAAATACAATATTTGAATCCTAAATAATAAAATCATTGCTGTTAAAAAATTTCCTTATTCTTTTTTCTTAATCATTGTTTACATAGAATATTTGAATCCTGAACAACAAAATAATTCAGGCCTTTTGTATAAAATTTGACAACTAATTTACTTCAGCAGGGCTCAGATAGCATGAACTGGGGCAGCTATGTCGCTTTTCTGTCCATCACTTCGCTTTGCACAACCGTCAAAATTTCAGTATGAAATCTACTTGCATATTTTTAACTAAATTGGTCTGCATGAGTGATAATAGAATACCAATCTTTTATCAAAATGTTATATAAGATATAGAATATAAAAGGAAATATGACAAATTGAAATAAATGAGAAAATCCTGCTGATTCATTTAAAAGTTAGCCTAAAAAACTAACTTTTAAGATTATTAAAACTTTTTCCATTTAGGAGCAATCTTTTATCTTTTTAAATGATTGAAAGTCATCTATGACTCAACAGATTAGATTCCCCCTGTTGGTCTGTAACAAATAAGTTAATGATTACCAAAGAAAACAAGAAGTAATTGTAACAGGATGCTGTTACGAAGTCTCCCAAACAAAGCTCCCATAACTCGCCATTTATATGGTCCCATGTTCATTTGATTTGATTTTTTGTCCAATACAAGAATATATATGGCTTACGGGTGGGGATCTCCACCATTTACAAGTATTCAAACAGGAGGGGGTGGTGGTAACCCCCAGAGACTTTACCTACATTTCATTTGATTTGTTTTATTGTCCCATACAAGAATATATGTGGTTTAGGGGTGGGGATGTTGACCGTTTACAAGTTTTCAAACAAGAGGGGGTGGGGTGACCCCCACGGGACTTCCCTTTTATTTCATTTCATTTGTTTTATTGTCCCCTACAAGAATAAATATGGTTTAGGGGTGGGGATCTGGACCATTTACAAGATAATAGCACATTCTCAAATTGAACGGGGTGGGGGCAACCCCCAGGAACTTCCCTTTAATTTCATTTGATTAGCTTTATTGTCCCATACAAGTATATATATGGTTTAGGGGTGGGGATGTTGACCGTTTACAAAGTTTTCAAACAAGAGGGAGTGGGGTGACTCCCTCGGGACTTCCCTTTTATTTCATTTCATTTGTTTTATTGTCCCCTACAAGAATATATATGGTTTAGGGGTGGGGATCTGGACCGTTTACAAGATAATAGTACATTCTCAAATTGAACAGGGTGGGGGTAACCCCCAGGAACTTCCATTTAATTTCATTTGATTAGTTTTATTGTCCCATACAAGAATATATATGGTTTAGGGGTGGGGATGTTGACCGTTTACAAGTTTTCAAACAAGAGGGGGTGGGGTGAGCCCCTAGGGACATCACTTTTATTTCATTTCATTTGTTTTATTGTCCCCTACACACAAGAATATATATGGTTTAGGGGTGGGGATGTTGACCGTTTACAAAGTTTTCAAACAAGAGGGGGTGGGGTGACTCCCTCAGGACTTCCCTTTTATTTCATTTCATTTTTTTTATTGTCCCCTACAAGAATATATATGGTTTAGGGGTGGGGATCTGGACCGTTTACAAGATAATAGTACATTCTCAAATTGAACGGGGTGGGGGTGACCCCCAGGAACTTCCATTTAATTTCATTTGATTAGTTTTATTGTCCCATACAAGAATATACATGGTTTAGGGGTGGGGATGTTGACCGTTTACAAGTTTTCAAACAAGAGGGGGTGGGGTGAGCCCCTAGGGACATCACTTTTATTTCATTTCATTTGTTTTATTGTCCCCTACAAGAATATATATGGTTACGGGGTGGGGATCTGGACTGTTTACAAGATAATAGCACATTCTCAAATTGAATGGGGTGGGGATGACCCCCGGGGACTTCCCTTTAATTTCATTTGATTTGTTTTATCGTCCCATTCAAGAATATATATGGTTTAGGGGTGGGGATCTGGACCGTTTACAAGATAAAAGCATATTCTCAAATTGAAGGGGGTGGGGATGACCCCCCAGGGACTCCCCCTATATTTCATGTGATTTGTTTTATTGTCCTATAATCATTTCTGAAGACTGCATGTATCTATCACTTACAGTTTTTAAGTTATATTCATTTGAAAATTTTAAAAAATAAAATCCCATAGGGTTCTATAGTAAACCCCTCCCTCCTTTCTACCCCCCAAAATACCCCTTAATAGACCTCAATGCACAAACGAAACATTGATGGCTCACCTAGACATGTTAGTCTAACATATTGTAAAATCCTAAGTAAATCTGACAAGCCGTTTAGGAGAACCGCTGCGGACAAGTTCATTTTTAAAGTGGCGGAAGAAGAAGAAGAAGAGGAAGAGGAAGAATAATAAAAATAATAAGAACTGACCAAAAACAATAAGTCTCCAAACTTTGTTTGGGAGACTTAATTATCAATTTAACCATGATAAAACAGTTTTACTACCAAATAGGAAAAAACGTATAAATTACAACTGATTTGAATAAATACAGACGCTTGCTTCCTACAAGACACCTATCTGAACTAATGACAGAATATAATACCTCTAAGGGGATCGTTTTCTTTTTAAATAAATACAAGAATGCTTGATTCAGTGAATACAATTAGCTTCTGCTTTTTTAGGTTTAAACTTTACAAGGCTGAAAGGTTAAGAGGACGGTACATACATGTGTATAAACATCAGTAATTTGATTTCAGATCTCTCGACTGTTAACAATGACTTGATTTATACTTTTTTGGTACCAATCTGAATTTTGGAATGTTGAAGAAACCCTCACATACTTAAAATATAAATAACCTGTAACTGCAATGCATTTAAATTAGGCATAGGAATTGTCTAAAATATGACACACACACGAATCACAAACTTTGTAAAAACTATGTAAAGCTAGCTGCTCTCATAATTGTGTAACACTGTAGATCTAGACTAGAAATCCGCACAGGGATCTGAATCCAAACGAATACTTAATGAAAAGTTTGTAAAGCTGGGTAGGTAAAATTTAGATCCAATTTCAACGGAGCAAATATCACTACTTTTCATTAATTTCTCCATAGGATTTCGATCTATCTAAGTTTTTGGATCGAGATACCCTGGGTGTAAGTGGGCTTTACATCAATAGTGTTTTGAAACAAGGACCATTGACAATGAGCGACTTTTTTTAACACTTCCTAGCTACATGTATTTTCTTTTGAAGAAAAAAAAAATTTGCATTTTTTATCTAACCTTAAATCTCCTTTCAATTATTATATGATTATGAAATATAAGTTCACTAGAAAATTATAAACATGTTTACATAATATGGTTCACCATTAAGATTTAATCCTGCTAATCTGAATTACAAAATACTTTTTTATATACATAATTTATTTTTTCTTTAAATGAAATCATACATAAAATTTGTCCAGTGAGGGATCAAAGCTGTTAATGTATTAAAACATGATGACAAAAACTTATCTTTCTATAAATTGAGTAAATACAACTGATTTATGACAAGATAGTTTTCAAGTGGAAATGAGATTTTTATTTCATTCACAAATCTATGGAGATGAAGAAACTGACTTGAAGTACATATAAGTTCAAACACCTTCTATTCAATATAGAACCATACATTTATTTAACCCTTTAGTACTTGCACATCCTTGAATGGCAATAAACATGGCAAACATTTGAGGCAAGACTCAGAGTTTGAAATGAACATGCATGTTTTTGTTTTGTTTTGTAGAACTTTTATAGCTGTAATAGAACCTACTGGACAAGCCAGCCGGCTTTTAGATAGACAAAATTAGATCAATGGTCAGTGTTTAACAAGCCCTTCTCAAGATCCATGTAAAATTCCAAAAAGTTGATATGTTTCAGACATTGACCTAATATGTTTTTATACTTATGATGTACAGCTGAAAATGGCTAAAATTATCATGATCATGATTATTGTAAGTTATTAAAATGTTTACATAAAAATAAAATTTGATGTGGCGTGGAATCGACATTGCACAAAATAATAATTTTGGTACATAAAGACATGATCTCAGGATTTAGTATTCTTGCTGCAGTATAAAAATTAAAAAGTATTCACCAAATGGTGTACAATTTGTGTTGGTATTAACTGCCAAGGCTGGGAAGTTAATGGTGAATTAAACTGATTAGTTAACAACTAATTATTCATGCCCCTGGTCGGACAATGTTTTCGTGGAATTGGGTCATTTTGTTATATCCTTATCAAAATTTCCATGTTTTAGTCATGAGAAATTTACACTAAAGAAATATTTATCATTCAAACCACTGGTTTGAATATCCAAAATTTTGTACCTGAAGGGAGTTATACAAAATTTAAACTAAAACATCTTTCACTTCTTTTCCTTAAGGTACAAAAACTTCAATTTAAATCTTTTGTTATTTCACTGAGGTAGAAAATTTTGTCATGATGATCTGAATTGTTGTTAATTGTAAGTCAGTCACCCTTCGGTCCAATGTTCAGGTTTCACATAACATCCGATTCCCTCTACAAACAAACAGGTCTTCCCTTATATTTACATAGATTACTAGAGCTGAAAATTAACAAGTTTAACAAAGGATATAGATTATGATATTTGACACTAACTTTTATTACCTAAATATGGTCATCTTGATTTTATGATATTAGAACCTAAATATGGTCATCTTAACAATATACAATCTTGTCCATATAATATTCATCTTTTTTCATGTTGATTACATTTAAATTTTAGGAGGTGCTTATCAAATAATTTTAAGAAATAAAGAGTGTCTATAATTATTGAATGTAAAGTATTAAGAACTGAACAAATGTTTAATATCTCAGCAGCCAGGGGCGGATGCAGCAATTTTGAAAGGGGGGGGGGGTTTCCTTGCCCAGGAACAAAGGGGGTTCCAACTATGTGTCCCAATTCAAATGCATTGATCGTCCAAAAAAAAGGGGGAACCCTACTTCTGGATCCACCAGTGGCAGCCTACAGTTCATAAATGTACCTTTAAGGTTTGTTCACTTTAAAATCAATACTAAAACATGATCATGGTGAAGGAGGATTGAAAACTCAAAAAGTTTGTTCTCCACATAAACATGTTCCTGTCCTTGTCGATTTAGCAAGGAACTTGGTCAGTGGTTGTCTTATGTTATATCTAAATGTTTTCTGTCCTAAGGGAGATTTTGGTGTTGATGGCAGATGTTTGATAGTCTACTTTCAATTTATTCACAACTTTTCTATATTTCAGGCAATTTTAAGATCTTAACATATTATTTCTACAGACACTAATGCGTGCATTTTGGGGAATTTTTTTTAATGTAATTTACATTATACATTTATAATGTCTTAATCTTATTGGCATATATATACCTTAAACATCACCTTTTATTTATATTTACAAAAATCTTTCCTACAAAACAGCAAGAAGTACTTATCATAAAGCATAATAAGAAGAGTAAAGTTTTTGATACCTCCAGGCATGAATAATGAAGAACGAGCGGACTGTAACTTTTTAAGCTCTGGAAAATGAGACATGTAATATTTTAGACCAGTCGGTTCTAATGTAAATTCTTTGTTTATTTTGCAAACTTACTGAAAGTTTTAAAAAAATAACCCCAAAATGATGAAGCCAATGAAGGTATACAGGGATGTTTGATTAAAACTATCAGATGAACTAACAAATTCACTAACTCCAGACACATCCGCATCTGACAAGTCAATTTTATCTTTTTTATAATGATTTCTAAATTAGAAGGCAATCCTTTAGATTTAAAAAGGAGGGGTACATTTGTACATGAAATATAAGGTTTTAATACTTGGTGTGTTCAAATAAAAATAAACCTAATATAAACACCTATTAATACCATATTAACATATGAATGGTATTATCTGCTTAAAAAATGAGTTGGTAAAAAAATCGTGAATGAATTTGAATGTGTCTTTACCTGAGAAAACATTAATTTGGTGCAAAGGTGTTTACTTTCAAAAGGTAACCTTTAAAAGATTAAAATATTGGTGCCTTGTTTACTTTCATTTTCATTTCTACCTTGCATTACGTTTTTACTGAACACTAATGAACAGGGTCTCGGCAGTACAGTCATCGGAACACCTACGTATAATAAATCGGTTAATCTTGGTTGTTATACACATCTGTGGACTGTGGTTTTACGAAGTTTCATAACAATATGTTACATCAATCTTAATATTAACTTCACTGATATATAATAGTTGTGGTATATAAATTGGTATTGTGATAAGATTAAACCTAACATAAGCCTTTCAATGGCCATATTTGTAATAATTATTAACACTGCACTGCAGATTGCAGTGAAATGAATTGTAATATTATAGATATTAAAAATATGACAAAGAAAACCTTTGAATATTTCTACTGTGTTTTTAACCTGAACATTACATGTATCTTTATAATTCTGAGAGGATGTAAGCAAAAAATCTTGATACATTATATATATATACTTATATATAGAGCTGCAATTTTACTGTATTGATGAAATTCCAATGAGCAGCAGCCCTCCCAATTAATAAGTTGCACAGGGCTTCAAAAATGGTCTGTAAGATTAGCATGTATCGATACACTATGCAGTCAGGTAGTGGGTATTTTGTATTGAAATTCTGTGGGCAGGGACTCTTTTAATATTGTGTAAGGGGAACTGTTACAGTCTGATTGACCTATCAACATGATCAAATACCTTTTTTCACAATTTTTATTAAAAAGAATTTACTCTGGTATTAATTACTCTAACAGAAATATATATTTAACTAAATTTTAAGAGTGGTAAAGAGAAATAGATGTTAAAATTGCTCTTCATTCACAAGTTTAAGAGAATGTCAGATACAACAAATTCAATTCAACAAAAAATGCTGAGTTAACTAATCTCATAAGGACTAAAAACAAAAAGGATTGCATATACATGTAACTGTCACTTTACTTAATTATGATTTATACACTGAAATTTATAGTGACGCAAGTTTATACAGAGATAACCAATAAAACAGTTGTATACAATGATTTAACTACTAATGGCTCTGTCCTTTTACTACAGAAAATCAAAGGTTGCTTTCCCACAGAGGAACTGAACTCAGATTTAACCCTGTCATAATAACTCATTATACATGATTGAGTACTATTATACATTGTATTTATATGGAAAATAGTTTCTATGGTTTTAAAGCCGGATTTCTTAACAATGAAGATAAAAAAAAGTAAATCCTAGGGTATGGACGAGTGATCTGACAATACATGTGATGGTCTTATTACTCACTTTCTGGAGAAAGACAAAATTGGCAATATTGAGTAACATTTCGCAAAATATCGAAATTGGTCAAGTTCTAGCAGGACAAGTCTTCCAAACACTTAGAAAGTGAAGAAAGTTGAGTCTCCTTTATAATTTTTTTGTTCACATTTGACTACTTATCCCAAGGAATTATTGGAAAACATATTTGCTGGTTCCAGAGGTTTAGTCAAAAAAGCAATTGCAATTTATAGTCATTAAAATTTGTCACATCTCCATAAAAAAAAATCAAGTTGGAAAGGGTCCATGCTTATTTAAAAAAAAAAAACAACCATTAAACATGGGTAGGCAAGAATAAGGTAATTTTCTTTATATCATATCCCTAGTGTTTACCACAAAATCCCCACAGGGTAGACAATGACTCTTTCCCATGTCTAATCAAACATGTATGAGCAAGAGTGTTGACATTTTACCTTATGTCACTTTTCAAATTTTACAAACATAAATAATTTACAAACATGATAAATGTACAAGATTAAAACCATTAAAATAGAGCTTTAAGGGAGATTGAGAATTATATAAATGTGCCTTAAAATTCTAATTTATTCCAAAAAATTCTTGATTGTGCAAAAAAATAATGAAATTTATGACAATGTATGACAAAGTTCTAATTAAAAAAAAATAATAAAAAATTGTGTCACAAAACTTGTTGATTTTTTTAAATAGTCCTTACATTAAAAAAATATACATGTTATATCATTCTTATACCAGTATCTTCACAAAATTCATTTTTATTGATGTTTTAATTTATATGTCCAGGTCTTTTATTGAAAAAAATAATTAGTTAAATTGAGACCTTCTATTCTTTAAAATACATGTACACACACCACAGAAAACTGAACCCCACTGGGAGTGACAAAAATGTCTTGTCACTAGTTCTATCTTCCAAATGACTATAATTAAGACAAACAGTTTAAATCTATACTTATAAAATATAAAACCCATTCAACTTGTGAATATTTAAAGTACTTATGTAACTAATATGGTGCAATACTGCACACTTTTATGAATGGTTTGTAAATGAGACATGCTCTGTCCATGCTTGTCAAGCGTCATAGTATAGGGCAGATTTATGAATGGGGAGTGTTCTGTTTCATTTTCTGAGACACAAGGTCTGAAAAAAAGGTTTACAATGTATGTGTATCTGTAATATGATAAGATTTTAGGTAAAGATGTCTAATTATGAGTCCTTTAATTAGTAAACATGTCTTTGTACTCACTAGGTCCTACCTAATAACATGCACGGTGACCTGTGTCTCGGCATGTCACATCTACATGTCTACATAATGTTTACATGGAATAACTTTCTCTTTTCTTTATTATCAACATAAACACATTCTTTACTATTGTATACTTATACAGGTATACATACAATTAAATGTTTACCATTTTAGGACACAGCCACATTTGTCAAGCTAAGCTTGTAGTTTTGCATCCTCATGTTAAAACTTTCATGTTTACAATGGAATACACAACCACCATTGTCAGGAAACTTGTACTAAATGTTCAACACAGGGGTACAGTGAAAATGTGATATGTAACTTTACTATATATCCTTATTGTATATCAGAAGTAATTAATCTTTTGTTGTTTATCTTTTTCCTGTATCCTTACTGTGTTAAGCAGTCTTCACGATTGTAACATTGTAACATTGCTTTCAGGCCTGTAAATGACAGGCTAACAGAATCTAACTAAAATTGACAAAAAAATTTAGCTCCCGGCCTGTAGATTAAAATAAAAAAGTTTCGTGTAAAGACTGGTCAAGAACAGTTTGCACAAAATTCTTGACTATATATGGCGGTCATTTTTCTAGAACATTGTGACAACTTATCTCGTCTCTCCAGTTAAACATGTAAACATGACATACATGATATAGTTTTACAAGATTTTGAAAGCCTTAATTTGAAATTACATGATTTCTTTGCTAACCATTTGATAAACATTTTTTTTAACATCTGTCAACTGTAAAAATTTCCCTTCAATAGAAAAAACTTGAGAACAAGCATATAACTTTAATTAACGACAGTACTATATCAATCTCAAACTGACTCATCAAAAGGTCATTTCCATAATAGAAAACTGTTAAACCAAATCTTATGGGCTATAACTTGAAACAAAACCATATAAAGTTACATTTTGTCTAGATAAAATAGAAAAATTTAAGAGGTCAGAGAAAAGCACAGTTAACTTAGGCATGCATAAATAGAACTTTGATATTGTGGTTATACATTGGTTTTACATGCTGAGAGTGATTTATGGTTTTTAGCTTCACCTCAGTAAATCCTTGCGTCTTTTAAATCAACCAAAGCAAAGACCTCACCAAACAGTCAGTCTTTTTTAACCATATTTTTTTGTTTAGTGTTTTGTGAAAATTTCTTGCAAAAACATGAAAATGTTTGTTTTTTTTTTAACCTGACCAATTTTATTTGCCAAGTTTTATTCAATCATATCTTTACAGTTTTAACTCTATTCTTGTACATGTATCTTTATCTTAAATCCATTATTGCCGACTGCAACAGCTTGTAGACTTTTTGTAAGGACTGCATCTACCATATATTATGTACAAAAATGTATGTAAAAATATCAATAATATGAAAGTGTGTCAGATGTACTTAAAACAAGATAACATTTTTTTCACTAATATATATTCGTGCCATTCAAAACCTTAAACAAATTTCAGGAGATAAAAACTCAAAATTTCAATATGACGATTTGAGGTAATACAAAATACAAGTTATGTTTCAAAGAGATGTACTTGTATGATAAAAATATGACTTCTTTATAGATACACTGTATGGTAACCAAAGTCAGTTTAGTGTTGATGACTTCATCAAGTTACCTTTATACCATAAACCAACCAATTACATAATTTTAACCTACATGTAAGATGAACTGCTTCAAATTTATGTCATACAGTCTTATACATGTACATGTATCAGTAAAAATGACTCAGTTTAAAGAAGTTGACAAATGTCCTAATCAAGAACAAGTGCTCATGTGATAATTGCAATTGAAAGTACTGATTTGAATACTAAGGAATAATGTTTTATATCATGTTATCTTACCATTAAAATCAATTTTAAATCTGCCAAGACCACTGCCATCTCTTATGGAATACACCACTGGATTCCTTTCATCTGGTTGTGCATCAGGATCTATCGCTTTAACTTGCAATACAACAGAACTTATTGGCATATTTTCATTTATATATCCTATTTCAAAGAAATTTTTGAATTTTGGCGGTTGTAGATTTTCGTTTACATCCATCACTTCTATATTTATAAAACATGCCGATTTTAAAGGTGGATTTCCACCATCAGAAACAAAAGCACTGATGTTATACACTTGTTTGGTCTGAAAATCCAATTGTTTAGCAATACGTACAGTACCAGTTGTTTCCTCTATTTCGAACATTCCGTCAGTTCCGTGAACCAGTTTATAGGCAAGCCTTCCATTTTCTTCAGCATCATCATCGATGGCCTTGACCGTTGTAATGACTGATCCGACAGGTAAATCCTCACGCACCTTCAGATCATAATTTTCTGGGACAAACTTTGGTATATTATCATTCTCATCCAAGATATTTAAAGTAACAGTTGTAGTAGCGGAGTGGGATGGTGATCCATGATCACGAGCTAACACTGGGATATAATATACATCATGAAGCTCCCTATCAAGAGACTTTTTCACTGTGATTATTCCGTTACCAGGATTGATGAAGAACTCAGGCATGTCTGCCATTATCCAATACTGAATTCTACTGTTTTCTCCTTCATCTTTATCTTCAGCAAAAACTTGCAAGATAGTTGCATTAAATCCAATACTTTCAGAAACTTCAGTTTCATATTTTTCCTTTTCAAAGACCGGTGGGTTATCATTTGCATCGATAATTTCTACAGTAATGTTCATACTGGCGGATTTTCTTAATTCCAAAGGGGCAGAATCAGTAATTCTTATTTCTAAATCATATTTGGCAATACTTTCACGATCCAGAGCAGAACTGATGAACAAACTTCCATTATGTAAATCCAATGTAAACTGATCATAAGGGTCCCCAGCAACGATAACATAAACAACCAATCCGTTATATCCTTTGTCGTCATCATGAGCCACAATCTGTGTTAAAAGTGTGTCGACTGCTGCAGATTCATCCACTTTCAAATGTTGTACATTTGATAAGTTAAAGATTGGGGCGTGAAAGTTTTGAAGATTTAGATTTGGGCTTTCTATAATTTGTTCACTTATTCCTTCGTTATTAAGGCGGGAGATTTGCATCAGTTTTGAGAGTTCCATAGTGGCATTGGTGGAAGCACAAACAATATTAGCATCAGAATTTGCTAACTGAGAGTTCCTTTTGTTATTTACCAAGGTGATATCAATTTTGACAGATTCGGATGTGAACTTTCCATCTGATGCTGTTATCTTAAGAGTACGTTTATCTGTTGAGTCATCTGAAAGGGAGCAATTCAAAGATAGTAAACCAGTGCTTGGAATCAATTCAAAGCATCCATCATTATTACCTTCTTCGATGTTGTATGTTATTATACTGTTGTCGAAGTCTACGGCAGTTATAACAGTAACAGAAGTGTCAACTGGTGCATCTCTGGACAGGTAACCAGAACATGAAGATTTTTCGAAAAGTGGTTTGTTGTCATTAATATTTCGTAGATGAAAATTTAAAGTGATGTAAGATTCCATTTTGAATGGTTTGCCCCAGTCTGATGCTGCAATGTAAACTGGGTAATTTCTTTTCATTGTTTCATAATCTAAAACTTTAGTTGTTTTTATTTCTCCCGTAAAATGATCAATTTCAAACGGAACATTTTGGAGATTTCGGATAGAGTAACTAACAATGCCATTGTCACCTTTGTCAGGATCGATAGCATGAACTTTGTAAACTATTGAACCAATCGTAAGATTTTCCTCAAATGAAATATCAGTTTCTTTTATATCAAATTTAGGTGGGTTATCATTACAATCTAGTATTGTAACAGTAAGATTGGTCGTTGAAGTTTGGTGACTAATTTTATCTTTCGCTAAAATAGTCAGGATGACCTCTGAACTGACCTCAGCATCAACATCTCCATTTGTTTCTATTAAGCCTGTTACTTTATTGACAGAGAACCAATTTTCATCATTTCCTGCAACAATTTTGTAAATAATTTCCGAATTTCTGTTAAATTTGTCCTTTGTTGCACTTAAATGGATTACTGATGTGTCAATGGGTACCGACTCCTCAATAGATGCTTGGTAAGAATCGGAGATAAATTTAGGAGCTCCATTTAGACCTAAATCAATGTTTATTTTGATTGGTTTGGATGATTTTTTTGAAGGACTACCAGTATCAGTTGCTTCAACTGTCAAGGTCAAGTCTAAATCTGACACTGAATTGTCACTAATAATCACAGACTGATTTAAGATAAGTAAATACTCATCCGATATGGCACTTTTAACAATTTTAAAATGATTGTCTTTGTCACCTGATACAATTTTGACACTTTGTATAAGTCCATTTGTTCCTATGTCTGAATCGGTCACTGTCAAAATGGCAAAAGAAGTACCAACAATATTTTTCATATGATGAAACGGCAATTTCTTTACTTTTATATCGGGTGCAAAGAAATTTGCAGGAGTGATAGTTATACGAACTAAAGCTTTTCTCAAATCACCATTCCTTAAAGTTTTTGGTCCCCGATCTTGAGCTTCTACTTCAAGGTCATATTTAGCTTGAACTAAATAATTCAACTGTTTAGTAACAGTTATCACTCCACTTGTTGGATGAATGGCAAAATAATCTGTCTTCTTTATAAAACTATAATAAATTTCTGCATTAATCCCGATATCTCCATCAGAGGCCGATACCTGTACTATACTGGAATGTACTGGTGCGTTTTCACCGACAGATACATCATATGTCTCTTTGTCAAACAATGGATGCAAATCGTTCTCATCCAAAACATTTATAATGAGATCACATGTTGCTGTTTTTGTTATTCCTGGCTCTATTTTACCTACAGCTTTAATTTTTAAATGATATCGACTTTCCAACTCTCTATTTAGTATCCCATGACTACTTGTAAGTGTCCTTACTCTGAGAAAATAGAAATCACCAACCCGATATTCTTCTGCTTTGAACACATTTAAATTGTCACCATCAAATATTTTATAATTTACGGATAGCCATGGGTTGGAAACAGTAATTCCCATTTTATGAGAAGACGTGACATACGTCTTTCCTGGTGCTTTTTCGTAGATAGTTGCATTGTATGTGTCTCGTGTAAAATTAAAGTTGTCACTCAAAACCAAGGCGGAGCTCGAGGAAGCCAACTGGAGCAAGAATAGACTCCACACATACAGCCAGGTGCCATGGTAAGACTTCCACCATCCCCCCTTGTATCTCTCGCCCATTGTCACATATCTGGAAAGAAATAAAAGTTTACCAATGAGTTAGTCAGAAGGAAATCTAAATACTCATATAAATTTATCAAAAAAGGGGGAGACATGGTTAAAATAATGGAAGAACCATATGAGGCTTTTTGCATGTGAGAGATAATCAATTTTAAAACTTGATTTGAATTTCAGAATGCAGGTTTCCAAACAAACAATTACAGATTTCTTCTTTTTTTCAGTAGGCACTTATATAGAACAACAAATACAGAAATCATACCAATTATCAACGGTCCCTACAAGTTGGTCAAGCAATCTATTTTGTATGTATACATGATCTTGGAATGAAATCTAAGAATGCCTGTTTAAGCTTTAAGGATATGTAAAGATTTTATTTGAAGTTGGAACTAAATTAAGGCTTTTGCATTAAACAGACATTACATTAACATACTCTACCTGTCAATGTCTCCTTTAGACTTATCTATCTACTACTAATGGCTATTTCAATTAAGGTAATGTGTTACAAGTATTCTAAATGTAAAAATAGCTTAAGGGAGACCCACACATGTTATAAAGTTATGTAACGCTTATAACTGTCATAATCATCTCAAGAGTTTGCTCTTCAGAAATTTAAAACCAAACAAAACAATATTAGCTTATATAAGTGAGCATGTCATTGAAATTATAAGAGAGCAATTTCCTATACTTCAAAATCAAACCCCAAACTGCCATCTTATATTGTTAAGCGATAGACAGTAATCAAATATTTGATCAGTAAATTATGGTCATGTTTGATTTTCAGACCAGAAAATGATGAACTAAATAACGTCCATATTATATGTTAGCTAGTCTGGGGTATGTTTGCTGTATGTATTTATTAATATAATCTATTCTAAGTCCAATCCTATTATGTGTATTTATCCTTTTATGCAGGTGTGACGAAACAGACATAAGTTTAATCCGATTTACCTATTAATTCTAATTTTTGTCCTAAAATCTGAAGACACAACCACTAATTCAATATTAAAAGCTTGTGATTTCATTTTCTGCATGTATACCCTAAATAAGTAACACATTTTTAAGGTTGAGCACACCTGTAGGTGCAGTTTATTGATATTTCTTTAGACTTGTAAGGATTATTCAAAATAACCCAGCCTTAAATGTAAACACTATTCAAAAGATGTTCGCTTTTTAACAGTATATATAGGAAAATTCCAAACTAGTTGACATCTTGTCTGTCTGAAAATTTATTATTTGTTATTACAGGAACATATACTGTTCCCAGGTTATTACAGTGAATTGTTAAAGTTCATGTATAGATAATACATCAAGCATTAATCAAAGGGGATGAGGGGTATATGTCAGTGAGGTAGCAACCCAACGATGCAACAAAAACAGAGGATTGGGAATATCATCTCAAAAGCAGACAGTGAAAATCAAAATACATTTTTTTTTTATTAAACCACATTTAATTAAAAAATTCTCTGATCCAAGACTATTTTGACATTTTGACAATGAATTTTCATGAATGCAATTGTTAAATTCAATAAATTTGCTGAAAATGCAAATATGGAGAAAAGATGTTTTGATCTTTTATTTTGTCAATCCTGCACACCTGTTACCCTTTTGGAATGTAAACGCTACACAATCGGACATTTTGATACATGTCAACCACTCGGCATGACAATAATACAACTAACATTTAATGACTCATGTATGCACTGCACCTATTACATAATTACAGAAAATCGATTAAAAACGGCATTGAAAAATTTTATCACAACTGTATTAGAGCATGACATGAAAATCTGATTTTCCAATTCATTTTTAGTCCTATCAGCAGGATCAGTCAGACAGATTATGCTTTTCCTAGTATTATTATCTGTATGCAACTTTTTACACAGGAGTTTGTAAATCGGTTAGCTAAAGGCATTTGCATTCAAATTTCAGATAACAAATATATTTTATTCAAATCTGATCTTAAAAAGTCTTGTAGTATGTGTTTTTGTGTTAGTCAGGAATCTTAAGTCCGAATCTTGCCTTTTTGCTTTTTTACCTCATTACTTGCTAATCTCTGTCCTCTATGGAGTTTATTCAGTCAGGTCTTGTTTGTACTTATTTTGGTGTGGATAAGAGGCTGTGTTTGTTTGGCAATCCAAAAATTTGTGTTTACATTTTTTACCTATTTAATCTAACTATCCCATTTTTAAAACTGTGTATAAAAAATTTTGTATTGAAATCATTTTGGTTTGGTAGTGTCTGATATCTTTGGTTCTTCATTTAGTCATACACCAGCCTGTCTTATCAGAAATTATAAATACAACATAACTACATGTACATATTCTTATGTTTATCATTTATACTTGGTAAGTGTCTGAAGTCCCCATTTAAGAAAATAAATGAATACAATCTGGCAAAAAGTTTTTAAATCGGTCAAAAAGAACTTTTCCTAAAATACTTTCCGCGTGCCTTAATGCTATATATTACATAGACATACAAGGTATGTTTGTTACGTTATGTCACAAATAACATTATGAAACATGTCTTTAGTCAGCATAATTTATGGTAACGTTAAAATTTAACCCTAGACAGTCCCCCTGCTTCCTGTTATGTTTAACTTTCATGGCCTTAAAACATGTTCTGTAAATTTACATCATTTTTCCTAAATTTTGTCACAAGATATTTACACCTTACAGTGCAGTATAGGTTGAATAAATGAATGAAGAAATAAAAAAGGGACATTTCATATTTTCATGCATACTCCATCTAACAATATTACAATTAATATAAACATGATAAAAAAGAGACTATTTTCCAAATTGAACAAATCTCCACCAGTGTGACCAGAGACCAAATGACGTAGTCAGCCTTACCCATAATTATAAAGCATTTTTTTATCTGGTTGAAAAAGACGATTTATCTCTTTCACAATGTATAATAACATATTTGTGTATCTATGAAATTAGTAAATTCAAACGATTAAAGTTAGCTTTGTTCAAGGTCTAGATATATCCATATTTATATACATTTATAACTATCAACGGAGGTTTCTTTTAATCCATAGATTGTCACCGATAATGACCTTCGTTACACCTGTGTGTAATCTATGACATATGTATAAAGTTGGGTCTTTTTGCTTTAAAATCACAAATAGAAAAGGTTCAATTGCATGACAGTTTTAAGTTTTGACAAAGGATATATTTTGGCATTTGGACAAGGTCAGCTAAAACCATTATTAACAAGTGACCCCAATGTCAAGATCATGACACAGAGATAAAAATTTCCTGTACTATTTGTACTTTTGTTCAAACTTAGCTTACAGAAATAGTATACTTGAATGACCACATGTCCAATCTGCTTAAGCTTATTCTCAACACAGTACTTCTGATCTATCATGTAGGTATACTTGATACGAGTTCTGATTTGCTGAGTAAAAAATTGAGGACAAGTACTAACAGAAACCAGTAAATCTATATAGGACTTATCCAGGCTAAATCTTTAATGATATAATGTAATTATTCAATTGTGTGTACAAAAAATGTACTAGTTAACAAAATCATGTAGTAAACTACATGTAGGTCAGTAAGAATTACAATATTCCATTTGTACCTCCTCATCAAGGGTTAGGTAAAAAATCTATGTAATAATATATATTTAAACCACAATGACCCAATTTTCTTATACAGAATTACATGTATGATTCCCCTTTTAAGACTCAGTGGATAATTGTTTTTGTCTCTTTGTGAATTAATTAAAATGTCAGTAGGTTTTCTGTCAAAAAGGTAAAAGAAATCAATAGATCTTTGACACAACAAAAGTCAATTTCAAAACTGTCTAGGTCAAATCTTACAAAGGCAATTCAATCTTTTTGTCCCCTTCAAATTTTTAAGAACATATCTATTCTGAATATATATAAAGGTACATCTAATTGATTGAAGACAAGTTATCAAATTCGAAATTCAGGTTTGAATAACTCTGCACAATTAAATTTAAGAGCTTGAAGAAATTAATTGGTTTTCTTATCATTTTACTGTGTAATAAAATAAAATATATGAATCCACTTTCTAAATATAATCATTAAAAAAAACCTTTTCTACAATTTTTTTCATTGTATTGTTTAACTTGATTCCTTTCCTTTCCAAAATCTGTTTTTTCCAGGATTTTTGCCACTATTTTTTCACCAAGTTAGGGCGTTAGCATAAACTATTTGTATAAAGTAAAACAATCTAGTTTGCGTGCTAATTCTCAATATCTGAATAAGATCTAGGAACTAACATTATGTCATATATTTTGAAATGGACTCTGGGTCAAACTTTTCTGCGTTTACAGCAGGGTTGAACAGTATCAAGTTTTTTTTGAAAGATTCTTTCAAAACTTTAAACTTGTTTTGATAATTTGTAAGAAATTTTACTTAGACATGTTAGAGGTAGTGTTTTTAAAGGATTAGAAAAAAACAAAATACAGGTTGAAAGTTTTTTTTTTAAATTTGTTGTATTTAACCAAACTTACCTCATTTAGTTGTAACCCTGTTTTAACACTATAGTGCATGTACTATTCTCATGACTATAGTGTAAGGACTTTATTAAATATGTTTCACAGATAGATTGCAAACAATTGTGAAAAGTATTATCTCCTACATTTTTTTTTTTAAATATATATATATATATACAAAAGCATCAAAATTCCTTTGATGAGATCTTTACCAAATTTACTAAACAAATATAAATTTGGTGGATTACAAATACATATATTTTTTACATATATAAATTACAAGTACAAGTGTATTGCAATTAAGGGTCACATACATATGCAATATCATATTGAGGAAAATACATGTTTCTTAAAAAATATTTTCTAATGTGTAGGTCTAGTTTCCATTAAAGTATCTTTTAAAAGTAGCATTCTTTCCAATCATGTTTTTTGGTGGGGGAGGTTTTCACTTTTGCCTGTTTAAAAATCAAAAGGGTTTTGTCGGTATTAACAAAGGATTTTAACTGACTGAATTATTAACAAGGCTAACCCACAACTTCTGATATATTATTTCTATTTGTCAGTTTCAAAAAACACTGCAAAAATATGTGAAAAAACATTTTTTTCCATTTTCTTAGTAAAAAGGTTTTTTAAACTTACCAAAATATTAAACTGTTGTATAATCCATTTACAAATATGTCAAACCAACCAAAATGCTTGTATGTTTACAATCTCTGATACACAGCATAGCATTACAGGTACATGTATATAGGTGTTACACAAGACAGATAACAATCTACTTTAAGATAAGGTTTTGAAAGGTTTATTTTCATCACAGGTAAACATCAAAAGGCTAGTGTACAGGTAAAAATCAGCTGGACAGACTGATTATTATCTTAACTAAGTGATAATGGGTCTGGTTTTCACCAGGCCAGTTTCTCCTAAACAAAATCCCACTGAGTTAGACTCTTCATAAGCTAATCGACACAATAAAGGGTTTATATCTGGTTATTGAATGTGTATTGAAAATTAATGAAAGGGTCTGTCTGTATACATGATATATGCTTGTTTCTAAGATGTTTGACTTTTAAAGTAAAACTATTAATAATCAATCGATAAAATGGAAATCATAATGTAAATGTTACCAATTATTATTAGTATATTTTTTATTAACCTAAGATACATTTTTTTAGTACAAGTCCTAATCTCAATTGTAAAATTATTTGTTTTCCCTCAAGAAATATTTTATTTCAGTAATAATTAAATGACTGCATCGGAAACCTGACAAAACAATATTTATTCTGAAATCAAGAACAGTATAAAACAACTTTTAACCTTCTTTGTCCTTCTTAAAGAAACGTTCCATTTATTATAATCTATATAATTTTACCTTTGAAACTTAGGTGAAATGGATAACTATAAAATGCGTTTAGAAAAACGATTTTTTTTTTTGTAAAAAATCTAGATTATAGGATACGAAATTTAAAAGAAAATTACTGTTTTTTTTTTTTAAAGAAATCCTTAAAGAAATATCTAATAATAAATCCTATTCAACGGAGACAAAATTTGAACGGTAAAGGTAGCTTGTTGTGTTTAGATTTTTTTGTCACCGTCAAGCGTGTTTTGACAGTTTTAACGATCCCGGTAGATGCTCTTTTGCTATAAATATACAAGATATAAAATAAATAAATAACATTACCCTTCAAAGTAATAATCAAATCCATTTTTGGTGTAAATAAACAATAACTATATTTGTAATGTGTATTCCGACTTTCAAACACCTGTGCATAACATTGAATGTTCCTGACAATGTTCCGGAAGACGTAAATCGGCAATATATACCCAAGTATGTTATGTTTTGATGCTTTTTTATTGATCGATTTCACTGTTCAGTTTCTTAAAATACAAAATTACCTATCCTATAATTACATACGGAGGAATTTTAAACTGCCATAACGAAATTCAATTCCATTACAAAAAAATAAGGCTTTGTGTGCTACTTTCGTTTTTACTCGCATGAATATATCTGACTCCTCCCACAAAGGGAAGCACTATTTTCATGAATGAAATTCCCGCTAACTATAAAAAGGTGCATTTTTCTCCCTGGGACTTTTCGATGGTATAAATCTAAGAAAGTTGCTTTAATATAAGGGGGTGTATGATAAAAGGGATAAGACATTTCCAATCTGGTGCTAATGAAAGAAATGTACTTGACTTTTTGGAGAAAAAAAGATCAAAGAAAGGTAACTCATTTTCGTAGAAAATAAAAATTCTACGCTGAGTTGCGTGTGAACTACTTATAGTATTATCATAGGGCCTCGGTAACAGATTACAATTTTGTTTATCACTGCTTTTTTATTTATTTTTTAGTATTTCCTGTATATTTGTATTACTTTATTTACGTATTTGACAATGACATCAATATTTCTTTCTTTTCTAGCAATGTGCAATTTACTATCCATATCCGTATACTGAAAAATTTAAAACCTAGGTTTTATATTCAGTACGTAATTAAGGGTGCGTGCGTAGTATTTCCTGCTCCATAAGGGATAATGCTAGCCTTTTTAGAATTTTCACCACTCTATAACACTGCAAAAAATTCTACATTCACAGTTAACTGAAGTACTTTCATTTTACTATTCAGAAATAAATTTGAATATGTATCATGACCGTTTACTTTTTTTGCTATTTTTAAAAACCTAAGGTCACTAGTACTTTTAGGTATTTTATGGTGCAGTGAATACAAAATTTAAAAAAATTCTCAAAAATTCATTTTCATCTGTATGTAAAATTATTTCATATTTTTCTACACCTGATTCATCCCTCAGTTTGGAAAAGTATGTTCAGTTGATACTGTATTTTTTGTCCAATCACACTGTTTAGATACATTTACCTAAGTAGGTACACAAAAGAGCAACCTAAATTCTGGAATGCAAATACTACCGTGCCACCAAAGTGCTTATCCCAAGTTAGGAGCCTGTACTTCAGTGGTTGTCGTTTGTTGATGTGTCACATATTTATTTTTCGTTAATTATTTTGTACCGATATAAGGTCGTTAGTTTTCTCGTTTGAATTGTTTTACATTGTCATTTCGGGGTCTTTTGTAGCTGACTATGCGGCAGGGGCGGATGCAGGAATTTTCGAAAGGGGGGGTGCTAACCCAGGGCACCCAGGGCAAAGGGGGGGGTGCAAAACATATGTCCCGATACAAATGCATTGATCGGAAAAAATAAAGGGGGGGTGCGCACCCCCGGAACCCCCCCCCCCCACCTGGATCCGCCACTGTGCGGAATGGGCTTTGCTCATCGGTGAATGCCGTACGGTCACATATACTGAGTTGTTAATTTCTGTGTCATTTGGCCCGTTTATTTTGAAGAGTTGTCTCATAGGAAAATCATACCACATCTTTTTTATAACCAAATGGAGACAAAATGCTTTATCGGGATCATTTGAGTTGATTAAAGGAGAAGCAATGGTATATTCACCAAAACGCGGATTCAGTTTTTGAGGATGAACGACTTACGTCCAAAAGAACTGCCCATTCAGTATGAAAAGTGTTTATATGAATGATAATTTTTTTCCAAGGCCACAACATCGTTCCAAAAAACATAAAAAATATTATAAATAAACGAGCAAAATTTGCCTAGCTCTTAATCATGGGAAGGAATACATTTATCGAATAATATATGTGACGCAATACATATTCCCCCATACATCTGTTCAAAAGAACTTACATAATAAAGTTCTATATATATGGACATCTCACAATATATAATGTTATCCATTGCCATGCATTAGAAAGTGTCCAACACACTGGATGAAATATAATACAATATAGTTCATATCGGTATTTTGGCTCTTGTGACTATCAGTTTCTTCGGAACAAATATTTTGTTCATATATGGATTTCGATCAGAACTCAAGATTTCTATAACATGCATATTAAGGATATTCGCTTGTCATGCTTGGGATTTTTGTCAGATTTTTGGAATCCTCTGGTTTTATCTATTTGAATGCCTTAAAAAAAATTGCCCATTGACCCCCACTTTTTATCTTATAAATCTTTTACATGTATAATTATTAGCCATTTGTTAAACTCTTATAAAATCCTTGTTATTTTTTTAATAGTTTTTGAGAACTTAAACCCGTCAATGAAAAAGCTAAGAAAAATCAAGAGAGAAAATTTTCCCGCCAAAATTTCAACGGCTATTATCTCGAATCGTATATACATTTCTTTTGCCTTTTTTGTTCCTTCATTAATCCTCTTTCAATATGTACTAGTGTTATTAAAAGCTTGTTATTTTGAAACTGAGTAGCGAACTTCCTTAAGAGTAAAAATTACATAGTAATATTAAAATTGTAAACAATATCTAAGATTCAAGAAAATAAAAATATATGATACACTGACTTTTTGCTTTAGTTTTACTGCGCATTGTTTTGTGATGTTAAAGAAGTTCAATGTCAAAATTTATAACTAAAAGGATCATTTTTATGGATGAGAAATTGAAGTTTTTGGAATATTTATTATTTATAAACCTTCATGTACAGCAGATGCACTCAGTTAATTGTAAACAACCCCATGATATACACAATGTATTTTTTATCATGGCTTTTTAAAAATCATTCTTACATTGTATAATTGACATCATAGGAACATTGTGCGTGGCTTTATGTTACAGGAAATTATTAAATGAAGAAGGAATGAATATCACTTAATTTTAGTTCTCAAGAACATTGTTTGCTACCATTTATTTCCTTACAATGCCAAAGCACATAACAATAGCCTTAACGAATCAAGAAGGACAAACACTTAAGATTCCATAGATAAGGACTGGCACATTCAGATATTGATGGCCAAAAACGATTTCACGAGTACTGACTCTTCCAGACAAATCAAAATATTAGAAAAATCAATTTATGTCTAAGAGTTATCTTTCGTTGAATATTTAGATTTTAATAGAATAAAATTATCGTAGTCCGCCACTTTCTAGATACCGAGCATATATTCGATAGATGCACAGTAACTGTTTTATGAACATGCTATAAGATAAAATTCACCATTGCAATTAAGGATGTGTCAAATGATAGACAACAACACGACAAAACAGCAGAAAACAGCCCGGTTGGCCACCAATGGGTCTCCACTGAACCGTGACAGCGAGAAAATCCCTCCCCTAGAGGTCTATAGCTGAGACTGTTTGTGGTTGGCATAGTTTTACCTAATAACAGCTCTGGATTTTTTTTTTAAATTTTGTTCATTTTCCAGTTATTCTAGAGATATATTTGGCATTTGTTTGTATAAGTTTACTTGCCTTTTCATTAATAAATTATCACCGCTTAGACAGATTTAAGAAAAAAAAGAGTTGAGCTTTGTATGGAGCCTTTATAGAGGAAATAAAAATTATTTCGAGCTTAAATGAACAACTTTTGATGAGAAGTTTCAGATAGTTTCATATAGAAATAAATAAGACATAATCACGGGTTAAGCTGAATTTTGGGAATGGAAATGTTCTAATGTGTGAAAGAGACAACAGCCCAACCAAAGAGCAGAAACAGCAAAAACGGGAGATATGCGAAAGAGACAATAACCCGACCAAAGAGCAGAAATAGCAAAAACGGGAAATGTGTGAAAGAGACAACAACCCGACCAAAGAGCAGAAACAGCTGAAAAACGGGAAATGTGTGAAAGAAACAACAACCTGACCAAAGAGCAGAACAGCAAAAAACGGGAAGTGTGTGAAAGAGACAACAACCCGACCTAAGAGCAGAAACAGCAAAAACGGGAAATGTGTGAAAGAGACAACAACCCGACCAAAGAGCAGAAACAGCTGAAAAACGGAAAATGCGTGAAAGAAACAACAACCGGACCAAAGAGCAGAAACAGCTGAAAAACGGGAAATGTGTGAAAGAAACAACAACCCAACCTAAGAGCAGAAACAGCAAAAACGGGAAATGTGTGAAAGAGACAACAACCCGACAAAGAGCAGAAACAGCAAAAACGGGAAATGTGTGAAAGAGACAACAACCCGACCAAAGAGCAGAAACAGCAAAAACGGGAAATGTGTGAAAGAGACAAAAACCCGGCCAAAGGGCGGAAACAGCAAAAACGGGAAATGTGTGAAAGAGACAAAAACCCGGCCAAAGGGCGGAAACAGCAAAAACGGGAAATGTGTGAAACAACAACCCGACCGAACAGCAGAAAACAGCAGAAATAAGTCTATAAACAGAGAACCATAACATACATGACTATATAAAAGAAGTTAACTCTGCCGGGGATGTCGAAAAAAATATGTTATCAATATAACCACAGCCAGATCAGAGCCATTCACATATTAGTAAAAAAAAGCATAGCAATTATATCTAATATTAACAGGCAAATATTCTCAACAGGTTAAATAAAAACATATCTGTATTATAAAGTGTTCTGAGTTCAAAACCTTTATTAATATAAATTGCAATAATTTCGATACCTCTAGGTTTTCTTGAATAAAAAGCCAATTTATAGTGCAACCTGATATAACATTTTTACGTACACAAATAGTCAATCAGCCAGCCTTCAAAGGCTTACGAAGCACTGTCATTTAATATCTATAATTAGCACTAATATTAAGAATATGAAATTTATACTTCAAGAACTTTAAAAAAAGGATTATTTATGTGACATGATGAGAAAGTAACTGAGCTCTGATTTTTGAAATATTGAATATATAGTTTGGCACTAGTTTACAGTCAGTATTAGCAATTTAATGACTATTTCGTTATCAGAAAGAACGGAAAGGTCTATGTTGTTACGTTGCTGAAAATCAGCAAAGGCATTGTTTTTGTTCACACAAATATAAAGGACATTGAACTAAAAAATGCTTTATCAACGGATACATTGTCATCACAAACTTTACAAAAACGTCTATTTGACGGGATACCCCGATAACGCCCAAGTTCTAATTCCAATAGAAAAGTTCCACAACACATTCTGGCTAAAGACGATCTCTGTTGTCGTGTCATATTAGTGGTTATGTACTGCTGTGTTTCAAATAAAATGAAAATTCAAGACATTTAAAAGTTCGCAATTTTTGCATGTTCATAGTATCCAGTTTCCATTTTTCGTGATGCTTTTGACGGAGCAAAAGTTCTGAATAGTATGCAGTACATTTTACGCTTAATCCAGTTGTGTAGTTATTGTTCAATAGTTCCAAAAGTTCACATTTTCACTCACTGATTTTAGCTCGTTGTATCATGTTTTCCTATATTTTTCTGATAAAGAAACATATGTGTATGCTTGTTCGCATCAATACAAATTCACAATAATAATAAAATTACTATAAATTCAACAAATGGAAGTTTTTAACGACCTTGACTGGCTATACAGCCCTTGCACGGTCTATAAATTTACACAGGTCTTTATAATATAAAAACAAAACATTTTATATGACATTCAAAGTGCATACTTTAAATTATATATAAATATACGTTGAAGGTATAAAAAGTCAAGAGAATTCTGAATGCAATTAGGTTCTATCCGGGCACCCTGGTTCTAAACCTTCAAGTTGGTTCCATCTGGGTTTTTTGGTTCTGAACCTTGGTTCTTTGGTTCGAAACCATGGTAACTGGTTCTACATCCGGGTTGTTTGGTTATAGCAACCCAACTTCTTGGTTCCATCTGGGTTCTATTCTAGATTATTCTAATGTCCCCGTTGAACTTGGAGAAGATAATCGCAAGTATCCGAATAAAAAGATAAAGTAGGTCAAAGACGCTAAAATTGTTTTATAACATTAACATTTCAGCATCGGCGGTAAAGGAAGCTGTAAGGTATATATCTTCTCTTTTAATTATTTTCATTAGGAAACTAGATAAAAATAAAGCATCGTATAGATTTTAAAAATAAACCGAAATATACAGTATATCGAACACCTTTTATTTAATTCAGTCGTACTGTTTTCATTGATTTTTCTTTACTCATCAATTATTTCCGTTAATATTTCTAGAAGTTTTAAAACGACATGTCGTTCAATTGGCCGACGATATGTGCATCTAGCCACTTGACCAGTTAACGACTTGCATATATATTTGAATGATTGCATATTCATTTTCAAGTTCGACTGAATTTTTTTTAATTGGCTTTGTAATAATGCCAGATTTGATAGAAATACATGTGAAGTATATGTAACAAATCGTTTTGTTCAAAACAAAATGTTAAAAGACATATAAAAAGAAAGAGATGATCAATTTAAGTTTGTAAGCTTTAAAACTAGTTGAAAAATAAGCTATAAAATATTACAAAAATGTATATGTACAATAAATTTGTCAAATTTGAGACTCCTTGTGAAGGGGATGCATATAATCATTCGCCCCCCCAAAAAAGAAATCAAAATTAAGATTAAATATTTTTATAACAAAATTGTGTGTGTGTGTGTGTGTGTGTGTGTGTGTGTTAATGACAGTGCTAGTGGGATGAGTATTACCTGCACAATAGTCAGAACTTCTGTGTTGGTGCCATAGTGGAGAGGCATAAGGTGTTACTCTAGTCCGTCCTTCTCGGGGGTCTCATTGGGGGGTTCCGATCCCGGATCCCGCTTACTGTTTTGTCAGATTCCCGTATCCCGCTTACACTATGTATACGTAAGCAATTCTCACTTTTTTTGTCATTTCCCGGGTCCCGCTAGACCTCATTTCCCGTTTTCACGCCACAATAATTTGACTTTCACGTGTCCCGCTTACAAAACATCGGCAATCCCGCGTCACGCTTAGACCCCAATGAGACCCACTTCTCGAACATCCCAAAAAATGAGTCCCGTTCTCCTAACTTTAGTTTGCATCAACCAATATTGGGAAATACTACAAAACTTATACACAATATAAAAAAGAAAACGTGACATGAGTGTCAATGAGAACTCTCCACAAGAGACCAAATGACTCAGAAATTAACAACTACATGTAAAGGTCACCATACGGCCTTCAACAATGAGCAAAGTCCATACACCATAGTCAGCTATAAAAGGCTACGAAATGACAATGCAAAACAATTCAAATGAGAGAACTAACGGCCTAATTTATGTACAAAAACAAAAATGTAACACATAAACAAACGACAATCACTGAATTACAGGCTCCTGACTTGGGACAGGCACATAAATACAGAATAAGGCGGGGTTAAATTTGTTAACGGGATCCCCACCTTTTACCTAATATGGCTTGAGTGCCATGAGAACTCTCCACAAGAGATCAGATGGCACAGGAATTAACAACTATAGGTCACAATATGGTCTTCAACAATGAGCAAAGGTCATACCTCATAGTCACCTATAAAAGGAACCAAAATATGTAACATATAAACAAACGACAAACACCGAATTACAGGTTTTTGACATGCAACAGGCACATACATACCGAATAAGGCGGGATCCCCACCATTCCCCTAACCTGGCACAATGCTTATTACCACACAACACAAAATAAAATTTAAAATTTGGTAGCGTCACTTTTACCGTTTATGAGAATTCGTGTCCCTATAAAAACATAGAAAATGCTGAATTTTTCGTTTCCGTTCTCTCAAATAAGTTTTACTCAATCAAACGTTATAAACCTTATACTCAATGCTTATTACCCGATAACACAGATCTATGAAGTTCGATATTGGGTGGCGTCACTTTTACTGTTCATGAGTCATTATATGTAAGAAAATGTGGTACGAGTACCAATGATACAAATGTCAACAGGATTCACGTTATTTTGACCGTTTTGTGACCATAAGCATTATGTATAAGTTTAAAAATATTTGGTTAAGACTTACTGAAGTTGAAGAACGGTAACAACAGATTTAACATTTTACTATCTCAAGACGTGAATCCTGCATCTATATGTGGAAGTTTACTGATGTTTTTTTTCACAAGCAGGGGCATCTGTAGCCCATTGACATATTTTACATTTATTTAAGTAAACAGCTTATTTACTTCCATTGAATTCTACTTCTAGAATTAACTTGTATATTTTTTCAGGATCTCGGTGCAGTTTGGTAACAGACAACGAAATTTTAAGTTACATGTGACCAGCATGACAAAGTGTTTAACTAGATTGAGCTCTCTGTCTAAGTGTACTTTAAAGGTTCTTTTCATTGAGTTCAGTTTATTGATATGCGTATACCTTCTGTGTGAATTTTTAAGATGTAAAACCAGACTATCCATATCTGCATGTCCATGAAATGAAATGAAATCTAAGGTAAAATGATTAAAACAGTTTGCATTATCTATCACAACTGTACTAAAGAAGTAAATGTTCTCTCTAATTGGGGTCTCGTTGGGGGTTATGATCCCGGAACCCGCTTACTGTTTTGTCAGATTCCCGTATCCCGCTTACACTATGTACATAAGCAATTCTCATTTTTTTTGTAAATTCCCGTGTCCCGCTAGACTTCAATTCCCGTTTTCAAGGCACAATAATTTGACTTTCACGTGTAACACTTACAAAAAGTCAACAATCCCGCGTCACGCTTAGACCCCAATGAGACCCACTCAAATTTTTCACGGAAAGGAAAGGATTTAGTTTTTATTTCAACCTAACATTCTTAAAAAATTGAGAATGAAAATGAGGAATGTGTAAAAGAGACAGTAACATGACAAAAGAGCTGAAAGCAATCCCCAATGGGTCTTCAACAAAGCGTGAAAATCCCTCGATTAGAGGCGGGCTTCATATGGCCCCTAAACAAAGTATGTAAAACTGAACTTACAATTAAAAACATACAAGATCAACAAAAACAGAGACTCTGACTAGTCAAGGTAATCATACCAAGAGACACACCCAATATGCAGAGGTCAAGAGTCAAAAAGTCATAGTCTGGTCAAGAGTCCATATAAAAAAACATAAAGCAGATTTGAGGAAAGGGTTATCGTGCTACACAAAACTAACAAATATATCTTTATATCTAAAATAGATACAATAAGATGTGGTATGAGTGCAAATCAGAAAATTCCTCATTTAATTCAAACAAAATATACAAGTTGTACATTGAGGCCAAAGGTCAAGCTCACATGAAGTGTCTATTGCCACTAGACTCACCATCTTATGACAATACATCTACATGCCACATATTCAGAAGCAAGGTCAATTGAAAATTATATTTTGAGGTCAAGGTAATATACACAAGTGTATCCCGATGACACACTTAACGTGCATAGGTCAAGAGTCAAAAAGTCATATTCTGGTCAATAGTTCCCTGTCAAAAATATACACAGGAGTCATGCACGAAAGTTCATCATGGTACACGTAACAATGTCTTATGTCATGATGCACTACACCTGCCAAATACAGAAAACCTAGGTCAGAGACAGAAACACAAGACATATAACAAAACTCAATGGAACGGTACTTGTATTGCAGGTCACTACAATTTCCTTCAAAATAGAACATAAACTCTCGCAACACTGCAAAATTAAAACCGTCTTTCACAAAAGTTTAACAGGATTCTTTGCTACGATTATCTTACCACTATCAATTGAGAATCGAGTCGTGCAGTTATGTCAATTAATTAAAACGGTAAGCACTAAAACTAGGGTTTACCATTAATTTCAAACCTAACCATGTGATAGTTCTATGGTAAACTGATGGAAACACATGATACAGTCATGAAATTTAATATTTGCAATAGTACGACCAGAACAATACAAGACAGAGTTGTAAACAAATGAAAGTAATGATACATACGAATTTTTAATCACATTTGCACAAATAAGGAACCGTAGTTTTCATTCAATTTATTTATCTAAAATGCACGCTTGCGTTAAACAATGGAAATTAACACTGTATATTTATATAAACGATCAATCTTGTAATTGTTAAATAAATAATAATAAAGTTTTATAGCATTAAGTAATGAACTTTGAAATCATAACAAATATTCAAGTTATAACAAATAAAAAAGGGAAGGGGTGGCGCTCCCTTTCAATTATCGTCAGTTGAAATCTTTGCGCTGCTGAATGCTGTCTTCAGCAAAAAACCACTCACAATAACTAACGTTTGAGCAAAATGGATATCCCGTTACATGGAAAAAAGCTGGCAAATATATCCAAATATATATTAAAGCAAGTATTAGGGCTTATGAAAAAAAATAGAGTTTTGTCTCAATTTCTTCAGATTTTCTTTGTAATATTAATATTTTTTATCACATTGACGTTCAAAGGAATTAAATATAAAGTTCTTGATCGTGCTACTATATAATCTTCGATTTATATTAAATCATAAGTTCAAAGTTAATATACATGTAAGCATAAATTCACAATCGCTGGATTTTTTCTGTTATATTTGTTCTAGGTATTCATATTACCAGTTACATCATATACACGAACCCATTTCTTTGAAGTATCTGGATACGGATAGTGTTTAATGGATCATCATCCTTCTTTATGCAGCTAATATGCATATAGTCCCATAATTGTGGACTTTATAGTGGCAGACCACAAATTATAAAATTACGTTTAATAAATGACAGTGCTTACAGATATAAGTACTAACACCCGAAGGACTAAATGCATGAAAAGATGTTCATATATAATAATTATGCATTGATAAACAGGTAAACAAACACTTACACTTTACCCTGTAAACATAAATAAGGCGGTGGCGTACATAGATTGAGTCAGACAAACTGTCTTGTCAAACATGTCTAGCGGGAGTATCTTAAGTCATGTTCAGTAACATCATCATTTCTACGTTCTGGTTATAATGTGCTTTTAATATTACTTATATTATGGAGGCTAAATCTTTAGTTTTGGGATGTTTTCTTTCATTCGTTACCATTTTAGTTCTGTTTCGTAAGTATCTTTATTCCTGCATATGAGAATAATAAATAGTCATCTTTTTTCTTTCTTTTCAAGGGGTTATTCATTTGAATTTCAAAAAAAGGAATTTGTTTTTGCAATAACTACTTTTTGCTGACGATTTTTAAAGGATTCCTGGTTAATAAACATAAGTTTGTCGTCTTTTTAATAGTCTAACGATTCAAAAATCTCTTTACAGTGTGAAAAAGGCTTTAAAGCAAACATGAGAGTTGTATTACTCTTACATGTTTACTCTTTACACAGGCAACACTTATCTTTTGTTCCCAGTAAGACGAACATTATATTTGGAATAACATATTTCTTTTTCCTTCATTTTTTGTACATAAATAAGTTAGTTTTCTCGTCTGAATTGTTTTGCATTGTCATTTCGGGGCCTTTTATAGCTGACTATGCGGTATGGGATTTGCTCATTATTGAAGGCCGTACGGTGACCTATAGTTGTTAATTTCTGTGTCATTTTAGTCTCTTGTGGACAGTTGTCTCATTGGCAATCATACCACATCTTCTATTTTATATATATCATTTAATGAAATCTTTAGAAGAGGGTTTTGGATTAATCAAACCTTTTTGTTAGATTTACGTGCATTATATGCATTTTCAAAAACTAGTTGGAAGTACTTGATAAATTGCATGCTTATATTGGTGATTTTGAATCTGTTCAAAGTTTTGATTTTTCTACCCTATATACTACATTGCCTCACATTCTCATTAAGAAAAAATTCACACACCTAATTAAATAGGCATTTAAAAAGTCAGAATGTGAATATATATGTTCAAACTCTTTTAGGTCATTTTTTAGTAGCAATAAACAAAAAAACTATGTCAATTGGACATGCTTTGATACTATATCTGCCCTTGAATTTTTACTAGATAAAGTTTTTATTTTTATTTTAGTTTAAACAATATTTTATTCAAATAAATAGACAACTTTCGAGTTCGATGCATTTCCGTCAAAAACTCTGGTTTTAGTGAACGTCATTTGTGCGTTTAGGGGCGTCGTCACTTCCGTTCCAACGCTGAGCGAGTGGTTGGAAAACTATAATTCTATATTGTACGAATTATTCGGCAAATTGAATTCTCAAAATTGACAATCAGCATTACTGTCATAAGGGAATTGTCATTAAGTACCTACAGAACAACCATTATTTCTTGTTTATCCTGCACAATGACGATCACTAAGACGCTTGATGAACGTAAATAGTGCAGGGATACAGGCGACCCCCTTTATCTGGTAAATGACGTCATAAAGGCGCGTATAATTGACGAGTTTTTTCCGGTGACGGATGAACTCGAAAGTGGTCTATTGGACATGCTTTGATACAGATTACTAGATAACATTTTTGTTCGCTTTGGTGATTCCGTATATCGTCAGGTTATCGGAATTCCAATGGGAACTAACTGTGCACCACTTATTGCGGACCTGTTTTTGTATTGCTATGAGTTACAATTTATGACAAAATTCAGCAAAGACTCATCGAAACAACATCTGATACACAAATTCAATAATACTTTCAGATATTTGAATGATATTTTAGCTCTCAATAATGACGACTTCAGTATGTATACTAAAGAAATTTATCCTGTTGAACTTACTTTAAATAAAGCTAATACTAACAATGACCACTGCCCTTTCCTCGATCTTGATATATATATCATTAACGGAAAGCTTAATACTAAAATTTATGATAAAAGAGATGATTTCTCATTTCCTACCGTTAATTATCCATTTTTAGATAGTGACGTTCCCTTGTCACCATTTTACGGTGTTTATATATCTCAACTTGTACGATTCGCTCGTGTATGTAACAATGTTTTAGATTTTAACGAGAGAAATTTATGTATTACTGAAAAATTATTACACCAGGGTTTTCGATATCACAAACTAGTCAAAACATTTACTAAATTTTATCATCGGTATAAGGACCTCATTCGTAAATATAGCTCAACATGCAGACTTCTTACACGTTTAGGTATTTCACATCCAATATTTTATGGAAATATTCTTTATAAAGCACAAAAATGTCAGTATTCACCTCAGAATCTAACAAAACCTTTAAATAGACTTATTAAGAAGGGATATAGTTACGATACTGTTGTCAGGTCATTAAAGATTGCATATTTTGGCGTTAATATTGATTCACTTACTAGTATAGGGTCTTTGCATCGGAACTAAACACATTTATTATTAATCAATCAGTTGTTGGCATGACACGGGTTATGTTGTTCTCATATATGTTATGATGGTATGATACTAAACCCCTCACGGGGAGGATTGTGCCTGATATTCACATGAAGACATAATTTTTCAATCAGTTTAATTGAGGTCCGGAGCTGGCATGTCAGTTAACTGCTAGTAGTCTGATGTTATTTATGTATTATTGTCATTTTGTTTATTTTCTTTGGTTACATCTTCTGACAGCAGACTCGGACTTCTCTTGAACTGAATTTTAATGTGCGTATTGTTATGCGTTTACTTTTCTGCATTGGCTAGAGGTATAGGGGGAGGGTTGAGATCTCACAAACATGTTTAACCCCGCCGCATTTTTGCGCCTGTCCCAAGTCAGGAGCCTCTGGCCTTTGTTAGTCTTGTATTATTTTAACTTTTAGCTTCTTGTGTACAATTTGGAGTCTAGTATGGTGTTCATTATCACTGAACCAGTATATATTTGTTTAGGGGCCAGCTGAAGGACGCCTCCGGGTACGAGAATTTCTCGTTGCATTCTCTGCTCTATGGTTGGGTTGTTGTCTCTTTGGCACATTCCCCATTTCCGTTCTCAATTTTATTTGCCCTTATATGAGAAGGATATCATAAAGCTATAGTCCTATAAAGTGAAACCTAAATTTACCTGGATATTTTTTTGTAGTTTATAAAGTCAACTCCGCAACTGCATCTGTAAATTTACTCATTTTTGATCTTGATACCTTAATTATCATTTTTAATTGCATGAGCTTGTTTTTGTTTCAAATGTCTCATATAAAAGGCACGTGCACACAATTTGTTTTCCATCGAAGAACTTGTGACAATTACTGCATGTTTGTATTATTAAGAAAAAGGATAAATCAAATCGTTTGGTCGATTTCCAAAATTAAGAGATGTCTCAGTTATTAGATTTTGGATAATCAAAGAGCCTATAGAACTAGATATGTACACGTTGTTTGTTAAAATTGTTCACGGTTAAAAACCATGCTATTTGATCAGGGGTCGAAATCAGCGCTGGTCCGATGGTCCAGGACCAGTAGAATGTGCGTCGGACCAGTAGATTTTGTCAGCTGGTGGTCCGGCGGACCAGTAGAAATTTGTCGATAAAAATCACAAAACCCTTTGAATGAGTTAAACCGCCGGACAAAAAAATTAAAAAAAGTGAAAATCAAATGGAAGATTGAAATAAAGTACATGTATATGAAATTGACAAAAGGAAACGCGAATACCAAAAATCATGGGAAAAAGATCGCGAATGGTTGAATTATATAGAAGTTCGGAATTTAATGAACTGTACAACATGTGAAAAAAGGACCAGTAGATTTGGAGCCGGACCAGTAGAGTTATTAGTCTACTGGTCCGGCTGGCCAGTACACAAAAAAGTTTAAATTCGACCCCTGTATTTGATACATTATTTAGGAGTTACGTGTTTAGTTTTAAATTTGGTGAACAGCATTATTTGCTGCTTATATTCGTGTATAGTAACATTGTCGTTGCTGTAGAGGATCTTCCGCTATGTTTTGCTCCACATCATTATCTTTTGTGCATGTTTCGGTCTAGAGCAGTGTCCATTGTTTATATTGGTTATAACGCATAACCTACTGCTCACTTTTGGTCTACATCGTGAGCTGTATTTATCATACATCATTATTAATTTTACCTATCATTTCCTTTCTGGTAAAAATCATTTAGTAGATATAGGAATATGTGGTGTGAATGCCAATGAGACAACTCTCCATCCAAATAACAATTTAAAAAAAGTAAACCATTATAGGTCAATTACTAGTGTAAAACCATTCAAACGGGAAAACCAACGGTTTAATCTATATAAATTAAAAAAAAAAAAAAAAAAAAAAAAACACGAGAAACGAGAAACATGTATAAATTACATAAACAAACGACAACTACTGTACATCAGATTCCTGACTTAGGAAGGGTGCAAACATTTGCAGCGGGATTAAACGTTTTAATGGATCCAAACCTTCACCCTTTTTCTGAAACAATAGCATAACTTCACAACATAGAAAAACACACGATAAAATATCAATTGGCAGGCTTAACTCAATAAAAAAAACGTACATTAATACACTATAAACGAATAAATTTGATCTGCGATATCTGAATGCAAATGCACAGTTAATAAAATATTAGGGACAAACATTAAAGGCCAAAAAGCAAACAAAGTGTTTTTTTATTGATATATAACATTAAATTATTTTTCTTATTTGCTATACACCACGCTATTTTGTGTTTTTTTTTGTTTTGTTTGGCTGTTCAACATTATGCACTGCCAATGTCATTGTACAGTATCATGGGCTGTTTTCCTATGGTTTGTGGACAATATACAGTAAAAGACATTACTCGAAATCTCGAGTCTACTTCATGTGTTTATTTTGATATACATTAATACATTGCGGTTCCCTTTAGTGTACTGCATTATCGTCCGTTTTTGCCCTTTTTAATGTACAGCATTATCGTCTGTTTATTTTCGATGTACAAAAATGTGTGCTGTTTTTATTTGGTGTACAGCGTTATCTTCTCGATTTTGTTGTTGTATAACAATTTTTTGCTGTTCTTTTTCGGTTTGTATCATCATCAGCTGTACTGGGTGTGTTTGCGGTATTGCGGCATATCCCACTGTATTGAAGACATGTTATTGACTTTCTGCTGTTGTCTGTTCTATGGTCGGGTTGTTGTCTCTTTGACACATTCCCCATTTCCATTCTCAATTTTATGTGCAGTTCTTTTCCTTTTAGGTGTACAGTATTATTTTTGTTTTTTGTGTGTGGCCCAACCTCATTAACTTTTTTTTATGTAGCGCAGTATCATTGTTTATGTTGTGGAACATCGTGATCGTCTGTTCTGTCGTTGCATCTTTTATGGTTCATTTTGAAGTCAATCAAGTTTATATTCTAATGATTTTTGGGGCCCTTTATAGCTTGCTGTTCGATGTGAGCCAAAGCTCCGTGTTGAAGACAGTACTTTGACCTATAGTGGTTTACTAATTGCGACATGAATGAAGAGTTGTCTCATTGGCACTCCTTCTTATATTTAATTTGTAGACGAAACGCGCGTCTGACGCATATACAAAATTTCAATTCTGGTATCTATGATGAGGTTATTTACAACCATTGGTTCGATGTCACTGCTGGTGGAATATTTATTCTCCAAAGGTATCACCAGTCCAGTAGTCAGAACTTATGAATTATCGTTTATCTGGTAATAATTATGTATTAACTGTTTTGAATATTTTTTTGAATTTTGAAATACTACTTCAGCTTTTCTACCTCAAGAATAGATTACCGTAGCTGTATTTAGCATAACTTTTAGGAATTTTTATGTCCTCAATGCTCTTCAACTCCGTACTTTATTAAGCCTTTTTTAACTTAATTTTTATTCGCCACCGATAAGTCTTTTGTAGACGAAACGCGCATCTGGCGGAAATACAAAATTTCAATCCTGGTTTCTATGATGAGTTAATTAAGTTCAAATAACACTAACGTATGGAATCTGTATTGCCTTGTCAATGTCCCTCTACATTACCTGCAATACTGTACCATCGGTCGATACATTTTATGTGAAAGATTAATATCCATTGTTGTAGTAAGAGCTTTTGGCTCTGCCTGGCTCCATGATATATCGTCTACAGTTTGTGAGGTATTGGCAGTTGAATGTTTATACAAAGGTTAGAGTTTATACGCATACAGTTAAACAAAATTGGCTACAAAAAGGACTTTAGGGACGACATCAAAAGTTCAATGAAGGATAAAAAACTTAATTCACATAGTTTTTTCACTGACCCCCCCCCCCCCCCCCCCAACCCTCTCTTAACTTAATTTGTGCAAAATTGATTGAACCATATAGATATATGTATAAACCAATGCCAGATAACCACATCTTGCAGCAGTTCAACCCCACCCCAAACTATTTGAATTAAGTTTTTTTTTATCTTACATTGATCTTTTGATGTCGTCCCTTAGTATTATGATGAATGCAAGTCTCCAAAATAGTAATTATTCATATTTTGCTTTGAAAAGTTAACGTTGGACGTCATATCCGATGGACATATTCTCATTTTAATTTGTAGTTTTCAGTTTGAATTAGATAGATATCAAAAGATGTGGTATGAGTGTCAAGGAGACAACTCTCCATCCAAGTCATAATTAGTAAAAGTAAACCATTATAATTCAAAGTACGGTCTACAACCTTGGCTCACACAGAACAGAAAGCTATGAAGGGCCCTAAAATGACTAGTGTAAAACCATTCAAACGGGAAAAACCAACGGTCGAATCTATATAAAAATTGTGAACAGAGAACCACACCAACAAACGACAACCACTGAACATCAGGTTCCTGACTATATATTCCTATTATTGTTCTATCTCTTCGTAATATTGTCTTCACACTTTAATTGTTACATTTCTTTTCTTGTTTAGCAACACCAACTGAAGCTGGTGAATGTTGCCGTTACCGAAGTTTTTTGTATGGCCGCCGGACACATGACTCAAGATGGTGTCCAGTTTACTGTTGTTATTTCCGGTTATCTGGGACTTATGGCTGTTGTGGTGACATAACAATACGAGCACCATACCATGACAGATCGGCTTTCTGTAAAGATTGGTTTACATTCAGGTCAAACTTGTAAGTATTTATAAATATTGATTATTTCACTAAAAATTCAAATTAAAATCTGTTTAAAAGAGAGGCAAAGGATAACAAATGGTCATTCAAACCCATAAGTCGAAAATAAATAAAGCCATGCATAAACAAGAAAAAAGAAACATTACACACTTCACAACATATTACTAAAGACTAAGCAACATGAATCCCAATCAAAATATGGGGGTGAACAGGTGCTTCGGAATGGTAAGTAGATCCTGCTCCTGCTCCACAAATGGCACCCTGCGTGTTGTTCATGTTAGTAAAAACCTGGTAATAAAATATATGTTTCAAGTAATTGTCATCAACATGCAAGAATAATTCTATAATTAATTTGATTAAACAAATCTGAATATATATATTCATCAATGCTAACAATTCTAACACAATCAGTTATTTTCCTAAAACATTTGCTCAATTCCCTTTAAGTAAAGTTTATAGCTAGACTTGTAATGATTTGAGGTTACAAAAAGATCAACCCTTAAAAAAAATCCCAACAAAAATAAAAACACTTTAGAAAAACATACAAAAACATAACGAAAGTCTTGTTGGCAGATTTGTAATTTTCATATACAACACTGTATTAGAATAAGCTATGAAAGCCGATAAAGCGGGCCAGTCTAGTCTCTAGTGCCATTTAAACTTATACATGTATAGTGAGTTGAGAGTTTTAGTGATTTTCTAAAGGTGAACGAAATGATCATGCAACGCCGTATACGTCGCATACTTTTCGGAAGTCCGTATACATTTTTTTACTCATCAAAAAATCTCGTTTTTATCCCATATTCATGGCCTCACTATGAATTTGAGATTTAAAAAACCAGTTAAATCGCTTAATTATGCTTTTTTTTTAAGGCAATGAAGTGATTTGTGTCATGAATTCATACACGACATCCTTTAATGTATATATTATGTGAAAAAGAACGAAAAAGAATATTCTGTGCTCGAAAAAGTATAGTGCAGGTCCCCTCCCCATCAAAATAAAATGCATCATCCCTCCCCTGTTATACTATATGCAAAATTCACATTACACATTTAAAACACAAATCCACAGAGGTGTTTCTAGATGCTTTGAACACCAAACGTTAACCTGCTATATATTTCAAACTATAAAAAAATGTCCGTCTGTTAAGAAAATTGTAGATTCAAGATAACAGATTAATTTGAATACTATAGCTTTACTTTATGTTTGTTGTGAATCATTTATTTACACTTTATAAATGACACCTATATACATGTACTGTTCAAAAGAATGTATAGCTTGGAGATTATTAATATAATTGTTTTCTTTTGTAGGTGGGCGCCTATCTTAATAGCCATAATTGCACTACTTATTTTACTGTGTGCTGTATTTGCCTGTTGTCATTTATGTTGTTTTTGTTTCTAACGATGCATAATCTAATAAAATCCTATATTTTGTAAAAAAAATGAAACAAAATGAAGGTCTGATACAACGTTTTTTTCATATAGCTCATAAATTTCAAAACATATAATAAAATTGAGAATGGAAATGGGGAATGTGTCAAAGAGACCAAAGAGCAAACAGCCTAAGGCCACCTATGGATCTTCAATGCAGCGAGAAACTCCCGGACCCAGAGGCGTGCTGCAGTTGGCCCTAAACAAATATGTTTACGAATTCAGTAATAAAGGACGCCATACTAAATTTCGAAATATACACAAGAAATTAGAATTAAAAATCATACAAGAGTAACAAAGGCAAGAGGCTACTGATTTGGGACAGGCGTAAAAATGCGACGGGGTTAAACATGTTTTTTGAGATCTCAACCCTCCCGCTATACCCCTAGCCAATGTAGAAAAAAACCAAACACACAACAATTCGCACAGTAAAACTCAGTTCAAAAGAAATCCGAGTCCGATGTCAGAACAGGTAACAACAGAGAATATCATAAACAAAATGACAATGTTACATTAATTAACAAATGATTACTAGCAGTTATTGACATGCCAACTCCAGACCTCTGTTAAACTGATTGAAATATTATGTCTTCATCATTATGAATATCAAGTGAAATCCCTCCCGTAACGTTCAGATACACACTGTAACTGTAGTCGTCTAAACTTATCTTTGATATTGTACTATACTCTTTCAAAAAAAAAAAAAGAATGTGTTCTGTTTATTTAAAAAGTAAAATAAAAATACTAATCTGCAAAAAAAATTCAAAACGGAGAGTCACTTAACAAATGTCTAAATCTAAAACTTTCTAACTAGATAAACCTCTCACTTGTATGAAAGTTGCATATATTTCAATTATACTGAAAATAGGGTGTGAGCACAAAAAAACCCCAGAAAAATGTCATAGTTTTAGGTATAGCAGTCAACATTATGTTATAATCTTACTCAATATAAAAACCAACAACTATATGTCAACAAAGAAAATTAAAATGACTTGTAGACACTCTATAGACGAATCATAAGCAAAATTGAAAGACAAGAATATTTAAATGATTAAAGCACAATAACACAGTGGCGTGATGTATAAATACCGAGCCACGCAAAAAGGATATGAGCAAAAAAGACATGGGTTAAAATAGAGCAACTACATACCGTGTCTAAAGGTTGCACTTCTGTAAATACAGATAATGCTATTTTCCCATAGGAACTCCCTTAACGGCTAAAACTGTAAAGGAATAGACCCAGTAAGATCCCTTTTTGGCCCCAACATATAGCAGTTTTACAAAATTGTTAAAATGAAAACTTTAAACTATCTATCGGAAAGTAGAATACTTCTGTTACATAAAAATGGGCTGTTTTTTTGACAATATAAATCTGGTAATAACATCATTAAGTCCTGCTAAATTACTGAAATCTCCCTAAATTTTTGCATTTTGATTAATTTTTAGACGGTTTCCGTCTGAAATGGAAGTGGCCGCATGTGTGTTCATTCTTAATATTGAAATGTGAGTAGTATTTGATGATTATTTATAACATATACTAGTATAAAGGTTGAGAATGAACACGGATACAGCCACAATATTTGATAGATTTTTTTTTTTATTAAAGCTTGAATTTGAGTGTCTTTAATAACCAAATCAGTTAAAATATTTCACATAGACTAATTGAATCGACCGAAGTAAACACTAAAAGGGTTTAAAAAGTGTCCAAAATCTTTCATCAGATGAACCAGAATTTGGAGGACAAAATCGGCACTTACCGGACCGGACCTACTCCTTTAAAATGAAGGTTGTTGATAGAATATATCTTAGAATAGAACGATGATATGTAGATTTTTTTCAAAGGTCAAAACAGAGCTGAGCAGCATATTTTCAACATTTATATTGCCCAATCTTTTACGAGTTTTCCTCTTATAGTTGATGTGTTTCCCTCGGTTCTAGTTTGTAACCCGGATTTGATTTTGTCTCAATCCGTTTATGACTTTCGAACAGCGGTATACTACTGTTTTTAAAATTATTAAACTTATACTGAAATTTTGTAATATCCTTCACTATGGGTCTCCCTCAAATTTCGCCTCTATCTATTTGTATTTATACTGTTAGCATTCCCATTTCATGTCCATATGAGATGAAATGTAGAGATCATATCTGGAAACCAGTACGTAAAAAAACAAAATATTTAAGGAATGACTAATATTTTTTCTGTCTATGAAGAAATAACATAAAAAATTTGGTGCACACTGAATAACGCGCGTAGCGGGTTATTTAACAGTGTGCACCACATTTTTTTTTATGTTATTTCGAATAGACAGAAAAAAAATTACAGTCATTTCTTATAATTTAATTCTAAATTGTATTTTAAACCGTAGAAAACCATGAAAAAACGTTGATGACGTCATGGTCACATGACTAAATTATGTCTATGGGCTCATAACAAAATAACGTCAGCCAATCAGAAGACGCGTTACATCCAAAATTAAATTATCTATGAATAAAATACATATCCCAAAAGAAAGCGTGATTTCTGATAAAACAGCACTTGTTGAACACGAAGTCACAGTAGACTGGACTAAAATGAACGCGAAGTCATAGTTCACGTGCAGACTAAACGAAATATATTTATTCTTTCCATTTATAAGCATAAACAGGGATATGTACAAAACTTGTTGAATGCCAAATACAGAACTGTTTTGTTGTACTTATATCAATCCTTTATTCATTTATTGATGCATATGCATATCATAGTCATAAGCCTTTCCTTTACAAAATCAAAGAGGGAAAATTACCCATTTGCCCTTGTAACATAAATTAGATTTTTTCCTTTGATGTTTTTATGAAATAATTTGCTTAAAAAGTGTGGTGAGGGAAAACCATGGTATATTATATGCAAATTTATGTTGTACCATACTTTGCTAATTAAATATGCAACTCGACTAGAATCCAAAGGAAAAAAGGCGGAGCTTCAGCCATGGTATAACATATTCATTTTCATGTTATTCCATGGCTGAAGCTCCACCTTTTTTTTTTTTTAAATGTATCCGCCTCTAAAATATTTAGGAAACTGTAAAACGTACTAAAAGGTCAAGATCTTCATTTGTTTTCATTTTATAAGAAAAAGCAATAAATTATGTGTACCACATTTCAAGAAACCCTTTTCAAACTATATAGGATTGTTACGAATTCCCTTCAGTTACTAAATGTTTCTTCTTTTAGTTTGAAAAAAATAAAGTGTAAAACTATCATTTCCTTTGCGAAAATTCAATTAAATTTCGATTTAAAAAGGGGGGTACCTATACAAAAAGGAATACAAATATCTGTGAAAAAACATGATTATGGGACGTACACTATCTACGCTCCTGGATCCGCCACTGTTAAAATATTTTTTTATCATTAAAATTGTGTTTTAATAAATAATCTAATAAAATAACGGAAGAAAAGCATTTTCAATTAGATGAAAATTCTGTAAAATATGATTAATTTGTATGATACATTGAAAAAAAAAAAAAAAACAATTTTTACCGTCATTAGAATAATTATTTAATCTTTGTCGCTGGAATCCGACATTTTTGTTTACCTCAGTCTGATGACATTATGAAATTACCTACGCCTACAATCATACACGGGGCGCAAAACTAAAAAAAAAAATCGGGAAAATCCGACATTTTCTTTACTTTCTGCAAATTCAGGGGTTCTATTACATGAAATACACAGACGATCATACACGAAGCGCAAAAGTGACTTGCGCGCGCTTCCATTTAATTGGATAAAACTGTAACGTGATCAATTTCCAATATTAGTTGAAGGTCTTGAAGCTGTCAATCATTTGATTTATATTACAAATTTTATATATCATGTGTTTTACTCATTAACATATTTAAACAAACTCATCCTTCGGATTCGTTTGTTTAAATATGTTAACTCGTAAAAAGCATGGTATATATAATACTTGTACCATAAAAAAGATTACACATGTTGACATTTAGACAACTTTAATCTTGATATCTGACACCTGAAGATATTGGAAGGAATTTCCTACGTGTCGTATAAGTGTTCAAAATGGATGGAAAACTAAAAGCAAATTAATTTTATTATTCAAATGGATAAAGAGACAAATTACTTCTGGACACTTTTATTGTGTATCTCAAGTTTCTCCTTAGAGCATTTTCGAGTAATGTCCTTCACTTGGTAAGTTCGTCAATAAGGGAGCTTTTATGACGTTATTTACAAGATGGAGGGATCTGTCTGTATCCCTGCACTATAAAAGGTCAACAAACGTCTCGCATCATATTTTTTTAAACGCTCGATCATCATGAAAAGGAAATGACTATTCCCCTAAACGAACAAATGATGTTTACTAAGTTTTCAACGGAAATTGGCGTTTTCCAATAAAAACGTACTTTCTTGTCCCAGCCACTTTTAAAAAAATGTGTTTGATCTTTGCAAGTCGTTTTTGTGCAGTCAGTACATTGAATTAGATTTAACATTTTTCAGCAAAGAAACAGTTTATTTTTTAGAGGGATTGATAAGATATTGATTCCCGAATGGTCCAAAACAACCAAAATGGCATGTCCCTAGACAGCCTGTTCAACATTTATGCTCGAAAATATCGTAACAAAATGTAGAAATAAATTTTATTTTTACTTAATATAAGTTCTTTAATAATTCAAAAGTATGTTTAGAACCAACATATTTTGATAAACAGCTTTAAACATCGGATTTTTAATTTTAGAAGGTGTGTCCCTAACAAAATGTCCACTACGAAACGAAGTCATTAAAATTTGCTAATAAACAGTTTTATAAAATCAATGTAATTTCGTTTGCAAGAGATATAAACATTAGGGTCTTACAAAAGAAGTTAAACTTTTATAACGGCAATTAAATTGTTGGTAAGAAAAATCAAATGGACCAGAGTGATGCCGTATTTTTGTTAATGTCCACTACGAAACGAGTAAAATCTCCTTCATTATCTGGTTTTAAAATTATGAAAACAATATCAGTGTACAGCTTAATAAATGCTTTGATGAATACAATCAGTCTTGTTACTATTGCAATATAGGGATTGTTGGAAAAAAATAAAACATGTGAATATGTGCCCTACGGAACGGTCCCCTACGAAACAAGTATGGGAAATAAACGTTTCGTAGTGGACTCTACCACTACCATGCAGTCTTTTTTTCTACTCTTTTTTCAATTATATTCGTGCAAAAAGGGTTAATTTCATGTAATTTTTATTATGCTTTTACTAACATAGAATAGGATTGATGTCTACTACGAAACTTTTTTATCCACTACGAAACGGTTGTGTCAACTACGAAACGCATCAAAATGTCCACTACGTAACATGAGTCGTAACATGAGTTGTACCTTCATATGTGAAGTACTGTCTAATCTTTATCGATAAAAATGGTTCTACAAATAGATTTTTCTAGTATATAAAGTAAACAAACTTGAATGTGTATAGGGAGCATTTAAAATTGCAATACTATGAGTGTTTAGAAGCAGTTTCGACCCTATGAAACAGTAAACAAATTATGAAAATAATATCATTTTTAAAGAATATTTAAGATTGCACTTTTTGTTTACAAACAGGTCTCTAATAGAGGTAGACAAGTTGATTTTTCATTATTTGTAGGTCTGAAAGTCACGCTTTTTTTGAAAAACACTGAAATGCAAATGACTCGAAAGTGGTATAGTGCAGTACAGGAGTTTCAGTAAGTAAGTCACATATAGCTCTACATATCTTGGTTTCGATTTTCAAATGTAGTTCAACGTGTTCTAGATGCATACAAAATTTCAGGAAAATGGCCTCGAATATCACTGAAAGGACATTAATTGTCGAAATGTGCAATTGATGCAGTAAAATTTACACCGTTTATGTTGGAAAACAATTCCAGGTTTTATTTTGGTTAAATGCAGGGTGAAGCATCTCAAAGCTGCGTCCTATTGCAGTTTATAAAGTACATTCACTCCTGGTATTATTACATGCATTTTATATAAAATTTGGAAAATTTACATAAATTGTTCAATTCAGATTTGTTAGTGCAGACGGGTTCCGTCTAGTATATAATTCATTTCCTAATATAAAACAGCGACTGTGGAATAATTCAACCTATATTTCTATTGGTTAATTACTTTGATATTTTTACATGAAGTAAAGAAGGAAGTAACCAGGCCTTCTCGTAACGAATCTGTAGTCGCAATCTTGAATGAAATTATTTCAATGCGTAACACTGTGACCGTATTGACACTATGCAACTGTAGCAGAATTTTAAATTGTTGTTGTAATTATTCTCTAAGCTAAACCAATCGAGTGCATGAACCGATACAAATCCAAACACAGTTGATGCTTAAAATGTAAAGAAGTCAATCTAATAGAATCAAATAAAACTAAAATCATAAGCTAACAAGTTCATATTGAATTATTTCTGAAATAAACTTAATGATTGTTTAACATGCGGTTTGACAGATGGTCACCAAATGAGGAGAACACATAAAACTTTGAGGCTTTACCTACAAAGTCAAGTGTGCAGCTAAATAAAAAGAATTTGAAATCATCCAAAACTCTTAGTTTTATATTTTTTATATTTATGATATTATATATTCTGAAAATTTGGAAAATCATTGCCTGCTATAATTTAACGTTTCTTGACTCTTTTAAATGTAAAATGTGGTCTTCCATTCACAATATGTGCTCATACAAAGTTAACAGTAAATAACTTAAAAAGAGGGACGATAGGTTCCAGAGGGACAGTCAAACTCATAAATCGAAAATAAACTGACAAACAGTAGTACACATGACACAACATAGAAAACTAAAGAATGAACAACACGAACCCCAACAAAAACTAGGGGTGATCGCAGGTGCTCCGGAAGGTTAAGCAGATCCTGCTCCACATGTGGCACCCGTCGTGTTGCTTTTGATATATCAAATCCGGTAAATAGTCTAATTTGGTTGGTTACATTAATAAAAGGGAAAGGGATTGTAGTTACGACGTAAGGAACATATCCGATATCATTTGTGAAACGGTTATTCCATAACAGCCAACCAACTCGTGATGGCGTCAGTAAAATTTACGAAGAGTCAACTCCACTATTTGGAACTCTTGATTTAATAGCTTCCTTGTAAGCAACAACCCTCTATCAAGAAAATCATGACAGGAAATGCAAGCACGGGAATATAGTATCAATTGTGAGATATATACACCGTATGCAGGTGCTGCTGGAATGTTGCTACTTGGAAAGTTCATAATTGGAAAGCTGAAATCATCACTTTTGTCGTAAAGTTTTGTTTTCAATCGACCCTCATTGTCAATTTCTAGATGTAAGTCAAGATATGTGCTGGACATAACTTAAACTTCTTCCCGGATGGTACTAGCTTTATTAAAAGTATTTCCATATAGTTTTGAAACACTGTACATTGTGATGGTTAATATATTTAAACAATACACATCATATTAGAATTAGGTCGAAAGTTTATGTTTAACGACATAAACTGTGATTTAAACTCTAGGAATTTATCTTTGGGGATTTTGCTTTTTTTCTGTTTAACCGTTTTTGTTCATTAGCTGTCGAACATTATGAGGTCATCTATATCGATTTGCCTCTAGCGTCACTGACGGAGGCTGTGTCACATATCGTTTCTGGTTTACTAAAATTCGTATACCGAACCACTGGTGCTGAACGATACCGACGAAACTGTTGATCGTATGTATCGAACTGTCTGTTGAAGGTTGTGGTTTAACGGTCATAATGGAGAAGCTAAATAAACACTAGGTAGTGGTACAAAATGATTTTTCACCATATCCATTTTAATTATAAAATGAATTTGCATTTATTTTTTCCTAATTATTACCATTCTCATACTTCTCGTACATGCATCAGAGCTTTCATGTTGCAATATTAAGGAAGACATATGAACATCTGAATCATTTGCAACGTCGGATGTTTTGAAATGTGAAATGTAATTTGAAGGAACTATTTCTTTTATTAATAGCATTTTTTATCTGCATAAGGGTGAAGCCAGTGTATTATTATAATAATGCACAAGATTAAGGTCATAATTACTTTTGACGTTAAGCTTACAATTTGAAAATAGAAATAGATCCGTAATTACATAACATGGTGTATAAATCAATTATAACTCCATGAAGTACAACATACATTTCCTCTTAATTGGTCATTGTTATGAATTCATTTCGTTTGAAGAATTTAATTAGGTACGCGATTTTACTTTAATGAGTTATTTTTTTATATTATAGACTTCTGATCCTGTTGATCAAAATAAAAATAAAGTTGATTATTGATAGCTAAACCGGTACTGGTCTGAAAAGACGTTTATATACAGAGTAATAAGGGAAATTCGCCTAATTGCGGACACTTGTTCAAATCCGGAAATATGGAGACCGTCGAGGCCAATAGGCAATTTGCCAATTCCCGTCAATTGACCCTGTTATTAGAGATCCCTTTTTAGTTGTCTCCCTTATGAGGGACATTAATTTTTATTTACAATGGGGAGCTAGCAGAAACAGCAAATTTACCTGTGCGTAATGTGAGTAATCTTTAAGGTTTTCAAATCTTTTAATTACTGCATTAATTTGTTGTTAAGGTAAATACTTTTGACTTCAGAAATTGTTTTTCGTAAAATATTAGTTGAACCGCCGACACACCACTTTCAATTGGCTATCCTTTGCATTAGCAAAAGCCAATTTTGTCTGGTATGGAACCAGTCTGCTATTAATAGCAATTTTTATCTGCATAAGGGTGAAGCCAGTGTATTATTATAATAATGCACAAGATTAAGGTCATAATTAGTATGATACCAACCATGATAAAAATAAACAGGTTTAATACTATCACCAACCATTAAAATGTAGATGCATTTCTTAAGCCTGATCAAATAATTTGATAAAGTCGTTAAAACATGTAAATACTATTGCTATATTTTTGCTGGTGTATTTGCTTCCTTTGTGGCTGTTGGTAAATTTACCTCTCGCTTTGGACATGAAAGTACACCAAGAGATAAGGCATGAAAAAGAGGCAAAATATACCAAAGGTACATTCAAACTTATCAAACAAAAATAAGCTGACCACGCCATGGCTACAAAAGAAAAAGACAAACAAAACAACAGCACACAAAACGAAACAAAACGAAAACAAAAGACTCATCAATACAAACATATAGTCCAGCTGATTCGTGCATATTTTCAAAAGAATTGTGGGTTTGATGATAAAAGCATAGACTTTGCACAATGGTCGATCTACATGGTAGTCAATTTAAGCTATGGCTGCCAATCAGTCAAAATCTCAGTTACCATTTTTAAATTACAGCAAATAATATTTAAATCTAATATTTTTAAAGCATGCAAAATGTGATTCAACGTTTAAAGTAAGTCATGGTGGTATTTTAAACTTTAAACAAAATTTAAATGGCGGACATTTCAAAATGACCGCCAAAAATGTGAAAAATTAATTTATCTAAACTAAAACATGGCTCTGTTGATATTATTTTCATTCTTCGAATTGCTATTTGAAAGTTGATACTACGTTCTAAGGATTGTGTTTCCATAATTCCTTGCTGGAAGATATTTTAATCAAATATTCAAAAAATGGAAACATTCGAACGTTTTCATGACGCCTTTATGATTTGTTTGACTGTGTACCACCTACGTCACAAATGATGATTTTAAATAAAGACGATGTGGTATGATAGCTAATGAGACAAATCTCAACAAGAGACCAAATGTCACAAAAATTAACAGCTATAAGTCACCAGACGGCCTTTAACAATAAGTAAAGCCACTACCACATGTTCTACATCTCCTTGTCCGAGTCATAGTATCTTTTTTTTTAAAAATTGTCAATGGTGTGATATGTTCCTTATTTTTTTCATATCTTTATTGTCAACAAATGAGTTTTTAAACCAGTGTTATCCATCATACGGAAATGGGAAACATGATTTCATATCAAACTTTCAAATTTAGTCAAATATAAGATAAGAAAAATAAAAAAAAGATGTTGGTATACTTAACATATACCAAATTAATTTGATTTTACTGGATATGACTCATCATGGTATTTAACCAATAACACATGCTGACCGTCCATTGAACACCTGAGTTCATCCCCTAGTTTTATGAGAGGGTTCATGTTGCTCATGGTGTCTTCCTCATCTTCTTTAACATTTAAACAACAACATATTTTCACAGCAGTTTTAAAAGTGCGTACCAAGTACAACCCATTTAGCCTATGCACAACTCTTCACCACATTTGAAAAAGAAATGTACATAAAATCATTATCATCCCACATTTTTATCTACCACTAGAGTATATCTTTCAACCATATTTTATGAGCTCATACAAAATGCTGATACCTTTGTGATAAATATCCAATAGGATATATATCCATTTCTGTAAAAGACTTCCTATGTATGTGCTGTATTTGTGTGATATTATTAATAACATTCAATACGATAGCCCGGGCTTCTTGTTTTACAAGTGTTTAATTCAACTCATTGCTTGATCTACATATACCATTTTTTCAAATGACGTTTACAACACTAGAACTGTATAGTTACTGGTATATCACATACTATATCACATAGACACTATGATAAATGGGATAAGAAAATCCTAAGAACCAAAGAATAAGCAGCATAATAACACTTTTATACATTAGAAGGGACATTATCTTAACCTTCTAACATAAAATGCTCGTAAAAATGTCTACTTCAATAATTAATATTACAAATCAGTAGAGGTGACGTGGACTCAATTTATCCTAATTAATTTTTTCTTTGACTGTTACATAGTTTACCACTGTCTCGTTCCTCAATTAGAATTATTTGAGGATCTTCGTATAAGAATGAGAAGTAAACATGCTGTAACTTCATGGATATATCTTGTTCATGATGCATGAGCGCCTGTGAATAGAATCTGTTGTTCACGAAAAACTATGTTCAATTACAGCTTTCTAACAAATCACGTAAGCTTCTCAATAATGCCATTACTCTGTATATATCTCTAAAGCAAAATGTTCACCATGTTCCACTGTTCCGTTTTGGCATCAGCACCAACAAAGAAAGATTGATCACAAATAATAATTGATACATGTCAAGGAAAACAATTTACACATTGCTGGATTGTATTTAGAGAATGTCGATTCGTAGTAACAGATTTGATCTCTTCCTGAAACATTATTCAATGCGGATGGCTATTTGTCTTGGCTTTAATGCGTGGACTGATGTCAAGACATACTTAATATTTGCATTGCCATCTGCTTCAACCTATCTTTGTTACCATTTTATTGACTTGTGTATATATACCATGTACAAAGAGAGTTGACTAGTTTTACCAAATTAACATACATGTTTTTCTGGCAAGACAGAGTGCTATCCATAAAACAGTTTTACTAGATGTAAGTATGAAACGCATTGCTAATTTTGGTTAGTGCTAGGATATTTCTTAATCTTTGCTAATATTACTTGTTACTATGTCATAGCAATAGTACGATCAGCTCTGCTGGCACCTTATATATTGGTCAAAGTATCAGAGAATATAAGAGAAATGCAAACATTTCGAACCATTTGGGTTAAGACGAATTATCCAAGTTAGACAGAAAAAAGCTGAAAAAAGTCAATTTTTGTTGTTTTTTTTTTTTTTTTTTAACAACATAATAATATTTATTCATCTAATCTTGCATGTTACAAATTTCACCAAGAGCCCAAGCTTCTCTTGATTTACCCTGTTATACTCCACTGATTATCCGGGAAATAAACAGCTGATCCAACTTATTAACTTATAAAGAATAATATAAAGGATGTATAGTTTTCTTATGCAGAGATTTATCAATGCTAAAAATTCTTTCTAATTGACAATAACATTCGACATCATGATTTATATGCATCTATTCTTTTATTAAATTCATTTTCAAAAATACTAAAGACATCAACAGTTTTTGTTCTCTGCTCGGATACATAGTATGACTTATAAATAGAAAAACTTAATACTGTTAGTATATAATTCAAAAAATAATATTTACTATCTGTGATTTTATATCCAAATACCAGATGTTGTAATTTAATATCAAAATCTATTTTACTTCTTTTTAAGAGTTCATAGACTTTTTGCCAAAATTTATTCAAATATCTACACTTCAGAAAATAGTGAGCATAATCTTCTTCTTGCTCACAAAAATTACACTTATCTGTCTTAGTTACTTTCCACTTCTTCTTGCTCACAAAAATTACACTTATCTGTCTTAGTTACTTTCCACTGCAATAACAGTCTTTTAGTCGGAACAATATAATGTAATAATTTACATCTAAATATTTTTAATTTATTTTCAGTCATATATTCAAAAATAAATTTGTACAATGTATTCATATTAAGAGTTTCTTGTATTGGTCGGATTCTAAGCCATCTGTTTATGCCTATTGACGACTCTAGTTTTAAACTTATCAAAGAGTTATATAACATTTTATTTGTTAATAATGTAGTCTGGATAAAATTATTTTTCCATATGATTTTATTTCTCTGAATATTAACTGTAGTTTTGACAGAATTCTCCTTTTGGACAACTTGAATCCATTCTGCTGGTATAGATTTTTGAAATTTTTGAAATTCGGCCATCCAGTTTATTTTGTACTTTAATTTGTTTAGAATGTAGATTTCCGATAATGACATTTTATCATCTAAGATATCATTTATGTAAATTAGATCACTCCTAATCCAGTTCTCAAATATAATTGGTTTATTACCAAATTTTATAGATTTATTTCCCCATATTACTTGCTTTCTAACATCGACAAATGTGTCTGGTTGGTTTGTTTGCCCCCGCCAGTCAAATTCCAAGACTGTATTACTTCTTTATAAAACGCAGGAATATCTTTAAGATATCTTAAAGATTTAATATCACTAAAATTCATATTAAATATTGAGAAAATATTGTTTGAAACATTTAAGTATTTAAATGGTATAAGCTTCCAAGTCGCAAGTTTACCGTTTACCAATCTATTTACCCATGATGCTTTTAAAGCCACAAAATAACTCTTAAAGTCTACCATGTTTAGACCCCCCCTTCTCATATGGACCAATCATCATGTTTCTTTAAACCTTGTTTGGTTTCCCATCCCAAATATATTTGTAGCTACCGTTTTCTATTTCTTTTAGATAATTTTCTGGAGTTAGACAGACGCTTCCCAAGAAAGTAAACAAAGGCAATATTAAAGTCTTTATAATTAGGATTTTTCCTAAAATTGAAAGATTTCGTTTTTTCCATATCATAAATAATTTATTCGTCTTTTTTATTTTACCATTCCAGTTTAAAGTTTTGCATTCTTCTTTGTCATGTCCGAAAAACACCCCTAACGCTGTAATAGGTTTATCTCCCCACTTAATCCCTTCAATTTTATCTTTACAAGATTTCAATTTCCCAATCCATAATCCCTCTGTTTTATTTCTATTTAGTAGTAAACCTGAAAAGGAACCAACAATTTCTATTTCGTTCATTGCAGCTACCACATCGTTTTTATCTTTGCAAAAAAAGTGTTGTGTCGTCTGTGAAATCTTGATACTATGACTTTTCCCATCTAATTTTATATTTATTCCTTTTACATTTTTATTATTCCTTAATCTCTGGGCCATAATTTCAACAGCCAAAACAAATAAAAGAGCCGATAAAGGACAGCCTTGTCTTATTCCACGTGAATTTTTGAAAGTTTCTGATACCCACCCATTGTTCATAACACATGTTTGTATATCTGTGTACATTGCTTTAACCCAGTTAATAAATGAATCGTTAAAACCAAAATATTTCAATGTCACAAACATGAAATCTCATTCCAATGAATCGAATGCTTTTGTAAAATCTACAAAAAGTGATGCCCCCTCAATATTGCATGTGTCTGCGTAGTCTATTACATCTTGAATTTGCCTCAAATTAAACCCAATAAATCTATTTTTAACATAACCGGTTTGATCTTCATTAATAATTTTTGGAAGTACCTTTTTTAATCTTTAAGCTAGAACATATGACAAAAGTTTAAAATCTACATTTAGAAGTGAAATTGGACGATAGTTTTCCAAAAGAAAAGGATATCCTTTTTTAAATATCAAAGTTAATATACTGGTACGTTGTGAGTATGATAGCCTTTGTTTATCGTAGCCGGTATGTAGAACATCCTCAACTAAAAATTTAAGTTTATCCCAAAATTGTCTATAAAATTCAACCGTTAGACCATCAAGCCCTGGTGATTTATTTAGTTTCATTTTATAGATGCCTTGTGTACATTCCTCTTCTGTAACTTTTCAATCGCATATCAGTTTATCCTTTTCGTCTACTTTGTTTTCTTGTTTTGTGTCATTGATATATTTTTCAGTTAAATTTTTATTTGCAGATTTTACATTATACAAGTTTTCATAGAAATTTTTTATTTTATGGAGTAAATTTTCTTGATTAGTAATAACTTCCCCATTCTCTCCTTTTAGTTTGTTTATTGATGTTTTCACTTTCCTCTTCTTTTCTAGACCGAGGAAGTAGGAATTGTTCTTTTCCCAAAACTCAACCCATTTTTCTCTAGATCTAATTTGTGCCCCTTTTGCCTTTTCTTTATAAATTTTACTTAATGATTTTTCTATATCTTTAATTTCTTTTTCCAAATTATGATTTTCACTATTGTTTCTCTCATCCATAAGTTCCATCTTTTGTTCCAGATCTTGTTCTAAACAACGCCTTCGCTCTCTTGTTAACTTCGCTTTATTTCTACAGTAAGTTGTAGTAACTTCTCTTACCTCAATTTTAAATCCATCTCATAAAAGCCTACAATCTACTGAGTCTTTTTTAAATATATATTTATCAATTAAACATTTTATACGTTCTTGATAATCTTTATTTTTTTAATACTGAGTTATTTATTTTCCAATACCCATTTCCCCTTTCTGATAACCCTGGCTTAAATTTTAAAAATACATTTTGGTGATCAGTAGACTGTATAACAGCCGGTTTAATTTTACACCATTCTATAAGAGGTAAAAATTCTGACCCAATAAAAATCATGTCTAGTCTACTAGCTTGTGATTTATCCTTTCTTCTCCAAGTAAATTGCTGTTTATTTGTGTTTAAATTTCTCCAAACATCCGTTAATTTGTTAGTTTTTATTAATTGCTTTAATCCGTTAACAGGTTGAATAAATTTACCAGGACATAAAAACTTTCTATCAATTGGTTTAAGTGCATCAATAAAATCTCCCTTAGTAAATGTATACCAAGACTGTGTTCTTTCAAACTATCGCTTACTTTTTTTAAAAATGAAGTTTTACAGTTCGGTGCATATATGCTGGAAAATGTGAAAATAGAATTATTTAATTGCACATTAATAAGTACAAATCTCCCTTCACTATCACTAAATTTATTTATAAATTCAAAGCTCAGTGACTTTTTAATTGAAATAGCTCGACCCCTACTAGCTGTTGTACCGTTACTGCAAAAGGTTTCATATTCCGTTTTATTTTTGATTTCTCTTTCGATATTTTCGTCAAAATGTGTTTCTTGTAAAAATGTAATTTGACTTTTCAGTGCTTTTATCCATTCTATAACTCTATTCCTTTTCCCCCTAGAACCGATGCCGTTTACATTGAGACTACATACATTAATTGTATTTGCTAAAGCCATTATTAAAGTTACAAATTAATGATATTATTAGCTTTGATATATAAACTATAGTACACCTCATATTTACTTTAAGATTGACATAAATATACATCATTTTACTAAAGTCATATTTATGACACAATTTTCTATAAAATAAAAACATATTATATTTACCAGTAGGTATACCCTGGTGTGACCTCCACATAATTATTAATACGCTACTAAACCACGAGTATATCGTGTACCCTTTACTACATGTAATTGATACATACCAATAAAGATAATTGGCTAATTTCGGAAAAAAGACATACATAAATTTTATACATTCCCTCTGTGATTTATGTGCTTTCGATTGTGATTACAATCTATCAGATATTTTATTTATCAAAACATCATGTATTTGATTAAGTTGTGTAAAGGCAATGTTTGTCCAACGTGTGTGTATGATTCTCTAGTCGTAGTTGTTGGCAATATTGTCAATGGCTGGTGTTGTAAAACCACCAGAGTTCGCGACAAGTTACACATATCCAATATTGAACAGATGGAATCTTCTAGTTCCGTCACTGAAGATAAATGAATAATTGTATCATACATAAACAACCATTGTAAACTGTACATTTTGTCATTTACTACCTCCTTAACTGGTCTTGATCAAACTGTAAAACGGTCATATACATTCAGAGATGGTTCTAGTCGAGTTGATTGTAGTATATATGAATGGAAGACCACATTTTACTTGTAAAAGAGTCAAGAAACGTTAGACAATGATTTTGCAAATTTTCAGAATATTATATCATAAATATAAAAAAATATAAAAACTAAGAGTTTTGGATGATTTCAAATTCTTTTTATGTAGCTGCACACTTGACTTTGTAGGTAAAGCCTCAAAGTTTTATGTGTTCTCATTTGGTGACCATCTGTAAAAACCGCATGCTGAACAATTATAAAGTTTATTTAAGAAATAATTCAATATGAGCTTGTTAGCTTATGATTTTAGTTTTATTTGATTCTATTAGATTGACTTCTTTACATTTTAAGCATCAACTGTGTTTGAATTCGTATCGTTTCATGCACTCGATTGGTTTAGCTCAGAGAATAATTACAACAACAATTTAAAATTCTGCTACAGTTGCATAGTGTCAATAAGGTCACAGTTCTACGCATTGAAATAATTTCATGCAAGATTGCGACTACAGATACGTTACGAAAAGGGCTGGTTACTTCCTTCTTTACTTCATGTAAAAATATCAAAGTAATTAACAAATAGCAATATAGGTTGAATTATTCCAGTCGCTGTTTTATATTAGGAAATGAATTATATACTAGACGGAACCCGTCTGCACTAACAAATCTGAATTGAACAATTTATGTAAATTTTTCAAGTTTTATATCAAATGCATAATAATACTAGGAGTGAATGTTCTTTATAAACTGCTATAGGACGCAGCTTTGAGATGCTTCACCATGCATTTAACCAAAATAAAACCTTGATTTGATTTCCAACATAAACGGTGTAAATTTTACTGCATCAATTGCACATTTCGACAATTAATGTCCTTTCAGTGATATTCGAGGCCATTTTCCTGAAATTTTGTATGCATCTAGAACACGTTGAACTACATTTGAAAATCGAAACCAAGATATGTAGAGCTATATGTGACTTACTTACTGAAACTCCTGTATTGCACTATACCACTTTCGAGTCATTTGCATGCGTTCAATAAAAGCGTGACTTTTAGACCTAAAAAAAAATGGAAAATCAACTTGTCTAAAATTCTATTTCAAGAGTTATTTTGAATATCCCTATTTTAGACCTGTTTGTAAACAAAAAGTGCAATCTTAAATACTCTTTAAAATGATATTTTTTCATAATTTGTGTACTGTTTCGTAGGGGACGAAACTGCTTCTAAACACTCATACTATTGCACATTCCAGTTTGTTTACTTTATATACTAGAAAAATCTATTATTTTTCTGAATTGGAGAACCATTTTTTATATCGACAATGACTAAACAGTACTTCACATATGAGGGTACAACTCATGTTAAGTAGTGGACATTTTTATGCGTGTCGTAGTTGACAAAACCATTTCGTAGTGGACAAAAAGTTTCGTAGTAGACATCAACCCTATTCTATATATGTTAGTAAAAACATGATAAAAATTACATGAAACTAACCCTTGTTATTTGTTTTGCACGAATATAATTGAAAAAAGAGTAAAAAAGACTGCAGTGTAGTGGTAGTGTCCACTACGAAGCGTTTTTCTTCCATACTTGTTTCGTAGGGGACCGTTTCGTAGGGAACATATTCACATGTTTTAATTTTTTCCCAACAATCCCTATATTGCAATAGTAACAAGACTGATTGTATTCATCAAAGCATTTATTAAGCTGTACACTGATATTTTTTTTATAATTTTAAAACCAGATACTGAAGGAAATTTGACCCGTTTCGTAGTGGACATTAACAAAAACACTTTGGTCCATTTGATGTGCTCAATTTTTCTTACCAACAATTTAATTGCCGTTATAAAAGTATAACTTCTTTTGTATTAAAGACCCTAATGTTTATCTCTCTTGCAAACAAAATTACATTGATTCTATAAAACTGTTTATTAGCAAATTTTAATGACTTCGTTACGTAGTGGACATTTTGTCAGAGACACACCTTCTAAAATTAAAAATCCGATGTTAAAAGCTGTTTATTAAAATATGTTGGCTCTAAACATACTTTTGAATTATTAAAGAACTTATATTAAGTAAAAATAACATTTATTTCTACATCTTTTTACGATATTTTCGAGTATAAATTTTGAACAGGCGGTCTAGAGACATGCCATTTTGGTTGTTTTGGACCATTGAGGAATCAATATCTTATCAATCCCTCTAAAAAATAAACTGTTCCATTGCTGAAAAGTGTTAAATCTAATTCAATGTACTGACTGCACAAAAAATAGTTGCAAAAAAAGCCCATTTCCGTTGAAAACTTAGTAAACATCATTCGTTCGTTTAGGGGAATAGTCATTTCCTTTTCATGATGAGCGAGCGATTAAACAAATATGATGCGAGACGTTTGTTGACCTTATATAGTGCAGAGATACAGACAGATCCCTCCATCTTGTAAATAACGTCAAAAAAGCTTTTTATTGACGAACTTTCCCAGTGAAGGATATTACTCAAAAATGCTGTAAAGAGAAACTTGAGATACACAATAAAAGTGTCCAGAAGTAATCTGTCTCTTTAACCATTTGCTATAAATATATTTAAGTATTGAAGTCACTTGTCATCGCTATCTATAAAAACTGTCCTGGTTCACGTAGATATCGATATAAAGTAAATAATAAAATGAATTTGCTTTTAGTTTTCCATCCATTGTGAACACTTATACGACACGTAGGAAATTCCTTCCAATATCTTCAGGTGTCAGATATCAAGATTAAAGTTGTCTAAATGTCAACATGTGTTATCTTTTTTTATGGTACAAGGGCAAATGGGTAATTTGTGTGATTTATTTGCAAAAACATAGACTTCTTTTTTTGTTTTGGAAAAGAAAAACTTTTTTCCCCGGCGAACATGGATTAAATAGTTGTTTCTGATGTGTTCCTGTTAATAAAATTAATCTTTGTTATACTTATATTGTAGATAGAGTTTAGATATACAACACAAAACAGTATTTTTGGTGGGTAGTGTTGACTGAATACATTGTATATGATCATGCAATATTGTTTTTTTTTTTACAATATAATAGAATTTTACGCAAATGTCATACAGGTGAGAGATTTAGCTTTCTATTTAACCAGGTGTAATCCACCATCTTCTACATAAGACTACGGACTTTCCGTTTTGAATTTTCCTCTGAGTTTGTTATTTTTATTTTTATTATTTTACCTTTTACTACACTTACCCGCCAAAGTAAAATATACAGATATTTACATCAAGTTTTATAAGACCTGACGAGACTTAATGTTAAGTACCAAACACCCTTTTTATGTCGATACATGGAGTTTTTAACAAGTTTAAAATTATGAAGACGCCTGTCCTGTTTTTGAGATAATGCATATGTTTCCTTTTACATGCTTTTATTCGATTGATTACCTTTACAATGAAATGTACCTACGCCAATATTCATTTATAACTCTGTATATAACCGTTTGGGTTGTGTATGCAGTTCTTTCTCCACGATGTTTTGTGCGTGATATTAAAAGATTAAGGTTCTCATAAATTGTTAAGTTGCACTGTCCGATATAACATATATTCTTAACAAATTGAAATGAGATGCAAATTGGTTTAGTCAAGTATATAATGCATTTCCTCATTTAGGACAACAACTTCCAGAACAATAAGAACCAACACGTTGTTGACTGATTAATTTGACATTTTCCACATGAAAATAATACTTAACCGACACCTGTTGTTTTTCATTAAATTATTTCCATATGTAGTACAGTGACACTTTACGAATTGCACAATTGCAGTATAATAACAAAAGTTTTTAGACGGATCTTCATTTGCTGCAATTATAGTCTTACGTAAACTAATTGTCGGGACGAGGAAATACTAATCAATTTAGATGATATTAAATTGTAAAGAATTACGATTTTAATAGAGTTTGATTAGACTAAAATTGTATGTTTATAACATGCATAAGAAATTATGTAAAATTGAGATTCGAACTACCCACGCAATACAAAAAGACAAAATCAAACGTTATCAATCATCGGAACATGTGAAAAACAATTTCCTTTTTTGCTGACTAGGAATATAGGTATTTTCCTAGGGAATTTGTGGGTAAAACCGGTTTTTTATAGCTATCTCAACCTCCCACCTGTATCCAAGTTCTTAATAGTTCCGTTATATAGACAAAAAGGTTGAATAACCAAAACATATTTAATATATTATTATGGTAAAATTGGCATTTAGTAGTCGAAACTATGAAATATAAATCACATGCCCTTAGGTGATTTTTGGTATGTACTGTTAGTCACTGTTGGTCATATAGCCCTGATAGATTTTATGTATTTACACTTCCCGGGGCTAAAACGCTTAGGTTTTAGCGTTCCTGGGAAAGGCAAATCCAGCGTTTCGGAAAGATGGTATTTATAGAGTGCTATTCTAATTTTAGGTGTTCATATTGCAAAGTTTCTGGCTAATGTACGTAATTGAACAGTGATTTATTGTATAACTTCAATATTTACAAGTTGTCACTACAGGTAGCCCAAAACAATGCTAAGGTGCATACCCAATCGGTCAATGTTGACAAAAAAAAAGACTTCATCTATTCCCTGTTCAAAGCAATTTTTGGATTTTCTTACTATTCAATATTCATCTTTACTTCAATTCTGTCTTTCACCAAGTCAGAAAAATGGCAGTTGTTATCTTTTAGTCCGTTTTTGTGTGGTTGCATTGTGGTTTAAATTTTGTTACACTTCAGTGTTTCTTTTTTTTCTATGTTGTCTTCCTATTATAGTTGATGTGATTCCTTTGGATTTACTTTGTAACGCGGATTTTTTTTCTCTCAATCGATTTATGACTTTTGTACAGCTGTATACTACTAAAATGAAATGCTCCCCGCACGTTTGATAAGCTAGGTCATCCAGGAAAAATAGTTAATGTCAAATTTGGCTATGGTAAACGAACAGCTGCTACAACAAATGAAATTTGCATATGGTCATCTTTTGTACAGATATTTCACATTACTTCATTTTTCTATAGGATGTCATTCTTAATGATGGAAAGATTAAACCAAAGGGGGAAACCAACTGCCTCTTTCACACATCAAAAGGCAAAAGAAACATTAAACTAAAGAAAAACATAATAACGAGTTCGTACCAATATCCTGATATCCTGTAATACCAATGTCCTGGTATCAAACAAATACATGTATTCTTTTTCTGATTTCTGTTAGCTACGCATATTATACTGACCACAGAGCCCCTGCAGCCTTCGTATTATATTGTAGTATCTGTGGATATCGACAATGTAACTATATTACAGAGTCATTGACTCCATAAAGTCTTTCATGGTATCAAACAGTGGTCGGTATGATAAAGGTCATCTATCTGAATTAATCAGTGACTTAATCCCTAGTCATCGAAGTTAATGCAGTTTTATGTTGCTCTAGACTAACTAGTTGTATTATTGGGACACAGAGGATCCACCATTTTTACTATATCCTGAAATGGGTTAAATAGATGTCGAGGACTAATGATATATTTTTTATTCGGCCTCCCGTTTCCTTACCATTAGTAGTATTTTGTAGTGATGTGTAGATGACGACCAAATACATTTATAATTATGACACTGATATACTACCGTTGTGATGATCTTTATCTATCGACTATCATATTAAAATCCACCGTACTTTGAAAATCAGAATTGCCGGTTTCTTTCATTTAAGTAGAAAACCATACATCAATGGGTCTCTGTATGTCGGTTGTCCTATGTTGGCAATCATACCACGTGTTCTTGATTCAAATTTGTTTCATATTGCATTGTTGTATTTGACACTAGCGAATTTTACTTAGTAAAGAATTGAAGTAGTTTCGTTTCGATATCTCTATTATCAAGTGTCGTCGCTTACGGGTTTCCAATTTCCGTTCCACGGAAAAAATTAATGTATTTATACTGTATGCAAATTTCTCTGCAATTACGCAAGTTCCAGTTAACAATGACATCTCAATTTAAAAATCAAATAGAGGTCACAATTAAAAAGTGATTGTTGCATAACGTCAGAAGGTCTTTCGGGGCAGATCTAAGCAGTTAGGATTCTACTTCGTCAGAATTATCTCCCCATTACGCCAGTTCATTTTCACAATCGTAGAAATGGAAGCCATTGTAGGGATGACGCGCTACCAATTTTGCTCATGGAAACCGATAAACTTATCCACATTGCACCATTACGATCCTTATATGTCAGTTGTATTTTAAAAGACAAATGTATCAACTAGCTAATGAGCATCAGTTAATGATCTTGTCTGCATTGATTCAACTTAAAACTATTGTCTGATCGGTTGTCAGGTGGAATTTTCGAAAATTCATAAATATTTAAAAAAATTCCAATTAAAAATTTCGTGGAAGGGCAGACTAGATTTTTTTAGTAGTGTATAAAGACTATAAACCCTAGTTTTCACACACAAAAAAATATATTTTTTCAAAGATATGCATTTTCATTATCCAATTTGAAAGACTGTCGTCAAGTACTTTCAGTAAAAAAATAGCTATTCGAACACAGATTCTGTGTTTTTGTGACTCATTAGATAGGTATTTCACTTGACCCATATATTTCATCTTTAGTACTGTTATTTTTTTGTGTTATAAAGTCAATCTGTAGCTTTTATATATAAAAATAATAGAATCTGAAGCGAGACGATGTATGAAATAATCTTACTTTGTACGATATCAAGACAAAATATTCAACTCAAACACGCCCTAACATAAAAAGGTGCACTCGATTTTCTCTTTTCGATACAATTGTTACCCATTTTTTTGATTTTTTTCTCGAGTCACATAATGGAAGGGCAGACACGAAAATTTTTGAACTAATAGATTGGTATGTTTTCCGTCCGTGGTAATTTTTTCAAAAAAATCGGAGGTTATGCATTTTCTTCATCCAACTTGAAAGATACCCATGTCGTCGACTTGAAATCTAATTGTTCTGCTTTGGAAACTTATGCAAATGGTGTTTTTAAAATAAAACACCTCGCAATTGAGAAGAAAATTGTAATTTTGTTTGTTTCTTTTAACTTTTTAAAATTTTGTCACTACAGTAAACAATACAGTATACATTTATCGCCTTCTCTAACAAAGAGCTTGGATTCTTTTGTTCTATTTCAACCGGGTTTCCGACTGTAAGGTCATTCGGAGACAAAATTCTGCAAAACACCGAAAGTGTAATTACGTTTTAAATTTGCTTGACTTTTCATCCATACTATCAAATGTTTTAATAATCCTGGTACCTTTAATAACTATTTACGCCACTAAGCCGATGCCACTGCTGGTGGACGTTTTGTCCCCGAGGGTATCACCAGCCAAATAGTCAGCACTTCGGTGTTGACATGAATATCAATTATATGGTCATTTTTATAAATTTCCTGCTACAAATTTTGATTTTTTTTTCTGATCCGAGGAATAGATTACCTTAGCCGTATTCGGCAAAAACGTTTTGGAATTTTGTGTCCTCAATGCTCTTGAACTTTGTACTTGTTTGGCTTCATAACTTTTTTTTATATAGATGAAAAACGCGTCTGGCGTATTAAATTATAATCCTGGTACCTATATAATACATCTTTGATTCTAAAACGGACCTGGTTTTACAGTTTTGAATTTTTACCTTACTCTAATGTCTCGTACATGCATAAGACCTTTGATGATGTAATATTAAAATAATTTGCAGCATTTGATGTTTTGAAATCTGAAAAGAAATTCGATCAACTATTTTTCTGTTACGGTTTTTATGTGTTAGTATCATTATCTTCATAAGGAGGACAATTGTTTATTTTACGATAATAGATAAGCTGATGGTTTTAAATTACTTTTTGCATTCAGATGACAATAGGTAAATCGAATTTTTTCGTACAGATAACATGGTTTATCAATTAATTATAATTCTATGAAATATAACATAAATTTCACTTAATGGTCAAAGTGAAACCATATCGTTTGAAGATTTTAATCAGAAACGAGATCTTACAGTATGTGATCTAAGTTATTTATAAGTTGGTAAATTGCTTTCGATCTACGAAATTTTGTGATTTCTTATTTTAGTTAGGATTTTACAGTTACATTATTAAAAATATCTTTACATGAGTAAAAAACTGTCGAGAAGGATGTTTCTCAGTTTTCAAATAAAATCACAAAATCATAGTTTTAGTATCCATTCGTTTGATGTGTTTGAGCTTTTGATTATATCCCTTGCTTAGGGATTATCCGTTTAAAATGTTCCTCGGGGTTTGATATATTTGTTATCTTACTTTTGTGTGAAAAATTAATTGGAGACAAAAAATGACAGTTGATTGAACTAAAAAATCTCAATTAAAAGTTTGCGTTCGTGCTATAAGTATAAAAAAGAAGATGTGGTTTAATTGCCAATGAGACAACTCTTCACTAGAGACCAAAAGACACAGAGATCAACAATAATAGGTCATCGTACGGCATTCAACAATGAGCAAAGCTGATACCACATAGTCAACTATGATAGGACCCGAAATGTAATGTAAAACATTTCAAACAAGAAAACTAACGGCATAACTTATGTACTAAACAATGAACGAAAACCATTTTTTTTAACACATCAACAAATAACCACCACTGAATTACAGGCTCATGACTTTGGACAGGCACATACATACATAATGTGGCGGCGTTAAACATGTAAGCAAGATACCAACCCTCCCTTATCGTGGACAGTTGTGTAACAATACAACATAAGAATGAACTATAAAAATCAGTTGAAAAAGGCTTAACTCATAAGATAGCAACAAAAAGAAACACTTCTAACAAAACCACACAGTTGACGTGGCTGGGTTCTTGTATATCCCAACAACGAAAAGATATTAAGTACAGATCTGAGAGTACTCGCTGTTACCAACAGCTAGTTCAAAGCCATTAACAACATATAAAAATATCTGCATCTAAGACTAAATTATCAATCAGTACACATCCAACATCATATGGCTTTAGTGTTAAGACTTCATAGCCAGTCAGAGTAAAAAATGATCTTTCCTGCTCTCAAGCACAGTCCCAGTCACCTCTAGGGTTCAACAAGAAACAGTCTTAGGTCCAGTCCTATTCCTGACTCATCTTTATGACCTTCTTGTCTACCTTATATGTGGATAAGGATCTGCTTACCCTTCCGGAGCACCTGGAATCACCCACAGTTTTTGGTGGGATTGGTGTTGCTAAGTCTTTAGTTTTCTATGTTGTGATTTGTGTACTGTTATTTGTTTGTTTCTCATTTTTTTTTCTAGCCATGGCGTTGTCAGTTTTTTTTTTCAATCTATGAGTTTGACTGTCCTTCTGGTATCTTTTGCCCCTTTTTTACTCATTGCAAACTAAGATTATTTGCTGATGACAGTATCATACACATTCCAGTGAAATCCCAGGGTTGCCGCCTTAAACTGTAAGCAGATCTGCATGCAGTAGCGAAATGGGAAATGGACTGGTTTTCAAATATTTTGGTTTGAGCGTTCCTGATGAAAGAAAACCCAGAAAAGACTTTCGGACGCATGAAATAAAAAATTTAAAAAAAAAACGTGTTGTTTTCGATTTTCTGAACAGACCTTTCCAATGGCAGTTTGCATGGTAAATTGTTTCTTTCAAAAACAGTAATAATAAAACAATTGGAAAAAATATGAATGCATTTGACTGTAGAACAACATTATCTGTATTCATATTGAAGGTACACTAGACAATTGTCCAAAAGTAAAATGATCTCTATATCCCCTCCAATTCTAAAAATAATCTGCCCGTACAGCTTTAATTGTATATTTAACCTCATTATTGTACAGATAAAAACAGCTTGAATGCTGCAATATTAAAGAAGTAAAATAATCAAGTATTGGATGTTTTAAAAATGTGAAAACAATTCGATACAAGTATTGCTTTCTGTTCGTTTCATTGTTTTTGATAAATAACAGCTTAATATTGATAGTAGAGAGCAAATGTTAAGGGTTCGATAATGAATAAGAAGAGGTCAAAATAACTCTGACAATAGGAACATCAAAACGGATTCATTTTGCATTTGATGCATCAATCAATTTTGGATCTATGAAGAACAGCATAGATTACTTCTTTATTTGTAAATTAAATTAGTTCATATTGTTTGATGATTTAAATCTATAAAGTTATCTTGATCTTTGTTATTTAGAGTATGGTAAAGTGCTTTCGATCAATGCAATTGTGCGATCTTTTTTTTCTTGATTATCAAGCATAAAGATACACCATTTTCTTAGTAAGGGATCATCTGAATGAGACGATTTTAATTTTAAAATTATCAATTTCCCACACGTTAAGCTGTGGGTACACCTTACATGATAGCTCGAACGGACGCTGAATGGACAAACAAAGAATCATTTGACAATAATTTATCCGTTTGCAGTCTGTCGGTGACCTTAAAATTATTAATGAGTTTCCGAATAACTGGTTTTAGTTTATTATTCAAAGTGCTTATACTCAAAGTTCCATCATAAATGTCTGATAAATTCATGACCCAAAAAATTTGAACTACCAATTATTGGTGTTTCTGACGCAACATTTTAAAATGTCTTTTAAGCATTTAACATACGGTACTTATCTGTTTTGTCCGTTATCCTTCCGTTCATGTCCGTTTCACATCCCTTCATCATTCGTTTATCCGTTAAACGTCCGGTAAAAGTCCGTTGGTGAATTGGTCTACCGGACCTCCAACAGATATACAACGGCCAAATAACGATTACAAAACGACCGAGTACTGTAAAACAGACGCCCATCGAACACCTACTGGACGTTCAACGTACTCTTCATCCGCTGAATGTCCGTTCGAAATTTTAACATGCTCAAAATTTACCACCGGACAGAACGAATGTCGACGGATAAAACGGACGCTGAACGGATATGAAATTATATGGATGGACATCTAACAGCAGGGTGGTACATCTGACGGACATGAATGAATTGAGAAGAACGTTATACATTAACCGTCCGTTGGCGCAATCCGATCAGGTGTGACTGGGGCCTTACCAGCAATATACACAGTTCACCTGCATAAGGGATATACATTTCTGAACTCATTCGGTATTCAATAGCTTGCAGCTGCTACCCAAACTGTGTACAAATTCACCAGTGCAGTCTGAGCAGAAAGTTGGTGAACCAGGGGTATGTCAAAGAACGTCGCGTCCTTTTTCTAAAAACAACCCAGTTAATTGAAAACTATCAAGACCTTGTCAATAAATATTTCGCAGAAAATTGATATATCATCATATATAAAAGAGGGACGAAAGATAAGGGACAGTCAATATAAACAAGAAGATGTGGTATGTTTGCCAATGAGACAACTATCCACAAAAGACCAAAACGACACAGACATTAACAACTATAGGTCACCGTACGGCCTTCAACAATGAGCAAAGCCCATACCGCATAGTCAGCTATAAAAGGCCCCGATAAGACAATGTAAAACAATTCAAACGAGAAAACTAATCAAACTCATAAATCGAAAATAATCTGACAACGCCATGGCTAAAAACGAAAAAGACAAACAGACAAACAATAGTACACATGACACAGCATAGAAAACTAAAGAATAAGCAACACGAACCCCACCAAAAACTAGGGGTGATCCCAGGCGCTCCGAAAGGGTAAGCAGATCCTGCTCCACACGTGGCACCCATCGTGTTGCTTATATGATAACACATCCGATAAACAGTCTAATTCGGTAGGTCACATTCATAAAAGGGAAGGGGATTGTAGTTACGACGTAAGGAACATATCCGATATCATTTGTGAAACGGTAATTCCATAACGGTCAACCAACTCGTGATGACGTTCATAGATAGTGACAAAGGCATTCAAGACTCGACTATCAATAAATTTATTATAAAATTACATGTTTTCAGACATTATCACAGAACCGGTAACCCCACCATGTTCAGTATGTATGTTAATCAAGACAACATTAGTTTACCGGTGTTCAAAAGTCATTAATCGATTTATTGAGAATAAACAAATCCGGATAACAAACCAAAATGGAGAGAAACACATCAACTATTAGAGGGAACTAAGGCACAACAGAAGCGAAACAAAATCAAACGCCAGCACATATAAAAACAATCTATTTGATAACAACTGCCATAACCCTGATATGGTACAGGCCATTTTAAGAAAAAAGGGTGGTTGAAACCTTGGTTAATGGCATGCAAACCCTTCCGCTTTATGAAAAAGTTAAAAAGTTTGAAACACTACATGACAGAAATACAGCACAACCATACAAAAGAACATGAAAAGCAGAGAAACACATACACAAATAATACAGTAGTCGATACAATATGCAAACCTCAGAACAACAACGAACTTATTCCATCAGCGATAAACACCACAGGATATATAAAGTAGTGACGAGTCCCAAGTCAGGAGTCTGTAATTCAGTGGTTGTCATTTACTGTTATATATTTTTTTCGTTCATTTTTTATTTGTATATTCATTAGAACGTTAGTTTTCTCGTTTGAATTGTTTAACATTTATGATCTCATGGCCTTTTATAGCTGACAATGTGGTATGGGCTTTGCTCATTGTTAAAGATCGTACGGTAACCTATAGATGTTAATTTCTCTGTCATTTAGTGTCTTATGAACTATCCACCAAATTTAAAATGTAGTGGAAGAAAGCAATTGTATGCAACAGTACTTTGTTTGTAAAATGGGTTTTGAAAATTAACGATTTAAACAGTAAGACATTTTAAAGTAATTGTGAAAACAAATTAGACTAATGTAATCTGGAAAACATAGTTTCATTCCGAAATTGCTAGTTGTACTAATTGCTCTTCATATAACCGGTTGCAATACAACAGAATCGTATTCTTGTGATTATTCAAGCATAGTTATTTAGTACATGGAATAAGAATGTACTAAAAACTTAGAGTGTAATTTAAGCAGTATGATTGGACGAGGAGATGTAAATATGTGCTAAATAGAAGACATAGCTTAAATGCATAACATATTGCATTATATGGTAGTAATCTTATATACATGGCAATGAAACGTCAATCGTAATTTTTCAAAATTACCTTTTAATGTTGTTATTTGGATGTTATGGAGATCTATAAGACTGGTCGTACTTAATTAGAAGGAACTTAACAAGCCAGTGACTTCTCAACAATGATAATGCATATGTAAATATCAAAATGGAAATATCTTTTGTGTTTGATAATGAAAAGGGTAGAACAATAAAGTAAATTAAGTTAAGAATTTATATGCTGAACTTGCAATTTTAATCACAGATTTCAAAATGGATAATCCTTAGTGATCGTATTTGAAATACTATTAACAAGAATAATCTGTTGTCAATCTTAGTACATATACGTGGGTGCATTTTCTAGTCCTGGGCAATTGAATTCAGGAAGGTGTTCATACTTGTTGATACTTCCTTTTTTTTTCTTGAACTTCAAAAGATTTTTTAATTGATTGATGTCTGCTACCTTGTGTACATTGTAAAATATTGCCTGCGTAGTCGGTTGGTCTGAACAAAATAAGTTAGGATTATGAAAGTCAATGAAAAACAAGACACCGATGTAATAAGTAAAATCACAAAAATACTGAACTCCGAGGAAAATTCAAAACTGAAAGTCCTATATAAAATGGCAAAATCAAAATATAAAGCACATCAAACGAATGAACAACAACTGTAATATTCCTGACTTTTACAGGCATTTTCAAATGTAGAAAAATGGTGGATTAAACCTGCTTTTATAGATAACTAAACCTCATCAAAACAAAATGACATAAAAGGTACAAATGTCAAAAATAAAGGCACAGGAGTCAACATTTTGTTATAATCTTAATCATTATTACAACAAACAACTATATAACAAAGAGACATAAAAATTCATATAGAAAAAGCACATTAGCAAAAACGAAAAATAATGATACAAAAAATACCATAAAAATATTTCCTTCAAATACCTGTCACCACATTCACCAGTATTTTTTCTTTTGCTCCTGAAAGCTGCAATGCACTTAAAACTGTTCAGAATGACTGGAAGTGATTGAACCAATTATGCATCCCTAACTTGTATGAACATACAAATTACAAACTAAATCACAACCTTGGTCTCGAACGTTGGAACTCTTGGAATGTACTTTTGTTTTTATTGTAAGTCACATGTGGGAGGGAAAACCAAATAATTATTAATGAACTTGATGTGGTCTTATAACTAATTTTGATAGCTTGCGAAATCTTCTATCTACACTTCACATTGACTTAAATAAATTAAAATATAAAAAAAAAAATAATAATTCAATTAATACAAGGTAAACATGTGGTATTTTAGCCTTAAACACCTTATAATATTTATACAAGAGAGAAGTTTGCCTAGCAGCGAAACCATGTTTAATCCACATTTTTCTACAAAAGAAAATGGTGCGAGACCACAATTGTCGTCCCTTGATTTTCGTTGTTCACAAATATAGTCCCTAGTGTTGACAATGGGTTACTTGCCATTAATTTTTATACCTCTTCCAAATTTATTTCTCCATGTTTAATGCCTCAAATTGCAAGAATGGGGTGAAATTACACTGTAAAAAAATTTGGGTTCAGAATTTTAAAGGAAAGTAGTGATTTGGTCCAGCTGCAAAAGGTTGAAAAATAGCACTTCGGAAGCTGTCAAAAGATTTCAAGACGCCCTAAACATAAAATTGTCCATATTTTGAGTTAGAGCCGATGCAGTTTTCTATAATGTTGATATAATTTGTCCCAAAAGTAGTACAACACACTGTAAATTTCATTGAGAAAGCGCAGGTGGGATTTTTTAAATTTTCATTTATCTTCTAAAAGAAATGCACTACGAAATAATTGTGGTCTCGGACCAAATGCCTGTACCAATTCAGGAATATGACAGTTGTTATCCATTGGTTTGATGTGTTTGAGTTTTTGATATTGCTATTTGATAATGAAATTAATAACGGACTTTCCGCTTAGAATTTCCCTCGGAATTCGGTATTTTTGTTATTTTATTTTTTTTAAATAAAAAGGGCCTTAGGCATTGTTTAATAAACTTCTAAACATAGCAATGAACCGTGAATCGTAATTTATCAAAACCACTTATTCAGATTGCCATATACTTTAATGGGAATCAATTAACCTGGTCGCACTTTAAGAGCAGAAATGTAACAGGCCAGTGGGGTTTTAGCAATGATATACATGAATAGTTTCAATATCAAAATGTAAATGTCTTTTGTGATCTATACTATTAAACGAGAAGACCTCATTTTGTGTGTCACTTCCCCTCTTTCCACAATAAATTAATTATTATGCCTCTGTGTCATATAGGTACAGTGCATAGTCACATTTGTCCTCCATTCATATGATTATTCAGATTGAGTTATTTTGGGAGAAAAACAAAAAAAAGCATCTGGATATTGTTCCGTCATTGGACGAAATTTTAAGTCAGATTATACTTCCGGTTTAGCCTTTTTCTGTATACCTTTAACATACATATACTTCGAATGAAGTGTATTTTCTATCTGCTATCATTTTCAAGTTTACTATCCACGGCAGTCACAGAGTTTATTGAATAGAGAGGGTCTGAATTATATATCAATGACCGCCGTGGATCGATTAATAAACTGAGAATTGATAGTAAAAAGCAACTACACTTTATGTCATGATATACAGATAAGTACGAAAATTATTCATGTAATATTAAAATTATTAGAAAAAAATGGTAATTAGGGGGGAAAAGGGAGGAGCCCGGCTAGAAAAATAATTGTACTGTCCCAAAGTATCTATGATCACCTATGACTTTTGATACCTTTTTTGAAATTTTTCAGTCATTAAATCTTATACAAAAATTCATTGATTACAAAAAAAGAAGTGGTATTATTGCAAATGAGAAAATTCTCCACAAGAGACCAAAATGACACAGAAATTAACAACTATAGTCTCTGTACAGCCTTAAACAATGAACAAAGCCCATACCGCATAGTCAGTTATAAGATAAGATAAGATAAGATAAGATAAGATAAGATAAATTTTATTTTCCAAATTAGGTCCCCAGGGGAGCATATACACATAACATATATAATTGATACAACATACAGTTATAAAAGGCCCGAAATGACAATGTAAAACAATTCAAACGAGAAAACTAGCGGACTTATTTATGTAAAAAAAATTAACGAAAAACAAATATTTAACACATAAACAAATAGCAACCACCGAATTACAGGCTCCTGTCTTGTATGTTCATAACATACTAAATGTATTTTCATACTGAAATTAATAGAAAACAAAAAAATGGGAATTTTAGAAATAAAGGAGGAGGAATGAAAAAAAAAAACATTTTCCTGTCCCAAAGTACCTATATATTTATCAAATGTACCAGTAGCCCTTTTCGCAAAAAGTCTGAAGATAAATTTTACGCCAGGCGCGCGTTTCTTCTTCATACGACTCATCAGTGACGCTCATATCAAAATAGTTAAACAGCAAAACAAGTACAAAGTTGAAGAGCATTGAGGATCCAAAATTACAAAAAGTTGTGCCAAATACGGCTAAGATTAACTATTCCTGGGATAAGAAAATCTTTAGTTTTTCGAAAAGTTCAATGTTTTGTAAACAGAAAATTTATAAAAATGACCACATAACTGATATTCATGTCAACACCGAAGTGCTGACTTCTGGGCTGGTGATACCCTCGAGTACGAAACGTCCACCAGCAGTGGCATCGACCCAGTGGTGTTAATAGTTATCAAAGGTACAAGGATTATAATTAAGTACGCCAGACGCGCGTTTCGGCTACATAAGACTCATGACTTTTGATACTTTTCCTGAAATTCTACAGTCATTAAATCTTTTACAAAATTCTTCCTATAACTCTTTCATACTTTCAACCACGCTCTGAATGCCCGGGATTTCGCGTGTTTGTTCTAGTTAGTACTGAAAATGAAAGACCAATAAAGTAAATTAAGTTAAGAATTTACATGCTGAACTTGAAATTCCAATCACAGATTTCGACATGAATATTCTTTGATGATCGCCATTACAATACTATTCATTTGAATCAACTTTCGTCAATCTTAGTACGAAAATACTTTTCTAAATCCAGGTCAATTAAACTCACGAATGTGTTCATACATGTGGATACAGATTCTTACTCGGGAAATTTGCTTTTTTTTTATATTAGAATTGAAATAGGTTGCGTCGATTGATTTCTACAATTGTAAATATTGGATGTCAGTCGGTTGCTCTAAACAAACAAAGCCTGAATATTGAAAAACAATAGGAAACAGAACATCACTGAAAAAGCGTCAATCAGTACAGTTTTGATTAAAGCAAAAGTACTTATAAACCACCATCAACAAAGCACAACACAGGTTGATCAATAATAGAGGTTAATTTCTGTTTTTTTTGCAGAGTGAATATTTCATTCTCACACTCATTGGAAATGCAGGACCGACTAAGAAAATTTAGGAATATGTCACATTTTGTGACACATCAAACATGTAGCAGTGTTGTTTCATTTCATTAAAGGATCGTATTTCAAATTGTTTCCGTTCCACGAAGATCACCTGCCTCTACACATTAAAATAAAAGCACAGTACAAAAAGGACACTATATAAATCCATCAAATTTAAAAGCTTTAAGAGTAATACAAATATAAATTATAATTCTTGGATAATCACTTTATATATTTATCTTTAAAATGTCAATAATAAAACAATGCTTTATGTCAGGACTTCAGGTTAGTGCGATTAAGGTAAACTGTAAAAAGTTACTCTCAGGCCTTCAGGTTAGTGCGATTAAGGTAAACTGTAAAAAGTTACTCTCAGGCCTTCAGGTTAGTGCGATAAAGGTAAACTGTAAAAAGTGACTCTCAGGCCTTCATGTTGGTGTGATAAAGGTAAACTGTAAAAAGTGACTCTCAGGCCTTCATGTTGGTGCGATAAAGGTAAACTGTAAAAAGTTACTATCAGTCCTTCATGTTGGTGCGATAAAGCTAAACTGTAACAAAATACTCCCAGGCCTTCAGGTTAGTGCGCTTAAGGTAAACTGTAAAATGTTACTCTCAGGCCTTCATGTAGGTGCGATAGAGGTAAACTGTAAAAAGTTACTCTCAGGCCTACAGGTTAGTGCGATAAAGGTAAACCGTAAAAAGTTACTATCAGGCCTTCAGATTAGTGCGATAAAGGTAAACTGTAAAAAGTTACTCTCAGGCCTTCAGGTTAGTGCGATTAAGGTAAACTGTACAAAGTTACTCTCAGGCCTTAAGGTTAGTGCGATTAAGGTAAACTGTAAAAAGTTACTCTCAGGCCTTCAGGTAAGTGCGATAAGGCTAAACTGTAACAAGTTACTCTCAGGCCTTCAGGTTAGTGCGATGAAGGTAAACTGTAAAAAGTTACTCTCAGGCCTTCAGGTTAGTGCGATAAAGGTAAACTGTAAAAAGTTACTATCAGGCCTTCAGATTAGTGCGATAAAGGTAAACTGTAAAAATTACTATCAGGCCTTCAGGTTAGTGCAATAAAGCTAAACTGTAACAAGTTACTCTCAGGCCTTCAGGTTAGTGCGATAAAGGTAAACTGTAAAAAGTTACTCTCAGGCCTTCAGGTTAGTGCGATAAAGGTAAACTGTAAAAAGTTACTATCAGGCCTTCAGATTAGTGCGATAAAGGTAAAGTGTAAAAATTACTATCAGGCCTTCAGGTTAGTGCAATAAAGGTAAACTGTAAAAAGTTACTCTTATGCCTTTGGGTTATTGCGATAAAGGTAAACTGTAAAAAGTTACTCTCAGGCCTTCATGTTGGTGCGATAAAGGTAAACTGTAAAAAGCTACTCTCAGGCCTTCAGGTTAGTGCGACAAAAGTAAACCGTAAAAAAGTTACTATCAGGCATTCAGATTAGTGCGATAAAGGTAAACTGTAAAAAGTTACTGTCAGGCCTTCAGGTTAGTGAGATTAAGGTAAACTGTACAAAGTTACTCTCAGGCCTTCAGGTTAGTGCGATTAAGGTAAACTGTAAAAAGTTACTCTCAGGCCTTCAGGTAAGTACGATAAAGCTAAACTGTAAAAAGTTACTCTTATGCCTTTGGGTTATTGCGATAAAGGTAAACTGTAAAAAGTTACTCTCAGGCCTTCAGGTTAGTGCGATAAAGGTAAACCGTAAAAAGTTACTATCAGGCCTTCAGATTAGTGCGATAAAGGTAAACTGTAAAAAGTTACTCTCAGGCCTTCAGGTTAGTGCGATTAAGGTGAACTGTACAAAGTTACTCTCAGGCCTTAAGGTTAGTGCGATTAAGGTAAACTGTAAAAAGTTACTCTCAGGCCTTCAGGTAAGTGCGATAAGGCTAAACTGTAACAAGTTACTCTCAGGCCTTCAGGTTAGTGCGATGAAGGTAAACTGTAAAAAGTTACTCTCAGGCCTTCAGGTTAGTGCGATAAAGGTAAACTGTAAAAAGTTACTATCAGGCCTTCAGATTAGTGCGATAAAGGTAAACTGTAAAAATTACTATCAGGCCTTCAGGTTAGTGCAATAAAGCTAAACTGTAACAAGTTACTCTCAGGCCTTCAGGTTAGTGCGATAAAGGTAAACTGTAAAAAGTTACTCTCAGGCCTTCAGGTTAGTGCGATAAAGGTAAACTGTAAAAAGTTACTATCAGGCCTTCAGATTAGTGCGATAAAGGTAAAGTGTAAAAATTACTATCAGGCCTTCAGGTTAGTGCAATAAAGGTAAACTGTAAAAAGTTACTCTTATGCCTTTGGGTTATTGCGATAAAGGTAAACTGTAAAAAGTTACTCTCAGGCCTTCATGTTGGTGCGATAAAGGTAAACTGTAAAAAGCTACTCTCAGGCCTTCAGGTTAGTGCGACAAAAGTAAACCGTAAAAAAGTTACTATCAGGCATTCAGATTAGTGCGATAAAGGTAAACTGTAAAAAGTTACTGTCAGGCCTTCAGGTTAGTGAGATTAAGGTAAACTGTACAAAGTTACTCTCAGGCCTTCAGGTTAGTGCGATTAAGGTAAACTGTAAAAAGCTACTCTCAGGCCTTCAGGTAAGTACGATAAAGCTAAACTGTAAAAAGTTACTCTTATGCCTTTGGGTTATTGCGATAAAGGTAAACTGTAAAAAGTTACTCTCAGGCCTTCAGGTTAGTGCGATAAAGGTTAACCGTAAAAAGTTACTATCAGGCCTTCAGATTAGTACGATAAAGGTAAACTGTAAAAAGTTACTCTCAGGGCTTCAGGTTAGTGCGATTAAAGTAAACTGTAAAAAGTTACTCTCAGGCCTTCAGGTTAGTGCGATAAAGCTAAACTGTAACAAGTTACTCTCAGGCCTTCAGGTTAGTGCGATAAAGGTAAACTGTAAAAAGTTACTCTCAGGCCTTCAGGTTAGTGCGATTTAAGTAAACTGTACAAACTTACTCTCAGGCCTTCAGGTTAGTGCGATAAAGGTAAACTGTAAAAAGTTACTCTCAGGCCTTCAGGTTAGTGCGATAAAGGTAAACCGTAAAAAGTTACTATCAGGCGTTCAGGTTAGTGCGATAAAGGTAAACTGTAAAAAGTTACTCTCAGACCTTCAGGTTAGTGCGATTAAAGTAAACTGTACAAACTTACTCTCAGGCCTTCAGGTTAGTGCGATTAAGGTAAATTGTAAAAAGTTACTCTCAGGCCTTCAAGTTAGTGCGATAAAGTTAAACTGTAACAAGTTACTCTCAGCCCTTCAGGTTAGTGCGATAAAGGTAAACTGTAAAAAGTTACTCTCAGGCCTTCAGGTTAGTGCGATTAAAGTAAACTGTACAAACTTACTCTCAGGCCTTCAGGTTAGTGCGATTAAGGTAAACTGTAAAAAATTACTTTCAGGCCTTCAGGTTAGTGCAATAAAGCTAAACTGTAACAAGTTACTCTCAGGCCTTCAGGTTAGTGCGATAAAGGTAAACTGTAAAAAGTTACTCTCAGGCCTTCAGGTTAGTGCGATAAAGGTAAACTGTAAAAAGTTACTATCAGGCCTTCAGATTAGTGCGATAAAGGTAAAGTGTAAAAATTACTATCAGGCCTTCAGGTTAGTGCAATAAAGGTAAACTGTAAAAAGTTACTCTTATGCCTTTGGGTTATTGCGATAAAGGTAAACTGTAAAAAGTTACTCTCAGGCCTTCAGATTAGTGCGATAAAGGTAAACTGTAAAAAGTTACTCTCAGGCCTTCAGGTTAGTGCGTTTAAGGTAAACTGTACAAAGTTACTCTCAGGCCTCCAGGTTAGTGCGATAAAGGTAAAGTGTAAAAAGTTACTCTCATGCCTTCAGGTTAATGCGCTTCAGGTAAACTGTAAAAAGTTACTCTCAGGCCTCCAGGTTAGTGCGATAAAGGTAAACTGTAAAAAGTTACTCTCAGGCCTTCAGGTTAGTGCGATTAAGGTAAACTGTAAAAAGTTACTCTCAGGCCTTCAGGTTAGTGCGTTTAAGGTAAACTGTACAAAGTTACTCTCAGGCCTCCAGGTTAGTGCGATAAAGGTAAAGTGTAAAAAGTTACTCTCATGCCTTCAGGTTAATGCGCTTAAGGTAAACTGTAAAAAGTTACTCTCAGGCCTCCAGGTTAGTGCGATAAAGGTAAACTGTAAAAAGTTACTCTCAGGCCTTCAGGTTAGTGCGATTAAGGTAAACTGTAAAAAGTTACTCTCAGGCCTTCAGGTTAGTGCGATAAAGGTAAACTGTAAAAAGTTACTCTCAGGCCTTCAGGTTAGTGCGATTAAGGTAAACTGTACAAAGTTACTCTCAGGCCTCCAGGTTAGTGCGATAAAGGTAAAGTGTAAAAAGTTACTCTCATGCCTTCAGGTTAGTGCGCTTAAGGTAAACTGTAAAAAGTTACTCTCAGGCCTCCAGGTTAGTGCGATAAAGGTAAACTGTACAAAGTTACTCTCAGGCCTTCAGGTTAGTGCGATAAAGGTAAACTGTAAAAAGTTACTATCAGGCCTTCAGATTAGTGCGATAAAGGTAAAGTGTAAAAATTACTATCAGGCCTTCAGGTTAGTGCAATAAAGGTAAACTGTAAAAAGTTACTCTTATGCCTTTGGGTTATTGCGATAAAGGTAAACTGTAAAAAGTTACTCTCAGGCCTTCATGTTGGTGCGATAAAGGTAAACTGTAAAAAGCTACTCTCAGGCCTTCAGGTTAGTGCGACAAAAGTAAACCGTAAAAAAGTTACTATCAGGCATTCAGATTAGTGCGATAAAGGTAAACTGTAAAAAGTTTCTGTCAGGCCTTCAGGTTAGTGAGATTAAGGTAAACTGTACAAAGTTACTCTCAGGCCTTCAGGTTAGTGCGATTAAGGTTAACTGTAAAAAGTTACTCTCAGGCCTTCAGGTAAGTGCGATAAAGCTAAACTGTAAAAAGTTACTCTTATGCCTTTGGGTTATTGCGATAAAGGTAAACTGTAAAAAGTTACTCTCAGGCCTTCAGGTTAGTGCGATAAAGGTAAACCGTAAAAAGTTACTATCAGGCCTTCAGATTAGTGCGATTAAAGTAAACTGTAAAAAGTTACTCTCAGGCCTTCAGGTTAGTGCGATAAAGCTAAACTGTAACAAGTTACTCTCAGGCCTTCAGGTTAGTGCGATAAAGGTAAACTGTAAAAAGTTACTCTCAGGCCTTCAGGTTAGTGCGATTTAAGTAAACTGTACAAACTTACTCTCAGGCCTTCAGGTTAGTGCGATTAAGGTAAACTGTAAAAAGTTACTCTCAGGCCTTCAGGTTAGTGCGATAAAGGTAAACCGTAAAAAGTTACTATCAGGCGTTCAGGTTAGTGCGATAAAGGTAAACTGTAAAAAGTTACTCTTAGACCTTCAGGTTAGTGCGATTAAAGTAAACTGTACAAACTTACTCTCAGGCCTTCAGGTTAGTGCGATTAAGGTAAATTGTAAAAAGTTACTCTCAGGCCTTCAGGTTAGTGCGATTAAGGTAAACTGTACAAAGTTACTCTCAGGCCTCCAGGTTAGTGCGATAAAGGTAAAGTGTAAAAAGTTACTCTCATGCCTTCAGGTTAGTGCGCTTAAGGTAAACTGTAAAAAGTTACTCTCAGGCCTCCAGGTTAGTGCGATAAAGGTAAACTGTAAAAAGTTACTCTCAGGCCTTCAGGTTAGTGCGATAAAGGTAAACTGTAAAAAGTTACTATCAGGCCTTCAGATTAGTGCGATAAAGGTAAAGTGTAAAAATTACTATCAGGCCTTCAGGTTAGTGCAATAAAGGTAAACTGTAAAAAGTTACTCTTATGCCTTTGGGTTATTGCGATAAAGGTAAACTGTAAAAAGTTACTCTCAGGCCTTCATGTTGGTGCGATAAAGGTAAACTGTAAAAAGCTACTCTCAGGCCTTCAGGTTAGTGCGACAAAAGTAAACCGTAAAAAAGTTACTATCAGGCATTCAGATTAGTGCGATAAAGGTAAACTGTAAAAAGTTACTGTCAGGCCTTCAGGTTAGTGAGATTAAGGTAAACTGTACAAAGTTACTCTCAGGCCTTCAGGTTAGTGCGATTAAGGTTAACTGTAAAAAGTTACTCTCAGGCCTTCAGGTAAGTGCGATAAAGCTAAACTGTAAAAAGTTACTCTTATGCCTTTGGGTTATTGCGATAAAGGTAAACTGTAAAAAGTTACTCTCAGGCCTTCAGGTTAGTGCGATAAAGGTAAACCGTAAAAAGTTACTATCAGGCCTTCAGATTAGTACGATAAAGGTAAACTGTAAAAAGTTACTCTCAGGGCTTCAGGTTAGTGCGATTAAAGTAAACTGTAAAAAGTTACTCTCAGGCCTTCAGGTTAGTGCGATAAAGCTAAACTGTAACAAGTTACTCTCAGGCCTTCAGGTTAGTGCGATAAAGGTAAACTGTAAAAAGTTACTCTCAGGCCTTCAGGTTAGTGCGATTTAAGTAAACTGTACAAACTTACTCTCAGGCCTTCAGGTTAGTGCGATTAAGGTAAACTGTAAAAAGTTACTCTCAGGCCTTCAGGTTAGTGCGATAAAGGTAAACCGTAAAAAGTTACTATCAGGCGTTCAGGTTAGTGCGATAAAGGTAAACTGTAAAAAGTTACTCTCAGACCTTCAGGTTAGTGCGATTAAAGTAAACTGTACAAACTTACTCTCAGGCCTTCAGGTTAGTGCGATTAAGGTAAATTGTAAAAAGTTACTCTCAGGCCTTCAAGTTAGTGCGATAAAGTTAAACTGTAACAAGTTACTCTCAGCCCTTCAGGTTAGTGCGATAAAGGTAAACTGTAAAAAGTTACTCTCAGGCCTTCAGGTTAGTGCGATTAAAGTAAACTGTACAAACTTACTCTCAGGCCTTCAGGTTAGTGCGATTAAGGTAAACTGTAAAAAATTACTTTCAGGCCTTCAGGTTAGTGCAATAAAGCTAAACTGTAACAAGTTACTCTCAGGCCTTCAGGTTAGTGCGATAAAGGTAAACTGTAAAAAGTTACTCTCAGGCCTTCAGGTTAGTGCGATAAAGGTAAACTGTAAAAAGTTACTATCAGGCTTTCAGATTAGTGCGATAAAGGTAAAGTGTAAAAATTACTATCAGGCCTTCAGGTTAGTGCAATAAAGGTAAACTGTAAAAAGTTACTCTTATGCCTTTGGGTTATTGCGATAAAGGTAAACTGTAAAAAGTTACTCTCAGGCCTTCAGATTAGTGCGATAAAGGTAAACTGTAAAAAGTTACTCTCAGGCCTTCAGGTTAGTGCGTTTAAGGTAAACTGTACAAAGTTACTCTCAGGCCTCCAGGTTAGTGCGATAAAGGTAAAGTGTAAAAAGTTACTCTCATGCCTTCAGGTTAATGCGCTTAAGGTAAACTGTAAAAAGTTACTCTCAGGCCTCCAGGTTAGTGCGATAAAGGTAAACTGTAAAAAGTTACTCTCAGGCCTTCAGGTTAGTGCGATTAAGGTAAAGTGTAAAAAGTTACTTTCAGGCCTTCAGGTTAGTGCGATTAAGGTAAACTGTACAAAGTTACTCTCAGGCCTCCAGGTTAGTGCGATAAAGGTAAAGTGTAAAAAGTTACTCTCATGCCTTCAGGTTAGTGCGCTTAAGGTAAACTGTAAAAAGTTACTCTCAGGCCTCCAGGTTAGTGCGATAAAGGTAAACTGTAAAAAGTTACTCTCAGGCCTTCAGGTTAGTGCGATAAAGGTAAACTGTAAAAAGTTACTCTCAGGCCTTCAGGTTAGTGCGATTAAGGTAAACTGTAAAAAGTTACTCTCAGGCCTTCAGGTTAGTGCGATTAAGGTAAACTGTACAAAGTTACTTTCAGGCCTTCAGGTTAGTGTGATCAAGGTTAACTGTAAAAAGCTACTCTCATGCCTTCAGGTTAGTGCGATAAAGGTAAACTGTAACAACTTACTCAGTATACTTCTAGAATAGACGTTCTTGATAAATGTTTAGTTATATTTAAATATATACAAAAATACGTAACTTTATTTCGTTTATGGTGACATGGTGTGCTGTGCGTAATTCTCCGGTTTATGTGATTAAATACTTATGAAAATGCTCGGCACTTAAGCATCCTGTCACTGTTATGGTCAATTTTTGTCTTCTTATCTTTCATTTTAGTTATGTACTTTGTCTTTTTGTCATTGTGTGTTTTTTTATGGAACAGTTATTTGTTTTTATAACGATTAAGATTACATAATACGAGGTTGACTGCTGTATCCCAATTTTTGACGTTTGTACATAGAAATGTTTGCTTGTTTTGCTTACACATTGTAAATATAATGGCATTCAATGCGACTGTCATTCAAGTGTGATGATTTGCTAGCTTTAATACCAGGTTTAATCCACCATTTTTATGCATAAGCAATCGTCTATAACAAGTAAAAAATATCACAGTTGTTTTTGATCAGTTGATTTGTTTGATCTTTTGATTTTGCCAATTTATGAAGGACCATCCGTTTTGAATTGCCCTTGGAGCTCGTGTGTTTTGTGTTATTTTACTATTTCATTTTTTTGGTTATTTCTCTGTGCTGGGTGTTTTTGCGTTTGTTTGTACAGTATTCCTGTCTCGTAGTATCGTCATTATAGCGGTATTTGTATGCTGGCGTTTGCTTTTGTTGTAGTTCAGTGCTTCTGTTTTCTTTGTTTTTTCTCTTATAGTTGGTGTGTTACAATCGATTTTATTAATATTTAGTATTTAGTAACCTGGATTTGCTAAATCGAATTATAGTTATTGAACAGCGTACTAATGTTGCCTTGATAAAGAACATAGAAAAAAGTAAGAAAATACAGATTTATAGTATTTATAGCATTTTGCATAAAATATGTTTTCACTACAATATAGTAACAATTAACTTTTCGACTTTAACAAAACACATGTATCAAAACATACAAAATATATATTTAATAAGCAATTTGCAAAGAACTAGACAGATTGTTTGTCATGAGACCTCATGAACATTAAGTGTTACCAGTGCTCGTCCGTCCTCCTCTCTGTCCAACTTTCGTTTCTGCACTTTTACTTTAATTCGCCTCATGCAAATTTTATGAACATCATGCACAAAGCTTAGAACCACAAAACTCAGACAGACTTCAAATTTGGTAGTGAGTCAGGTTATCGAGATGTGGCATTCGTATCCTATAACAATGTAAATTTTATATATGAAACAAATAATTTAAAAAAGACTACAACCCATTAAAAAATATATATCTACACGTATTGAAAAAATCTTCAACATCTATCTGATCTAAAAAGTGTCTTTACCGGTTTCAGCACTCAAACGAATATCAGAAAAGCAGATCCTTTGTCCATGTATGGTTTAAAAGAACTATTATCAAAGCATGGACACAGAATATGTTTTTTTAATATTGATTGAAAGGATATTTTATTTTGTGTAATATGAACATATTTCAAAAGTACGCTCGGGGCAAACTTTTGTATGAAAAATATATTCATCAATTAAAGCTGAGTTTAAACAAATTTAGGCATAGTTAATATAACTTACAACGGTGTTTTCCCTATATACAGTATATTACAAAATATCTTTATAGCATGCAAAATTCATGCCACAAAGTCACTGTAAGCCATCTTAACTTGTTAAAAAGGACTTCCAAAGGACATCTTCATAGTAATTGTTCGAAGTCCTTACATTTAGATTTTAAGTCTTGTTTCCTTTACTGGATACTTTATATTGTCATACAAAAAATGATAACTGATAGAAAAGTCCATTCGTTGATATAGCATTTCCAGTACCAACTTTAAATAGATAACATCTTTTGCATCCTGGTGTTAATTTGTCATACTGAATGTACAGGCACTCGCCACGTTTTAAACACATGGACCCACATGCTACAACACCACATGTGTTTACACTAAACATCTCTTCAAGAGCATTGATAGATCCTGAATAAAGTAAAAAACGTCCCTTTGATCCACCATAGTTTCCTCGTATGCTACTACTGCATGATGGTGTGACTGAAAATTTAAAAGAAATAATAATATGCATCAACGCCTTTCTGAAAATGTCAAAAGAAATTATAATAAACAGCAACTCTAAAACTGATTTCATATGAAGTACAGACATGTGTAAACTACATCTATTAGTTTAATAGCTAAATTTATCAACCGACGAGAGTAACCTTAAAAAAAATCACTTTACGTAAATATTGTAACAAGGAGAAATCACTTTACATAAATATTTTTTGTCTGTTGGTACATTTCAATACTTGGTTATAAGCAAATCAGCGTATGTTGTGTATGACACTTTTATGTAAATAAGACAAATAGACAAAACAGAAAAAGAGTTTCGTAAGGGCTTTGAGCATCAAGACGAAAAAAGGATGGAATTATGAATTATTTTAAGTGATGTACTTGCTCTTATATTGTGACGGTGGTGTTCGTCAATTTTCAGAAAGCAAGGTTTGAAATAATATGGAGAAAATATCTTAAAAGCTTGATTCAGACGATTTTGTTTTCTCTCTTGTTTAACCATAATCTTGCCTTTCGAAAACAAAGTCATGCATGATGGTTAAGTGAGTCCTTCAGTACCGAATTTTACAAAATTATTCAAAATTGCGACATTTTATCATAGCTTGCCTTCAACGTCAAGGTACTGTCTTGCATTTTGAATTGATGATCATGAATGTTTTTAAAGGTTTTGTAAAATCTTTAATGTGTATTATAAAACTATTTCATATTCAAAGTCCAACCCCCGGACCCCCCCCCCCCTCCGGACCCGTCACTGAGCATGCATTAGTCAGGAACTGCTTTCTTTTTTTTTATTTTTAAATGTTCACTGTGTATCATCGCCATCGGAAATTGCGTACTAACGAAGCGGAGAGAAATAGAAAAAAAAAGTAAACAAGTTGAGAATTCATTCAATTGAAAGCATTTCCACTCATTTGATGAGGGTGCCACTTAAGAAATAATTTTCTGATATATAATTCTTTAAATTATTAGGCCGATAAGTACAAAATTAATACAAGATTTTGTGTAATACTCAAAAACTTGCCACTTAGTACCGGAAAATTTTGAGGTCTATCGTCCCCTGTCGCCCCATTCTCAAAATATTGAACTATTTTTCATTTATTTTTCCAGACACGTTTTTAGATTATTATAGTGTGGCATAATATTTACTGAAATTTGTTGGCCAAAAAATGTATTTTAAAGAATATAAACCATAAAAAAAATAAAGTCTAGGGTACAGCAACTTACTCGTGTTGACAAATTTACTGTGTGGCAACATGTTTTCAACTGTTTGGCAACTTGCTAATTTTAGAATAGTTATTTACCGTCCTTTTAAAGAAAGTAAAGGATTAAGTTCAAACATCTAAGGTTTCTTTTTGGGGGGGGGGGGGGGGGGTACCTTTTTATGTTAAATTGTTTTTGTCCTTTTCAAGGTTTAAATTTAAATCTGTTATTTAAATTTAAAACTGTTATTTGACTGATAAATTTCAAAAACTGATAACTGTTTTCGACCCACTGTCTGTAATCTGGTTCGATTCCCGTCTGGGATGAAAATTTCAGGGACTTAATTTTCGGCTCTCCCTTGACACCATTTGCGAGTATGGTCTTGAGGAAACGATGATAGTCCGTCGGAAGGGGACGATAAATGGCTGACCAGTGTTAAGAGAGAGCCATATCTCTTGCACGTTAAAGACACCTTTGTAGATTTCGAAAAAGAGCAGGCTAATGCCGCTACAAGGCAGCACTCGCACCCGCAAAGTGGAAAGGGATTAATATAAGTTGAAAAAACTTGTTTCCCAATCCACTCTAAATAAATATGTTTAAACTAATCTGTTTTGTTAAAATTTGCAAAGTTGTTAACTGTTTATTTGAAATTGAGATTTCTGTTATCTGTTACTTAATACTTAAAGTGTTCACTGTTTTTGACATTAATTTCTCTGTTAACTGATCTTAACAGTTATTTACAAGAATCACATTAAAATTTGCTGTCCATCTCTTTCTTTACGTTGCTTCCGCAAAGGAGTAACATAATCAGCATATAGGTAACTGTACATGTCTTTAAAAATCTTTTAGTATAGTAAATCCTTGATAAAATTGAGAATGGAAATGAGGAAAATGTCAAAGAAATAGAAGGCCGACCGAATAGGAAAAACATCCAGCGCAGCGAGAAAATTATGCACCATGGTGGGGTGTCTATTCACAGATAGGGAAAAACTTAGAATTAACACTCATAATTTTTAAACACCCTTCTTTCCCTTCCTTCCTAATAAATAAGGCTTAATATTTGAGTTATGCATGTGTATATTTATGGAAAGAGAATCGTCCATAGATTTGATTTCCATGGTAATAATGGTGAAATATAATCTATTTTTTGTGTGACCAAAGCAACAATCAGCATTAATTTATACCAAATATTGCAAAATAGGGGGTTGAACATGTCACGTAGATCTCAACAATTTGGTCCAAAGGAAAATTTCAATCAAACCATAGATATATATCTATCAAGAGGTAAAAAAATCAAATGCATTTCTGCATTTTTTTGTTTGTTTCTTGAAACATATAAATGAACCCAAATTTAAAAAATGAAATAAATACAAGACTATATAGCAAAGGTTACGGACTCAAGTTGGGTCATGCAGGTGCCACAAGTGCGGCAGTGTTAAACATATGAAGGGATATATCATGCCCCTCTTTATACGTCTAACCAATGTAGTTATTTCTGGCTTCTATTTGTAATGTATCCAAAACGTGAAAAGTAAAGGCCACCTCTTATCCAGCTAAAATCCTGGTCAGTCCTATGATGAAAATAATTCAGATGTATATGGAATGTTTGATCAGTTATATTGACCAAAAGTAATTGGGACTTAGAGATGAAAGAATGCTTCAACTTGTGACACCTTACATGTTACTTTCTGATTTATACACTGGTTTTGATGATTTAAAAAAAATAGTAAACCTTCTTAATTCCTTTAAATAAAATCATGTAAGCAATCAGTCGTATGAATACCCCGAATGAGTGTAACCATAATTTATAAGTGCCCCCGCCATAAAGAAAAATAATGTTCGCGCCCTATAGTATTCACTCATTCTATCTGTTTGTTACACTTTCCTACGTCATGACGATAATCCAAGTTTGCTACGACTGACTGACATAAATCATTTACTCAACTATACACATAACCAGAAGAAGCCTCCCTTTTGCTGTTTGAAGCATTGTCTGTCCATTTGTCAATTTAAAAATATGGTACATCCGTGTGTATTCTGAAAATTAGTCAGCTTTATAAAAGATTCCTTATGGAGCTTGGCATTTCTGCGACTTTGTACAGTGGTTTTCAAATTTTTGAATACATCGAAGATATGCACTTCCCCTTTTCATTGCTTTCGGGTTTGTTTGGAAAAAAGGGTAAATTAAAGTTGCTGTTAACTCTTATCAGCATTTAAAATTTGTTGTTAACTGTTTTTTCCAAAATCGAGTTGTTGTTAATATGTTAACGGACCCCTACCCTTTTTAATTATGCATTAGATAAAATGCATAAGATAGAAATACCATTTACTTGACAGCATTTAAGATGTATACAAATTATATATTTTCAAAAAGAAACTGGCAAGAAAATTAATTCGAAATGCAATGCACGATTTGTTTCTCCTTACTTTCGGTGAAAACAAAGTATTTCTTAATTTTTATTTTTACAAATGAATCATTTCAGAAATTAAATAATTAAACAATTTCATGTGTCTGTCCGAATTCTCGATCCTGTGGTTGTCGTTGCTTTATCTCTATTTTATTTGTTCTTTTCATAAATTGTTTCATTATGAGTTAGGTGTTAGTTTTCTTGTTGAGTCCTTCCACATTTTTCGGTCGGTGCTTCTTATAGCCGACTATAAGGTACGAGTTTTCGTTGTTGAAGGCCGTACGGTAGCATATAATTGCTTACATACACTTTATTTGATCCTGATGAATAGTTATCTTATTTGCTATCATACCACGTCTCCACTGTTTTTATCTAAAACAATGAGCTAGCACCAACAAAAGATGAATGGACGGTTTATTTTATTGAACTTTCAAGATTCCAACCTAACAACAAATAAGACAAAAGTCGTTAGTAACGATCTATGGATGTATTTAGGATAATATGGTAGAAAAAAAACCTTTTTGCACAAAATCGAAAAGCGGTACGCAAAGAGGCCTTCTGAACTGAATTAACGGCATATATTTAATAATATTTGATAAGTAAGACATTTTGTATATTTGTAAGCCTGTAAAGCTTTGATATCAACAAAATATCGTCACTTGATATTATCTAAACAGTGATTAATTTCCTCTTAAAATTATAATATATTGCAAGACGCCGTACAGACAAAAGTTGTTATTTTGTAATTCGCCGTACAACGTCCTGCAATTCGCCGAACAACAAACAAACAATGTTGTTGTCCATATTCTTTAAAAAAACATGTTTTGACAACAAATTTCAGTAAATATGATGCCACACTATAATAATTTAAAAACGTGTCTGGAAAAAATAATGAAAAACAGTTAAATATCTTGAGAATGGGGCGACAGAGGACGATCGACCTCGAAATTTTCCGGTACTTAGTGGCAAGTTTTGGAGTATTACACAAAATCTTGTATTAATTTTGTACTTTTCGGCCTAATAATTTAAAGAATTATATATCAGAAAATCATTTCTTTAGCGGCACCCTCATCAAATGAGTGGAAACGCTTTAAATTGAATGAATTCTTAACTTGTTTACTTTTTTTCAATTTCTCTCCGCTTCGTTAGTACCCAATTTCCGGTGGCGATGATACACAGTGATTTTGTTATTTGTATTTGTTTTTGGAACATTAATTTAATCCTACATTTGGCATTCTCATTCTCGCTGTCTTCATTAATTATTTCAAATACTTTCAAGATTTAAATTAGGGACCTGAATGATTTATTCATCAAATGTACTTCGTTGTAAAAAAAAAAAAATCGGAAATATTTTTCTAAATTTACCTCTATAAAGAGGGAATCGAGTTGTCCTTTTGTAATTAGTTGTGTCGAACACTTTTGTTACAAAAAGTTGCATATAAATTTGAAAAAGCTTCACGTTAGTTATTACCCCGTCTACTCCAAAATCGGGAAGAACGAGCTATGGGTTGTTGGCAGCAGGAATGATTCAACACGGGTTGCAAATTATTTTAATGTCTGTATAATGACTATTGCAAGGCTAAACGATACTGGTCGGACAAATACTCGGCAATCCACACGAAACGACGGTACATCCGCATTATTCGTCTCCTTACTCGACTTGTAAACTCGTCACAAACAGCACGACACACCCATAAAAGAAATAACAATAGAATATCTGACCATACAGTTTGTAACCGACTACGTTAATTTGGTGTAAGAGCTCGTCGTTCGTGGAGTGAAAATATCCTTACGTAGCGTCACATGATGTCAGTGGACTCGAATACGGATTCGATGGAATAGGCTTACATGGAGACTGCTACTTTATGAAAAGTAGACATTTCAACATTTTAGAAAGCCAAAATATTTGAGTTTCAGTAGAAACGTCAAGATTTTAAAAGTCAAAATTTCAGATTAAAGTCAAAATCTCGAGATTTGAAAAGTTACTAAAGTCAAAATTTTAAATGCTATTTTTTTTACTCTGTTAATAACAAGCTTTCATAGTACAGCTGAATCCGACCAGGGCAAATTCTCCTTTCTTCGTTCCAGACTTTTTTATAACGGCTTCGTCAAAGGAGTGGGCATGTCAATAAAGTTGAGTTCATCTGTTTTATAAATGTATACCAAAAAGACAGGTTGACACGTAAAATCACATCTGATTTAAAAATGGCTAAAGAATGCCGGATGGCATTTATAAACCGATATACCCGGCGAAATAATGGCGGAGGGAGATACAGAGATACTAAATCAGAAGTGTTTTGAACACTAAAAAAAAAAACCCCAAAAAGAAACAAAAAAAAACCAAACTCAAAAGATTATTACTAATATAAAGTATTGTAACAACTTATATAATTACTTACATGTACTCCGTGACGATGATGTACATGGCGTCTTTGTTAATGAACTACTTGGTACCGAATCACTGTGAAAGCCGATACATGTAATTGAGCCTTCAAAATTTCCTGCAGAGTTATCGAACATTCCACCAACCCGAAGAGTACCTGGCACAGGGAAAATCACATTGTCTTTATAAGATTCATCCTTATCATACACCTTACTGGTGTCCATGTACATCCACATTTTCCCAGTTATTTTATCTATTCCATAAGAAATGTAGTACCATGTGTCTTCCGAGGCACTTGACCCACAAATTCCTGTTTCGGTTGTAGTTTGTAACACCCTTGCAAAGTGGATTTTTTTAGTATCAAGCCACAATTTAATATCCTTCAAATCAGTGTTTGGATCATCTGCTTTGTAATGAAATAAGGCACCATGCTGTTTCGCTGTATTTAACCAGAATGATAAAGAAAAGTCATTCACAGCTACCCCTTCAATTCTTATATCGTAATGAGAGCTTCCGTCAAATGCCGTGCTTTGGACGGGAAATCCAGAAGGCTTTATGTTAGTAAATGTCATTTCACACCCTGCTGAATCATCTTGAGTTGTGCTATTTATGTTCACCTCACGGGCATATGCTTTACTGTCAAATGGCCAGAGAAGTTCCAAATTTGCTTTTGTCAATGTAAAGAGACCTGAAAAAATGCGATTGATTATAATGCAAGCCTTGAAAACAATAAAATGATCGCCTATTCCAGTGCAACTATCTGTCTTAGGTGAAAGCGGTTTATTTTCAATAAAAAAGATAGATGTCGATGGTTTTGTTTAATTTTAAATAAAAATGTCAAACATTATTTTGTACAAGATTTTCAAAAGCATCAATTTTAAATTCATTGAAAACATCATTATTTACCAGAAAAGTTAAATAATTTTGTTAAAACATACAAACAGAAAAGTTCATTAATTCTTTTATAACCTTCTAACAGAAAAGTTAAATAATAGTTTTAAAACATACTAATAGAAAAGTTTAGTAATGAAAAGCTTCTAATAAAAGCCATCACTATTTTGTCATCAAAAGTATTTCACTTGTCTAACAATCAATATTTGAACTAGATTCCACTAAAAATTCTAAAATATAAAAACTTCTAATGAGAAATAAATAAAAGAAAAATGTCCAAGAAAAGAAATTTATTGTTTGATATGAAAAAGGGAAGACATATACAATCTTAAAAAAGTCCTTTCGGATGTTTTCAAAAAATATTATAAAAAACCAATAAATGATATGCATATTTATTATTTCAAAAAGTTCAAGCTTAAAGAATGGATTTTACAAAATTACATTATGATCTTACCTTGCAAGACTAGAACTTCTGTAAGCAGCGTCATGACTAATGAATAATTCGTGTTATCTATGCTCATATCAAAATTATCCTCATAATTGTCAAATCGATTCTGCCAGACTTCAGAATGTAAGTCTTTTCTATTATTGAATTCCAGCAGCCACTAGCCTAGTCGTTTAATTAGTATTCGGCAGTGTTGGATTTGATAAGGCATGTTCTCTACTCCAACCATAACACTAATGTGATTCCAATGGTTGATATATTGAAAGATTTTTGATCCTCTGTACCGTCAAACAATATAATATGTAAAACAGACAAACTTATCTTCTGCCTTGTAGAATGATATTAAATAAAACTCTCTTTCTGGTAGATTAATAAGTTAGTACGTGAAGCGATAAGATTTGTTCATTTTGGGCTTTATTGATTTTTAAGCTCATCAGTTTGAGAAACAAGAAAGTTTTATTTCATTTTAAAATAATTTTGAATGTAATGTGTCTTCTGATTGGCTGAATGTGTTTGTCTACCTGCTCAAAGACATAGCTTGTTCAAATAACCGTAAAATCAAACTTGTTATCATGATGTACTTCTTAAAAATTGAATTTACAAATAAATTACAAGGAATGACTGTAACCTTTTTTCTATCTATTCGAAATAACCAAACAAAATGTGGTGCACTCTTTCAAACAACCTGCATTCAATGTGCACCACCTTTTTATGTTCTTTTTTAAAGACAGATTTTTTTTACAACTCTTTGCTAGTTGTCATTCTGCATTGAAAATTACCATGTTCTGTATATAGCATTGAATTGATTGTTGGTTGAATAAGTTAACGTCAACTTGTAAATAGTTTATGAATGCTCATGACGTTATTATATTTTAAGTATATTGATACATGTAAATATATGTTCGGGTAGGCAAATACATAAAATGTATATCAAAATTATTCAATCAATGGCATGGTTAATTGTAGCCCTGTTGGTCACTTACAACAAACAAAAGTTCAATTTCAATGTTATTTGTTTTAAGTATAAACTTACGCGAGAAGTATGATTCAATCGTAACTACTCGGCCATTCTCACTATGCAACACAAGTTAATTAAGCAATTTTATTGATATTAATTATTTGGTATCTATGCAATGTTTTACGATTTAGGATTAAAAGAAGTAACAAAAGTTTATTGTGTAAAAAATAATGGTCCTTCGAGAAACTTTTTTTTAATGTGTCACCAACGACTGTTACACCATTTACCTGTTTGAAAAAAAGTATCCAAAATATTAAAAGCTGCTCTCTTCATTTGAAAATGTAGAATGTCAAATTTCAATCTTTGCATACATTTTCTTGATGATAGTTAAAATGAAGGTACTAAGTCCTTTTTGATAAATATTCCGTATCAGCTTCACAAATAATACACGATAGTCTTGAAGTATAGATTCTGCGTACTGACGTTGTTCATGACGTTTAACGTACGATTCTACATCAAAGTTAATGTTAATTTAACCATGTGTCTATCAGGTTAAGGATTCGGTCCCAGTACCTAAAATCTTTCAATCCTCTGTGGATGGATTTTACATAGGTAAGTAAAATCTAATATTAAAAAAGCGAAATGAGGTAGTAAAATTTGATGTATGCCAAAGAAGCACTTGTTTGCTTTTATAGTGATTAAGATGATAAAACAATGTTGACTGCTGTACCCCTATTTTTGTCGTAGTTCTCCTCTTATATTTGATGTGTTTCCCTCAGTTTTAGCTTGTAACCCGGATTTGTTTTTTTCTCAATCGATTTATGAATTTCAAATACCGATATACTACTATTGCCTTTATTTGACATTTTTGACTATTGTGTCTGTTTGTTTTGTTCATGCATCGTTGTCAATATAAGGAAATTTAAAGCGACTGTCATACAAGTGAAAAGTTTAGCTAACTATAAAACCAGGTTCAATCCACCGTTTTCAACAAAAGAAAAAGCATGTACCAAATCTAAAATATAACAGTTGTTATCCATTCGTTTGATGTGTTTGAGCATTTGATTTGCCATTTAATTAGGGACTTTCCTTTTTTGAGTTTTCCTCGGATTTCAGTATTTTTGTGATTTTAAGTCTTATAATTTACTTTGTTGGCGTCAAATAATTACGAGCTAAAACATCTTTATAATTGTTACACAAGAGTTGTTCTTGCTTCATATACATGTAAAATTCTCCAGAAATATTATTTAAGACAGTTTCGTATGCAATTCAAGTATTGGAAGAGTATAGTTTATGACGGGAAATTAAAGAAATTCACCGTTATATAAAAAAAACCATTTTATTATAGTTTAAAGAACGGGACATATCAGAAATGCAAGTATCTGTTAAAAAGAATCCAAATGATATACACATTACAAACTATATGAATCATTGTTCATGATAATTTTACTATCTTTTGCATTATCTGTTATGGTGGTTTTTTATCAGTTCTAGTCGTGAATCATTTTCATCGGAGTTCAGTATTTTTGTGATTTTACTTATTGAAAATAGCTTTAAATCGTATATAACAAGTGATAATAATCTGCTGACTGTTTTTACAAAAAAATAGATACTCCTTTGGTACTCACTTCGAGTGTAACATTGGTCATAGGTTCTCCAGAATTGTAAGCACTTTCATGTCTCTACCAAAACACACATTATATATGCTTTGCAACACAAAATCAACCATAAAAATAACATTGTACCCGTCTACTCAATGAATGCAAGAGCTTCATGCCTCTTATCGTAAACTCTTTGCCTACGCAAAATTTTCAATTCTTCTACACAAGGACTGTAAGTACTTTTTTTACAAACAATAGAACATTTTCTTATCTGAAGCTTCAACGCAGTTTTAAACAAAGATTAATTCTAATGCATCAGTCATATTAGTACATGTAGTACAAATACAATTTCTTTTTAAATGTACCTATACAGATTAAGTATTTTGAATTGCCAGGATATTCTTGTTTTGTCTCCTAGAACTAATTTAACTCTCATTAACCAACATTGTGAGAGTATTGTCAGACATGTTTTTTATAAGCCACCAAACAAAATACTATAACAGCAGTATATTGTTGATATTGTGAGAAATTTTAAATGATGTGTAAGGACTAATAATGAATTGGAGAACGAAAATGGGTACTCCCACAAATATTGTACTATGAATAATGGTATCCCAAAGTAAAATATGTTAACTTTGCACACGTAGTTTTGTAAAAAGAAAGCTCTATTTTCTTACGATACTGATTGTTATATTGTACCACATTGACAGACAGTTTAATATTTTCAAATGATTCCTAATAATTAAAGAAATAAGAATATCTATTGAATTTTCATGTGTCTTTTCGATAAATTGTCCTTTAAGTTCTCATACCAGATCCAATTTCAATACTTGACCAGCGTTACCTATCGTTTTACGATCATTTTCTCGATATACGGAATGAAAGCTGTGAGAAAGCCTGGGAGGCGCCAGGTTAATAATAAACATGCTGCATGAATATTTAATTCAGTGGTTGTTGTTTGATACTGTCTGTCCGTTTTTTTTAAGTTAATAATTTTTCATAAATCTGTTATTTTGATATATTTTTTTACTTGTGTTAATTGTTTCACATTTCGACATGTAGGACGGTTTCAGAACTAGGTTAGTTTATATGTAAGTTTCTTAAATAATTCCAAAATTTATAAACGGACACTTTTAAGAAATTTACTCCTAGAATAATAAGTGAAGGAGGCTTTTGGATAATTTCAAAACATTGCACAATTTTTATCAGCATAATTTCTGTAAATATAATGCTACTCATAAAAAAGGCAGCCATTATTTGTTTTTATCATATTTTGAAGTCGTAAATTAACTCATCATAGATACCAGGACTAAATTTAGTATATACGCCAGACGCGCGTTTCGTCTACAAAAGACTCATCCTCGGACTCATTAGTAAATAGATCCTTAATATCGTATGTCGTTCAACAGCAGACGATGTACTTACTAACCCAGTTAAAATCATTTTTTTCTTCCAATACGATTTTAGATAATTATTTGCCTCTCACACATACTGTCAATTTCAATTAATTCCAAGAAGAGACTGCACGAAACCTATAACCTTTATATCTGCTTTATTGTGTCCTGATCAACAAAGACGGCTTCATTACCGTTGTTTCCTGTTGTAGCGAGTACATTTAACACTACTTTTCAAAGTGTGTGCCATCCTGTATTTTCTTTTTAATCAGCGTTCCTGTCCATATCCAACTTGCACGCGACTTTTAATATTCTTTAACATCGATTTCAATAACGTTTTTATTAAATCCTCTCATTTCATACAAAATGTATAGAAAATGTAAGCTTATGATACGCAGACATATTATTTAATTTTTTTTCTATCACATCTAAAATAAATTGTATGTAAATATTTCATAAAATAGGTTCTTTTGCAATGGTCTTGATATTGAAATATATAACATAATTTGAAGCTTACATGTGATAGCTTTTTTCGAATTTAAGAAAAAATGAATTAATGTTAAGAGTTTCCGAGCTTTTTTCGGAAATTTTACGGTTGCAAATGTACTAGTAGTTATACTGGCGACCCGCTCATCGTAACATTTTGTCTCTTATATGAAATATCATTTCCAATTCCGTCATTTTCAATATCAGTGGCAAGAAAAATGTAAAAATTCAAAAATCACCACTACAAAAAAATGTATCACTTTGAAGATTTGCTACCGAGTTTTCCAGTACGAGATCTCATTCATTTGGTCGATAAGCTTTGTATTATAGACAATATAATCATCACAGGGGAATTTATTTATCACATTAAAGGATATTTAAGTGAGTTTTGTTTACTTTGCACATTTCGTAATGCATGTCTCACTTGTTTAGTGAACTATGGACCGGAAGCTAAAAACACTTTCTTAACTGTAGCAGTTATTTAAAAAAAGAATTGAACAATTACGCAACATTTATTATATGTCTATAACAATATGATAGGAAAATCCTTTGAAAATGATTCATTTTAATTCCCTTTTCTAACATAGTACAAAATAGTTTTTACACACTATTTTGGGGATACATTCAATAGAATATAAATTATCAGTATTGAAAGTTTGTTTTTATATATAATAATCTCATATTTGTACAGTTTTGAGTGATTGTTCGATTAAATAATTATATCTCTATTTAGTTGAAACAGTGAGCATAAGGAAGAATATCAGGATTAATGTACTGACACGAACTATCATTGATATGGTCATATTTATAAATAAACTGTTTATAAAACTTTTGAAGTTTTGAAATACTAAGGCTTTTCTACCTCAGGAATAGATTACCTTAGCTGTATTTGGCAAAACTTTTAGAAATTTTGGTCCTTAATACTCTTCAACTTCGTATTTTATTTGGCCTTTTTATTTTTTTTTGGATTCAAGAGTCACACTAACGCGTCTTTTGTAGACGAAACAAACGCACGTCTGACGTAAATACAAAATTTAATCCTGGTATATATGATAAGTTTATCTAGGTAGTTAAGACAACCAGAATTTGGGATGTATGCTAGATTAAATATGTGTCTATGACAGAAAATATGCCTTATTATAAATAGCATACTAACCTTAATAACATTGATATGTCTTAATAATCATGCGTATTAACAGCTCCTTCAAAATAAACTTTTTCCTGTGACGTAGACCATTGTGATTGGTCGTTTGGTTTACAGAAGACACATGTATCTAGATTAAACTGTTAAACTATCATTTCAAATATCATGAAAGTATACAAAATAAGATTTCAGACAGTTTCTAGAATTGGCTTTAAATCTGAGGCCAATTTAATTTTAAAAATGGCTTTGGGAAATTAGTTATCTTAATCTGCAACAATTTGCGTTAAGAAAATAAGCGTATAAAGAAATCTGAAATTAAAAAAAAAAAACATTGAACACAATAGTATGTAAAATACATTTTTTATTAAGAAACTTTCTCGACCAGAATATTTAATGTTATAGAAGTTAACATAACAAAATAAATGGTTGAAGTGCTATAAAATTGAAAGTTCTTAATAAATACAGGTAGCTCTAATAGCTCTTGGGAGAAAAAATACAGATAAAATGGATACTTTATTCAAATGATTATATATGATATGATGGATTAATATATACTAGAAAGATGATAGTTACATGTAAATTTGTACAAATAGAAATGCTATTTATAAAGATAGCTGTAAATTATTTATAATGGGAACTTTTTCTCTCATTTGCTACCCCCCCCCCCCCCCCCCCCCGACATAAATCAAGACCGCCTTAGTTGCTTCCCTGGGCAACTTAGGTTTGATGTAACATGTGATTATTCATAAAGTATGTTTAAAAAAATAAAAAATAAACTTTCTTAATGCTTCAGCAAATTGGATTGATCGAACAAATCATCGCTGTTGGAGGGACCCGAAAATAATTGCAATTTTAAAACTTTGTAAATTGTCTAGACATTTTTAAAATCTATTTTAAGGACGTATATATTACACTTTGACCTCATTGACCAATACCTCAATAAAGTCCACAACAGCAGTTATTTTTGCTCATTAAACTTAATTGTGTTGTTGATAATGACATCGCAATGAAATCGGAACTTTTCTAGGATTAAGATGCATTGCATTGTTACTGTTTCAGCTTACATGGACACTAATAAGTTTTAATAGCATTTTCATGTTAGTCGATACGATTTCACTTTTACTTAATTAAAACCAGGACATAAATTTAGTGTTTTTATACATTGACTTGCAGGCAGTTTTTTTTATGGATCGTAGCGACAGTTACGTTTGAGATGTAAACGATGATGCACTCATATCACACCACTCAGAAAATGCGAAAATAGCGCAAAAATTAGAGAAACATTGTTCACTGTTGTGATTGAAACATATACCTGGGACCATAGCAGAACATTTTATCTTGTTGGAAGGTGTGATTTATTAAGATACTAGCAGGTCGACTTCGATTTTAAAGAAAGAGGGGAAAGGAGGGGACGTTTTTAAAAATCTATGAATTCGGAGACAAAAACATTAACATAGTATTGATAACAGTGCGTGGCTTTTCGTCTGAGCTCCCTTTGAAAAATCAGATTTTGTCATGTATTAATTTTTAAACATAAAGTAAATAGTTTCATGACTTTTGTTTTGGTTCTGTAGTGTTAAAAATCGTAATTCCAAATTGAAAAAAAAACAAACTAGTATTCATTTATATTCAGTCGGTCATATCTTTATATTTTAGATGTACTAATACAATATCCATTGAGTGTGTCAATGTCTACAATACTTTATAAATTATGCTTACAGTTGCAAAGTTTGGATATTTAACAATTCCAATCTTTCAACAAGTCTGAAATAAAAATTAGGTAAAATTTTTCTATAGAAATCAATAGACTATATATTGACAGTCAAAGTGACAGAACTAAGCATTTGCTTGATCATCACAAGTCATAAATATATTCAATCTCTGAGAATAGTCACTAATCCTAATTGTTATTGACACATCAAAACATTTGAGTTTCCTCATACATTAACACAGCATGTTATTTCCATTTTAAATTTAAAACCACACCAGTCCTAATCTTGTAATGTGATAATGCTATGAAAAATCCCTTTATATCGCAACATTTTGTGGGTTACATCCTCCTCCTCTTTGACTGTTAGATGTCTCAATAGAAATAATACCACAATTCCTTATTTCTAAATTGAATTTCAATTTTCTTCAAAGAAACAGAATAAAAAGCATTGTCGTCGTCTTATTTTATGACGATAAGAGAAACAGACATTACACAACAATCTCATTATCAGATTTTCCAAAGCAACGAATGGATTAAAATAATGCAAAGATTTTGCATTTATTCACAAATATAGAACACGTTTGTTTCCGCGCCCTTTAGACAGTGGAAAATCTAGTGGCAAAAAATCATCGCCCTTATAGCACTGACAGATGGAACTCCTAAATGATTATCACGTGCTCCGACGCTTTGTATGATATCAAAAGATAACGTTTATGAAAGCAACAAATTTGTAATAAGGAATATAAGTTAAAATAAAACGAAAAACATCACACAAGTAAGCGTTTCCTATAAGTAATTTATACAAAATGCATTGGTAAAAGGAAGATTACAATACAGCCAGTATAAATTTTGACTACAATATTATCTAACAAAAGCAAGGTAATTTTCATAAAATTATGTTTGTCAGCTGTATCAATGAACTTTATGAAATGACACCTACTTTATCTGCCTTATTCTTAACCATGCGGAATGGACCCTACCTGTTTTACTGTTTGGAAAATATAATACTTTAAAGACACTGAAAGTTAGTAGTTGGAAGATATGTTATCTGAAATACTGTAAAAATCTTTTTATACATCTGTGTGTTTTTTTTTTCTCTATTTTTCTAACTGCGCAAATCTCTAATTAAATTAAACAATCTTAACAAATTATTACTAACTTTTAATTCAATTATGTTTTATTCTCTGACGACTATCAACTGTCAACTTTGAAAATTTTCAGATAAGTCGTTCCAGAGCTTTGTTCCTTTTATCATCAAATGTTACGCAGTTCGTCATGCCTTTAATTCGAACATGTTTTTTCAAATTACAATGGTGCACATATATTGCATGTTACATCTACCTTTCAATTTTAACGATTTTAATTGAGATAAGTTGTTTCAGAGTTACGAGACCTAGATTCTAAAGTTAAAAACTCAATAATGTGCATATGTCTCTCGAAAACGTAAGAAATCTTCAACGAAATCAAAGAAATAGTAATTTTTCTAATGTCATTCTGTGACATGCAAATTAAATCTACATAAAAGGTTTTAGACGGACTTCTTGTGGGATAACACTCCTATAACAATACTATACATTATCAGATCAAAGTCTTTACGTAGAGATCAGTATCTGTCCTTACAAACCTGCTCGTGCATTTTTCATTGTTATTCAACGCAAATTTATTTTTTAAGATACCTGGGACGATCTTATTTCACAAAGGATTTCTATTGTCTACTTATTGTACCTCGAACTTATTTACCCGATGTAGGTCTTTAAGTTGGAGTTCAATTCAATTAAAGTTAATCGGGCATGACTAATTAGTTACGCCCTCTTAAAATCAGGGGGTCCGAAATATGATTGGGAAATAACACCCAGCAAAATACCTTAATTTACAATTTCAAGAATTTGTTTGATTCAAAGTGCTTTTGGTTGCTTAAATATCTTCGATCAATAATCAGACGGTATTTTGTGGAAATAAATAACCTGTCCCGAACTGGGAGATGTTGGCTGCAATAGGAATTAATTACTTATAGTGGCCGTTATTGATTGTAAATTCATGACGTTTTGTTTATGGCATTCGTCTATCGTTGAGAAAAAAGAGTGAAGGAGGGCTTAACTTGCGAGTTCGATCATTATGGATCAAATCTACAAGTATTCTATTACGGCATACGTTTTACCTCTAGCGAACGCTCTGTCTTATTGTAAAAAGTGCCACTCTTAATTTGAAAACATTTGTTTCAAATTGATCCACTTTGAATCTAGTCGTGAATGTGCATGACATATTAGCCACTGGACACAAAGGAACAATAAAAACGTTTTACCTCTAGCGAACGCTAGATGCCATATTGTAAAAAGTGCCACTCTAAATTTGTAAACATTTGCTTCAAATTGATCCACTTTGAATCTAGTCGTGAATATGCATGACATATTTGCCACAGGACACAAAGGAGCAATAAATTAATCAGCTTCATTTAGTGATTTATGATCATTTGTCCTCAGTTGATTATAGTCTCAAACAGTTTTCCAATTTTTATATATTTCATTTTTATTTACATTTGAATTTTTATGCGTAAATCTTAGCATTTCTTCCATCAATTTTCTCTTCCATAATTTTTCTCTTTGCATTTAATCTTTTTTCTTCTAATCATTTTTCTCTTTGCATTTAATCTTTTTTTTCTAATATTAAAAAAACATTGTCGTAGTACACATCAGGGATTACATTGTATAATTTCCAGCAAAACTAATAGGGGAGGGACTAAAACAGAAAAACAATCTCCATTGAGTGGCAATAACTCATATATTGAAGTGTACAATGACGGCTGTCTCATCTAGGTGACAACATTTGCTGTTTCAAATTTATTCATATCGTAGACTGGTATAATAGTTGTCATAAAAGCAAAACAAAAAAAAAAAAAAAAAAAAAATGATAAAAAAGGTTGACAACAATTTATAAAAAAAAGATTCAACTTATTTTGAGCGTTTTATTTTTTTTATATTGTCTTGCTGATCGGTTTTGTTATATTTTTTTTGGTCTTTTTTCATAGAACATTCCGTATACAGAATAATAAGCTCAAAACCGACCCATGACGAAATAATACTTATACGGAGTTAATTCAATAATATTTTCCGTCAAATATTATATATCCGAAAAGGTACATTTGATTTCATATTATTTACCGTCAAAGATAATAATCCCAACAATCACAAGTGTTCGAATAATTTCACCTGCCATTTTTTAATTTTGATTGGTGAAAATTTTTAATATATACCAGTAAAAGAAAAACACTTCATTGTATAATAAAAAGGTGAAATAAATAATGATAATGGATGACGACTAGCGGCGAATAAAATTAATATTCAGGACGATTACGTGTAAATATAATAAGAGTATTAACCCCGTTTTTTACTAGCCTGACAAGCTGAGTCGGTTTTTTTTTATCGTGTAAGTTCACAGGAAGAAAAATCACCCGACCCGGACACATTTCTGACTCTGAGCTGGCCAGTCTTTGCTCTTACCCTATGATACCACGTGTTAAGCATTGACATAGAATACCAATTTAATTAACATCTTTGTTTGACCCGTTCGGGATTCGAACAAATTTAATGACCTCCCGCTCTCGAGGCGAACGCCCTCACACAAGACCAACCAGGAGAGCGGTAGTGATCGGTAGTACAGAATATCATACCTAAAACTAATTTAAAGTCATATGAATTTTTAGGTCCTCAATGCTCTTCAACTTTGTATTTGTTTGACATTTTAACTGTTTTGATCTGAGCGTCACTGATGAGTCTTATGTAGACGAAACGCACGTCTGGCGTATTAAATTATAATCCTGGTACCTTTGATAACTAATGAAACCTCAAATAAAAAAAAAAAAAATATGCATATGTTTTTTAAACTAAATGGATAGTTTTCATTATACAACTTATGTACACATACTTTTTTCTAAGGAAAATTCTTTAATTTGTCCACATTTAAAAGAAGTTTACTTATTTTTAATTGCTTGCTGCCAGGAAGCAATTCGCCGACATATTTTCCGTATGCATAGTGACCTTAGCGTGACCCGTCTCGTAAAAATCCGGTGATAGCAATACGCATGAATCTGTCATTGAAATAAACAATTACCTGGTTGTATATGTTAAACACGTGCTAAACACCCATGCTTTTTGTTGATTATTTACTATAAGGTGACAATCGGTAAAATTCGGCTTCAAAACACGGCATTTAATGAGTAGCCATATTTGTTAAATCATAACAGACTGATAGAAAAAAATTGACGATTATACGATAAATTTGCGTAAAAAATGATAAAATTGTGCACAGAGGACTAAGTTTATGATATATACATGCATTGGTTCAAGAATTGGGCATGGATGAACATTAATTTTCACCAGTCACTCGTTTCTTATGACTTTAAAAGTACAATACACAATACAGTTTCACAGAATTCTCACAGTTACTAAAGCGAGCTAAAAGTATCTAACCTAAATTGGATGCGTGAAATGATATTGTAAACTACACGTAAACATGGATGATCGACTTCAGGGTAGATTTTATGGATCAAATTAAAAACTCTTGCACCTATTATTTGAGTGGTCCAAATATTGCCTGCTGTTTCAAGTCTTAATTTCTGTCCTTATTCAGTATATATATCATTTTCTAGTGGTATTTTAAAGTTTCACGTCCAACCTCACTGTCGCCCTCCTATTGTACGACCTACCTATTGTAAATGTATGTGTTATAGTCATTAACATGCACGAAATATTTCCTACTGGACGTAAAGAAAACAACAATCAATCAATCTAATTAATTTCTCTGTTACAGTACTAGAACTTAGCACCCAAAGACAAGATCTTGTAAAATGCTATAATTTCAATTTCCATTTAAATTTTTATGTTGTTTTCTTTTCTTTCTTTTTTGGGGGGGGTCTTTTCAGTTTATCACATAACTGACTGCTTATTCAAAAGTTTTAAATATTTTTTTACTATTGTTCTTATCTAATGTTTAAATACGATTTATAACATATGTTTTTTTTTGTCAGGCAAGGATAAAACTAAGAAAGATAAAAGTTTTTTTCATGTGTTTTTGCTTCATTTAGACATGAAAAGGGAATAACGGACGACTAAATTAAAGTGTTTGTTTTCATATAATATATTGAACTTGCGAATATATCTCACTCAACACGTTTTGATCGGGACAGTGAAACCTAGTTTAATACAGTTTTATTCATTGAAGTTTGAATGCATAGTTCTTATTTAAAAAAAAACCACAAATTAAGCAAGATCTATCAATTATTTGGACTGAATAGACAAACCTAATTATTTTGCATTCGCATGCATCTTAATGTAGGAAAATTACCAAATCAGAAACAAAATGAACATTTACCGGATGAATATTGTGAAGGACCTTATGCATCTATGGCAGTCCGATTAGCAGTTCTTAAACAAGCTGTTTAAAAAGCTAATTGTTGGAAGAGTTTACTTACTGTTTTCTAAGGTCTGATCTTTACGATTCTATTTCATGATTACTGACAGATCAAAAACATCAAGTATATAAAGCATGAAGGTGTTGGGGATAATATTCATTGGTCAGTTATAAATGAGGTCTGTATGGGGGTTTTGATTGCCTGATTTATTAAATAAGAAATCGTTATTTTGAAAAGATGGCCAAAAAATATAAATTTAACCCCTATTTTTTTAAAACTATCATTTGGTGTTATTTAGATGCTATATATATGATGTAATGCAATTAAATCGGTCCGTTTTCATATCAATTTGGTAACTGTTAATTGTACATTTCAGTCTGAGTACTGTTAACTAAACTATCATTTAAGTTTAACATATTTAGACTCGTCCAGTTCAGGGAAATTAGGTTTCTACAAGTGCTTTTTATGTACTTTTCTTATAGTTTTGACGGTTTGTAAGTCAGTAAAAGTTCAATGATTAAGTTTGGACCTCATTAAAAGGGCTGTTCAAATCCTGTGACCTTACTGCTAGTAACACCCGTTTTTGTTCGGAGGTCTTTTAATATCAATATTAACTTATCATTGAACTTTTACTATTACTAACTATATTGCATGTAAGACATTAGATGACACTCCTATAACAATAACAATACTATACATTATCAGATCAAAGTCTTTACGTAGAAATCAGTATCTGTCATAACTATATTGTATATATGACATTAACCAAGACATTGTTGGTTTTATTGTATCATTCTGATTTTATCTTTATTTTGTGTTATTGTTTATATTGGTTTCTTTTTTTTATTTGTTGACCGTATATGGGAAGGAAAAATAATACCCGACGATTGGACAAAAGGCATAATAATAAAGTTAGCCAAGAAAGGAGCTCTAAGTGATTGTAACAACTGGCGAGGTATAACTCTATTGTCAATCCCAAGTAAAATCATAGCCAAAATTATTATCTAAAGAATAATAGATGCAGTTGATAAACAGCTAAGAGAGGAGAAGCAGGATTCCGTAAAGGTAGAGGGTGCATTGATCAAATCTTTGCTTTACGTAACATCATCGAACAATGTACAGAATGGCAAAGACAGCTCTACATCAACTTTTTGGATTTTCAGAAGGCTTTTGACAGTATCAACCGAAAGATCTCGTGGCGAATACTCAGATCATATTCAAAAAGAAATAATTGAGCTCATAAAAAGTTTCTACAACAATTTCACTTGCAGTGTAGGGCAAAGCAACATCTGGTTTGAGCTGTTTCAATGTCGTCATTGACTGGGTAAGGAGAAAAAAACAACGAAAGATGCTCCCAGAGGAATATAATGGAACATTTCATCAACATTGGAGGATCTTGATTTTGCTGATGATCTTGCTCTTTTATCGCATACCCACCACCATTTACAAGAGAAGACAAACCGCCTAAATACTTTTGCTAGTCAAGTTGGACTTACAATCAGCCAAACCAAAACTGAAGTCATGACCCTAAACATCAATAGCCCAACTCCTATCCTAGTAGATGGAAAAGATTCCCCCATCACAGAAACATTTACATACCTAGGAAGTACAATAAGAAACGATGGAGGTGCAGGAAATGACATCATAAATAGATTGAACAAAGCCAGGAATATATTTAGATCACTTAACAATGTATGGAAATCATCCCAGTACAGTAAGAACACCAAACTAAAACTGTAGCAGAGTTGTGTACTATCTTCTCTGTTATACGGATCAGAATGCTGGAGGATGACAATAGTCGATCTGAACAAATTGTCAGTTTTCCATACCAAAAGCTTAAGGAGAATCCTGCGCATTTTCTGGACAAACAAAATATCTAATGAAGATCTTCTAAACCAGTGTCAGTAAGATATCATGGGTACAATATTAGTGAAAAGGCGTTGGAAATGGATTGGGCATGTGATTAGAAGAGATAGTAATTCCATCACTAGAACAGCATTATATTGGACTCCAGAAGGAAGGCGGAAGCGAGGAAGACCACAAAAACAAGTGGAGACGTACTGTAGAAGGAGAACTGAAGACCATGAACAAAACATTGGGAACAGTAGAAAAGATGGCCAAAGACTGACAGAAATGGAGAACCTTTGTTGCTGCCCTACATGTCGATGGCATACCGGGCAGTAAGTAAGTAAGTAAGTAAGTAAGTATTGGGGCATTGACTTCTACGTCCTTGTGGCAATTAAAGTATGTATTGTGAACATCATAAGTTATGAGACTTTTATCTCAATACCTTCAAACTGAGAGACTATAGTAATAACAGCTTAAAATAAGTATTATAACAAAGTTTAAAAAGTAGAATAATAAGAATCGGTGAGAGATATTTCTTTCATGGTTTACTTCAAATACAAGAATTTCTGTTTATAACATTTCTTGGAACATGTAAGTATAGAACGTCTCTTTACCACTTTAAGAAACAAAAACATATTGAAATATGAAATATACCACAAACATGAATTTTGTTTTAGCATCCTGATCAACGATTATACAAAACAGTTACAACTACAATCATCCAAGTGTTTACCCATTACTTCTTGAAAGTGGTCAGCTTTATTTTGATTTTAGGAGAAACGTTTTTATTTATATAAAATGTTTATCCTACAGTCTTGTCACGTTTCTCGAATTGCAAAACGTTGAAATGAGTAAATCTTTATGAAGAGTAAAACACCGCGCACATGTGATAAAGCGATACCAAAAAAGACAATATAAAACAATGATTAGGAAAGGAAAGACAATAAGACACATTTAGGATTTGTGTGCTGGTGTGTTGATGCAAAGATATCATAATTCATAAAAAAAAAATGTGAAAAGAAACAAGATAACAAGAAAAACAAAAATCCGCAATCTATTACACAAATACTGAACAGTGAGTATTATAATTTTTGACACAAGCATTTATAACTATAGACAAGGAAGTTGCAACAAGAAGTAGGTTTTTTTTAAATTTCTTTATCAAGGGATGTAAACTTTATTTTTATACTAAATTTAGCGTATAATTAGAAACTTAAGTTATTTTATCTTACGGATATACATGCAACATTCTAATTTGATTATTGTTGAATTAATGATATCTAGATATAACAAAACATGATGCATGCATGCAGCAAAACAACTTTATAATTATTGATAATGCAAAGAAAATATAAAACACAAATAGAAAATGGTATAACAATGCAAATGACAATACCAATATACATTTATTTAAATCCTCCTATTGAGAGGCCGTGATGTAAATGTCAACAGGATCTTACAACACATAATCAGCCTTTACTTCCTCTTTTGTTAATGTGCTAGAGTCGTGTAGATAAACATGTTTGTGCTTATTGTTCCATAAAACTGACAGGAGCTGAAAATAGACGGTCAAAAAGGTCAAATATCATTCCTACATCGGAGAAAGCAAAATTTTCTGGTAAAATGAACATTCTGCTTATTCACATTTGCATTTCAAACAAAAAGTGCACAATAGAAAATAAATTAATTTTTAAAATGCAAACTTTATTCAAGTTAAGGTTTTCTTCTAGCTTCTTCGTAATATGAGTCAGAAATGCTATCAAGTTAATAACTTCATTTTTATATAAGATCCTATTAAACAATTTCTGAATTTTAAATGCATCGGTGACCTCAAGGTCATGGGTTCGATTCAAGATCACACCAAAAACCTAGAAATAAGTATTGTCTGCTTCACTGCTAACACGGGACACTAAGGAAGAAAAGCATAAGAATGTTGGACCCAGAGAACGAAATGTGTCCAGGTTTGGTGACATGATAGCCTGTGGACTGCTAGCTTGTGAACTAGAACGTTAGTAATCCGTTTCGTGTCCAGTTTGTGTTTTCGTTAGATAATTATCAAGCTAGTTTTGAATTTGTGTATTTATTGTTTTTATGTTTCGGTTGTGGTTTCGGTTGGATAATGTGTTATGTCTTATCTATTGTAGTCCAAATAATTATAGAATAGCCTTTCAATACTGTCATTGTCATGATAATTGTTTGGATTGGTATTGTGAAAATAGTTGTATGAAGTTTGAGATTACTTATTGTTTCTGTTTGTGATGTCCCGTGTTATCTGTCGTTGATGGAAGATGTTCGTTGTTGTTCTACGGCGTGCATGTTGTGTCGAATATTATATGATTTGTTTGTGCATTTCTCTGTGATGAGTTTTCTTGCGTGTATTTGTGCAGTATTTCTGTCACACAGTGTTGCCATCTTTAGCGAGATTTTTTAACATTGCCATACAAGCGGGAGGCTAACTATAAAAACTAGAGGCTCTAAAGAGCCTGTGTCGCTCACCTTGGTCTATGTGAATATTGACCAAAGGAAGCAGATGGATTCATGACAAAATTGTGTTTTGGTGATGGTGATGTGTTTGTACATCTTACTCTTTTCAGAGTTATAAGCCAAAATCTACATTTCACCCCTATGGCGGCCATCTTGGTTGGTTGGCCGGGTCACCGGACACAATTTTAAACTAGATACCCCAATGATGATTGTGGCCAAGTTTGGTTTAATTTGGCCCAGTAGTTTCAGAGGAGAAGATTTTTGTAAAAGATGACTAAGATTTACGAAAAATGGTTAAAAATTGACTATAAAGGGCAATAACTCATAAAGGGGTCAACATACCATTTTGGTCCTGTGACTTATTTGTAGATCTTACTTTACTGAACATTTTTGCTGTTTACAGTTTATCTCTATCTATGATAATATTCAAGATAATAACCAAAAACAGTAAACTTTCCTTAAAATTACCAATTCAGGGGCAGCAACCTATCAACGCGTTGTCCGATTCATCTCAAAATTTTACAGCAGATAGATCTTGACCTGATTAACAATTTTACCCCGTCAGATTTGCTCTAAATGCTTTTGAGTTATAAGCCAAAAACTGCATTTTACCCCTATGTTCTATTTTTAGCCATGGCGGCCATCTTGGTTGGTTGGCCGGGTCATCGGACACAATTTTTAAACTAGATACCCTAATAATGATTTTGGCTACGTTTGGTTAAATTTGGTCCAGCAGTTTTAGAGGAGAAGATTTTTGTAAAAGTTAACGACGACGGACGACGACGGACGCCGGACGCCAAGTGATGAGAAAAGCTCACTTGGCCCTTCGGGCCAGGTGAGCTAACAAGTTCAACTCAGCATTTATTTTTTGAAATGTCCTGTACCTAGTCAGGATAATGGTAGTTGTTATCAAATTGTTCGTTTCCATGTTTGTTGGTGTTTGGTTTGTTACACTTCATGATCAGTGTTCTTGTTGTTCCTTTGTTTTCCTGTTATATTTGATACGTTTAGAATTTTGTTTGTAAGCCGGATTTTCTTTCTCGTAATCAATTTATGGCTATTCAACAGCGGTATACTACTGTTGCCTTTGTATCAATCTGATGAGTTAATCACTTTTCAACCATTTTGTTTAGTTTGTTCTTATGTTGTGTAATCTTACTGTACTGTACTACGTTAGGAGAGGGTTTTGTATCAGCTGTACTGTAATTCAGTAGTTGTCGTTTGTTGGTGTTTATTGTATTTTTGATTATTTATTTTATTGTGTATAAATTAGACCGTTAGTTTTCTCGTTGAATTGTTTTACATCTGTAATTTTTGGGCTACTTGTGTCTGACTATGTGGTATGGGGTTTCCTTATTGTTGAGGGCCATACGTTGAGCTCTAATGTTTAATTCCATTGTCATTTGGTCTCTGGAAGGGAATGGTCTCATTGGCAATAATACTACAACTTATCTATGTTCTCTCCTTGAATATGCATTTAATTTGCTGCTAGACGTTTATTCAGTCATCCGTCCATTCTAAATGTCAATTATCTTCATATGACTATCTTGTTAGTTCTTTGTGATACTAGTAGTTTGACTGTTAATTGTTGTAATTTCATATAAATTTTGTTGTGCGTGAAATATGTATAATTAATACCATTTGTTGGATTTATCATTATATATTTTATATAAAAAGTAAACTTTAGTTTAAGGGTCTTCATGATTTTGATTTCATAAACACGGGAATGAGTTATAAGTTGTAACTACGTACTAGCATCTTTCATTTCCCGGGAAAAGTACCGATTCGGAATCAAACTACATCAAATTCGTAAGATTTTTCTTATTTTACTTTTTTCACTTAAATATGGATATTTTTCAATTAAGTATAGATCATATGGATATTGTTCACTTAAATATAGATTATATGGATATTTTTCACTTTAAAATAGATCATATGGATATTTTTCACTTGCAATATAGATCATGTATGGGCATTGTTCTTAACTTTCTTTGTCTACACTTTTATCATCTTGCTACATAAAAGTTGTAGAGAAGTAATGGAGTCTATATAAGAGAGAAGAAAGGCATAACATTATTTCTGATTTACAACTTGTTTGATATTATGGCCTTTATGAAACGTGACAATTGTTGCATGTCGTATAATAACCTCAATGATGACCTGTGACAGAACGTCAATATTGAGATGTTGTGTTGCTTTTTTCTGTATGTTTGCTCTATATTTCTCTTCATTGGTATTCATAACAAAGGTATAAGTTATAAGTAATGTCAACAACTTTCGAAAGGTTTACGCAGATATACCGCAACTATTTTACTTGTAGAATGATATATTTATAAAATTCAAGGAGTTTCTAACAGTCAAATTAAGTCTCCTTTATCCTTTCTATTTCAATTTAAGACTAACTATGTGTAATGAATGAGTAGCGTGCAATAGAATATTGACAATACTTTAGATCAATGACTTGAAATGCAAATATCTGGAAACAAACACTGTTTATTTCAAATTAAGATAGTATTGCTTTTTAATTAGAACTTTTCTACCTTGCATACTGAAACGATATATTCTTTTTACAGAATTTGATGCTACTGTACCAAAAGCAGCTTATAACGTAATTATTTGTTAAAAATATACATCGATTGTAAAAATATATGAACTTTAAAGTGATTCGGGGTTTATTTGAAAAGATGAAGCAATTTAATGATACATGTACAAATAACGGAAGGACATCTAGAGGTAAAATACTGTGTCTTAATCAATAGACAAGTATCTTAATCGTTTGATGTTTAACACTGCGTGTGTCTCTACCTCACAAACAGATGACTTGGTAATTGGATCAAGTATAATTTAATTTCTTAAAAAAAAAAAAAAAAATAATGTCTATTTCAATGTAATTGATTTTCTTGTTTTCAAATGTGAATAATAAAATGTTTTCCCCTTTTAAACATGCATTGGAAATAACAAGAGTACAACAAAAGCAGAAAACAGTTCCACATACCTCAGACGTTTTTTCCTTAATTTCCACAGAATATATCTCCGGGGTGAATTTGATGAATTTAATTTTCTCAATACCGTTTTCCTTTACCAAATTCCTGTAAATGAACATAGGCAATAAAAGGTTTTACGAAATTCAATGATCCATGATCACGAGTTTCAAAAATATAAGATAAAAGATTTCCCCGATTCATTATCATGAAAATTATGATTTCTGATTAAAGTCGGAAAAGAAACCTTAAATTTGTAAATTTTTGGTGTAAGTGAATATTTTAATCCTTTGATAACTCACTTAGTACAGCATATGATGACAAAAAGCGACAATGTGTGCTTTTCTGTATGATATAACTTCACTTTTGCGTATATATATATATATTTTTTTATCAATAATACGACTAGTTGCACTAAACGTTAGAATGGTATTAATATTTAGTAGCATTGCCATTTTCTGGTGATTCAATGCCTGTTAAGTTTGCTGTTGTTTCTTTTCTTGTTGTTTCACTTGAAATATTCTGTTTGAAAATTATGAAAGAATTTGCTATAAGGACAAATTGAATAGTTGTATTACTAAATCTAAAAATATGCTTCTTTATGACTATAATTCTTTGTTTTTATATATATATATATTTAACTTTTGAATATATAAAATATATTATGGGATTAGCCCTGTATAACAACGTATTTTCCGATGGAGTAGTCTGTCAAATGTTTAGACGTTATAGCAAAATTATGAATTAGATACGGCGGCATGGTAATTAACATTGCCATCCTTTACGACATACACGAAAGCTATATTTTGTATGTAGCCTAAGTGGTCGAATGCGCTGGACTTGATGCAGGTAGTACTGGTGTTGCCACGATATCACAGAAGCAAGGGTTTGAATCCCGTTAAGGGAAGAACAAAAAGATTCTATCCTTAATTTGAAGATCTAACATTGTTAGTACAGTTCGAGATGATTTATCAATACATTATGATGTTGGACCTTTATAAACATGTGTTAACTGATATGGAGCACTCTGTCATAAAGTTGTCACATTTTTAGATGTGTATAAAAAAAAATACGAATGAGATGTTGTGACATGTTAATTAACAGTATCATCGTTTGATACAGAGGTGATCTGAAAGGTACACAACTTTAATATTGACCACTATACATTTGTATTGTGTTGCAACCCTTAATCATCTATGTTTTGTTATGTTGCCCAGGAGGTTGAATGGTCATGGGCGATAGAAAAGAGGCAGGCGATGGTGCCAATTTATCACAGAAGCAACTGTTAGAATTCAGCTGAGGGAAGAACAAAAATTTGCTAACCGGTTTACATATAATTACCATGCTAAGTCCTCGTGATCCCTAACGATCTCTGTTAAAATTGAAAGTACAGGTAAAACGATATCTTCTGAGAATGTATCACTGTTTGTCTTCATCGACAACATACAAAGCAAATGTTTCATAGCGCATACTCCTAATAAATAAAACGTCACTTCAATTTTATTGTTAAGTATCACAATTGTTGTTATCTATATTGTATATTGATTTTTCTTTAAACATTATGTAAATCTTTTTTTTGGGTACATCGAACTGATTGTAATACACTAAATCATATATATATACATATACACGTATATTTGTTTAATACAACATCAAAGGACAAATTGATATTATAAGGCACACTTTGTTATACAAATCTACACCAATAACACCATACCAGTCAGGAGTCTACTTCGTCAAAATTATCTCCCCATTACGCCAGTTAATTTTCACAATCGTAGAAATGGAAGCCATTGTAGGGATGACGCGCTACCAATTTTACTCTTTGAAACCGATAAATTTATCCACATTGCACCGTTACGATCCTTATATGTCAGTTGTATTTTAAAAGACAAATGTATCAACTAGCTAATGAGCATCAGTTAATGATCTTGTCTGCATTGATTCAATTTAAAACTATTGTCTGATCGCTTGTCAGGTGGAATTTTCGAAAATTAATAAACATTTAAAAAAATTCTAATTAAATATTTCGTGGAAAGGCAGACTAGATTTTTTTATTGGTTGAAGACTATAAACCCTAGTTATCACACACAAAAAAAATATAATTTTTCGAAGATATGCATTTTCATCATCCAACTTGAAAGACTGTCAAGTCCTTAGAGTAAAAAAAATAGCTATTCGAACCCACCTACTCTGTTTTTGTGATTCATTAGATAGGTATTTCACTTGACCCATATAGTACTGTGATTTTTTTATGTTATAAAGTCAACCTGTAGCTTTGATATATAAAAATAATAGAATCTGAAGCGAGACGATGTATGAAATATTCTTGATTTGTACGATATCAAGACAAAATATTCAACTCAAACACGCCCTAACATAAAAAGGTGCACTCGATTTTCCTCTTTCGATACTATTGTTACTCATTTTTTGGAATTTTTTCTTGAGTCACATAATGGAAGGACAGACACGAAAATTACTGAACTGATAGATTGATATGTTTTCCGTCCGTGGTAAATTGTTTTTTTAAATCGGAGGTTATGCATTTTTTTCATCCAACTTGAAAGATACCCATGTCTTCGACTTGATATTTAATTGTTCTACTTAACTATGTACTAGATAAATGGAAAACTTATGCAAATGGTGTTTTTGAAATAAAACACTTCGTAATTGAGAAGAAAATTGTAATTTTGTTTGTTTCTATTAACTTTTATTTTTTTGTTACTATAGTAAACATTACAGTATACATTTATCGCCTTCTCTAACAAAGAGCTTCGATTCTTTTGTTCTATTTCAACCGGGTTTCTGACTGATACGTTTTCAGAGATACATTGTACTTATTATGATTCATTATTTTAATTCAGATAAAATACTGCAAAAATAATTACATACATACTTATTTGAAATGGACTTAAAGAAAAAAAAAAAATATCCTGCAAAATTCTGAAAATCCCTTTCAGAAATATTGATGGTATAGCTACTATTATTTTAGAGAATGCTTGCATCTGGTATATCTTGTTGAACTTGTGAATATGGGTACTTTTACAACTAGCAAGTTTGCCTTACATTTCAATATTTTTATATACATATAGGCGACTTCAAACATTTTGCAACAATCTTCCTACCGCCAACTTCCTTTTTCTCAGCTGAAACATACCCTCTGACCTATAGTACGGTGTATATAATTCTTGATCAATACCATTCGACTGTGCTCAGACTGTTACAGACTTCATTCAATAGTGCGTGCTCCTGACAAAAAACACTTTTCTAACAGTGTAATGATAAAAAATATTGAAATCGACCCTTTGTACGTTCTACGATCACCACAAAGAATGTATTAATCTATATGAATAGGTCAGTGTGCAGCTGTAATGTACTTTAGGCGACGCAGTCCTAGTCACATCTCCGTTCGTTGATTATCGAGGAGATGCGATCCCCCGGATAATTGTAATTTATCTTGACTTGTATCTTCTTAATAGATTCATGAAATGTTTACATTGTGAAAATATTTTGAAACTAATACTTCATTTAAAAGCAAAGCCTCCCTAACGATTTAAAGTAACTAGTAATAATTTTGATTCATAATTAAGGTGTACTTTTTAACATACCAAACAAATACTTGTTCTTTTCATCAAAAATAAGACATAGTATAAGATGGCATGTTTTTGTCACCAACACATGATCCCTTAGGTCAGACAGGCAATCAATAAGAACTGGTAGAACCATTTGATTTCTCAATTTTGTACTAATATTCACAGCTCCCTAAAATTAGGTAAATAGGAAAAGTTTATGATTATTCAATGTATCTACATCAGTATGTCTTTTAGTGTTAAGTAAAAATATCTATCTATATATATATATACTTGATTAATTTAATCCAGACTACAAATTAAGTTTGATTCATGAAGAACTTTAGCCTAAACCTCCAGAATAATATTGTTCCGAGTATAATCATCGGTGATGTTTGCATTTGCGTTGTCCAGAATGATATCCATTCTGCATAGCTGACCAAAACATCTCATAGCCAGATATATCAACCGGAATACACACTGAATATAAAGCCTTAGACTACGATAGTAAACAATTGACATAGCGTGAGTTATAGGCGTCAGACGCTCAACACTGAACCTGAAAACTATGTCAATGTTTAAGATGTTTAAGACAGTAACACATTTGTCTAATATAAAATCTCAGCAAAGATACCAAGCTAATCATTTAGTACGCCAGACGTGCGTTCGCATATGTCTCATCAGTGGTGCTCGAATCAAAACCAGTCAAAATGCCATTTCAAATACGATATTGAAGTGCGTTGGAAACAAGCATTTAAAAAATAATGCAAATTCTGCTTTATCTGACTTAGGCCATCTATGCCTGTTGTATAATAAACCTCAGTGTTCGAAATAGTTCTATATAACAAACACATCAATAAGGTAAACACAGCTATTTTGAATGTCTCATTTAATAGCCAAGAGTCAACCCAACATTTAACACATGTATCCTTAAAAAGTATAAAACAATTCTTTAAAATCATGGAAGAGGGTATAAAGGTTCCCTTTTATACTGAATACGGGTAGTTTTTTTTAAAAGGAATTCAACATGGTATTATCCATGGGTCTCTACTAGCCAACTGTTTGGAACTACAGAAAAATACACACACAGCCAGTCAGCTAACAGAAAAGAGGGAAAGCATAAGCCCATTTTAAATTTCAATGCGCCTCAATTTCTTAACCTGATCAGTAACTATCAAACATTTGACAGCAAATGACGTATGAGACCTAACACGTAAAAAGCTATATGACCGAAACATTAAAGAATTCATCTTTTTGGTCAAGTTTGCTTAGGGAGTTTGAAGCAGTATTTCTCAATAAATTATAAATCTATCTACACATAATTAAAGAGACGATTGTTAAAATTCACGTCAGTACCGAGGCACTAAGTTCATGATGATACCCTCAAGGACTTAACTTCCACCATAAGTGTTATTACACAGTGCAAGTAAATGAAAATTACACTTAAAAGTTACGTGCAGGAATAGAATATGTTGTTATCAACATAACCTGTTATTACATCTGAAGAATATGTTGCTAAGGTATGAACATACAAAATATAAAGAAATGAAATCGAATTTGACATTAGTAAAAATAAAGAATACTTACATGCCAGTTAAACGGTAGGAGGTTTATTAATACTCCCATTGTTGTCCTCAACGTTATTGGTTGTGTTTTTTCATTAGTGATGATTTTACAGAACAGTCCAATAGAGGCATCCTTCCACAGTACTTCATATTCATGAACTGGACGCTCTGAATCGTCTGTTGGTAAACCATGACCATCTTTTCTACAAAGGTCGAAGTAATTAGTTGGTAAATAGTCTTTTTTTTTTTATTAATTTGGATGTACTTCAAAATAGACGCTAATTCGCACTAATATTAGGTATTGTTTAACAACCTTATTTTGATTGAAAAATATCAAAATTCGTCAATTGTTGTTTAGTACCTGTAAACACTTTATTTTTTTCATGATAACTGAAGTCAAATTCACTTACTTTTCTTTTGTCTTTTTCTGTCTACCTTTATATATCTTCGAGAAGATTGCAGTCAATCCTACAATAGTATAAGAGATAATATAAAATATTTTAACCACTGCAAACATTGAATAAACATTAAATCAAATCAAACATCACGGGTGTCATTCGGTTTAACGAGAGAAATTATCGTGAAAGAATATCTAACGGCGGTCAAGTATTGAGAGACGATCGTGAAAGTTCTAATAACGGATCGTGAAAGACAATTAATCGAGAAGACATATGAAAGGTCAATAAATATTCTAATTTAATTAATTACACAGACAAATTATCGACAAAGTAAAACTGTCTGTCAAAATGGTTCAACATTATGATCAGTATGTGAGAATGTCCAGTTTTTTTAAAAGTACATAACAACAAAAGGCAGATTGCTTCTCGACATTTCAAACATGATTTTTTCATAATTCGACTAGAAAAACTACTTTTATCCGAATAAGGGCATTCTATGTGAATTATTCAAATGGTTCTCATAGTTATTTTGAATAAACATAATCTGAAACTTGGCAAATAAAGAATTATTTACACAAAAATTTATTGTTCGGATCGTGAAAGATCACGTACCACATTTTTGAAGATCGTGAAAAGGATCGTGAAAAATCTGATACTTCGAAGATGTTCAAATTATTTTTCAATTATATCATAATTAATATTTATTATTGGTATTGAGAAAAGCTAGATAGGTCAACATCCTCAATAGGTTTAAGCATTTCAAAGTATTATTATTTTCAGAAAATGAAATGTAAAATAGTTGGATGATTGTAGGATGAAGCTTTTTATTGTCATGTGAAGTACTCACTTATCACGAGTAAGGGGATACCCACATTTTGTATATTGGATCCTGTAAACTACATGTCCGTCAGAAAGGATTCACCTGATCCCGAATTTGTTTCATTTTATGGATGAAGATTCATTTTGTGGTCAAGTCCGTATCGCGGATTCGTTAAGCTTTAGGATAACTGTCTGTTGTTATGATTGTAAGGTGTACATTTTCGACTTCTGCAAGGTTTCAAATAACATCTAACTCATTATCATGCATTATGTTCGTTTTATGCTGTTTAGCATTTCGGATATATACTTGTATGCTATAGCGCCAAGGTATTTCGTATATGGTGTACATATCTGTCTGAATGTTTCATAGATGACCATGATGACTTCAATTGTATTTGATATATTGCATGATAGTAAGATGCCTATGTTCCGAATTAATTGGCCAAGCTTAACTTTAACATTTGTCAGTTTCTAAGACACTATAAGAATCGGAACACATTTATTTGGTGTACAGCATATTTGTAGAGATCTGTATGGCATGGTATTCTGACTTTGAACTCTTTTTATGAACCATTGACAATCTTAAGCGCATTTGACACTTCTAGTAAAACCCGTGATATTATAGACGTTCAACAAATATACTATCATAAGTAAAGCAGACGAGACATTACAGAATTTGCACTCTGGTATTCTATAGTTTGTAGTATATAGTTAAATCAATCCACATCTGCGTTGTATACAAAGAACTTAGAAAGTACTGTTGCACACAATGTTGGTTATCGTTCAATCTCAAATTACTCATGAAAGATGCTGCTTTGCTGTAATTTTTTGTTTGATGGATATCATTTTGGGTTAAACGTTGCATATCCGTAATATTGGCTAAATAGTGTCGGTCTGCCTGAATTGCACTTGACCAATTCTCAGAGCTGAATCTTTCACACTTATTTAGACACGTTTTTAGTTGCTTTTGTTTTTTTTACTTTCGAGGTAATGTGTTGAATAGAAAAAAATAATAGTTTTAATGTTCATCCTTATCAAAATAGTTACAGGCTTCAACCAGTTGCAGGTTTATCAAAAGGTAAAAGAAATACAGATTCTGATTACTAGTATTAAGTCTGGTCACGCATTATATTTCATGATCAAAATAATACGTTGTCTGATATTTCACTATCAAATTTGATGGAAATTTAACAAATTCAAGGTTTTCATATACAAATTAATGCTTTTAAGGAAAGAACATACTTTAATTTTACTGTACAATCAGATACACCAAAGACTAAATTTCAAATATATCATAATAAACTGAATTATGACCATTATAGGTACATAAAGCGTGTTATTTGTAATTAATTTGATAGACATGCATTGCGCCTTTTGTGTTGTTCGGATTTGTTCTGCGTTTTGAAAATTAAGCGATTTTTTCTAAGATTCTGAACTAGAATTTACATGAAATGTCTTTTACGATCCGTCTGTTACCAGAGCTTTCACGATCGTCTCTCAATACATGACCGCCTTTAGATATTCTTTCACGATCATTTCTCGCGTTAAACTGAATGACACCCGTGAACATACGTGACCTATAATAGATTATGAAACATTGAGTCAGTATGGTTGTGATGTTCCCGAAACAAAACAACATGATATTTAAGATACGACGTGCAATGAATCAACATAACTAATACATAGGTTATACCTAATGCCACATGTTTCAAATGGGATTATCTATCGTTATCGACAACAAAATGTATTACATTGCCAATTACAAATACCCGATACTTCAAATAGTAAATTATATTATGAAGCTTGTTTAGACTGCTATATTATTTATTGTAGCAGTAATATTTGTTTTTAACATTTTTACTTGTTATATCCGTTTGTTTTGCTCACAAATCGTTGTCAATATAAAGGATTTTTTTTAATATGCGACTATCATACAAGTGAGAGGTTTAGCTAATTATCAAACTTGATAAAATCCAACAATTTCTACATAAGAAAATGTCTGTTCCAAGTCAGGAATATGACAGCTGTTACCCTTTTTTTTGGTGTGTTTGAGATTTTTATTTTACCAGTTCTTAGGGACTTTCCCTTTAAAATTGTCCTCTGAGTTCCGTATTTGTGTTATTTTACGTTTTATAACCAAACACTCTTTGATGTATAGGGAGACTTTGATTTCTATACAGTCTTAAATGTGAGGGGTAGAGAAAACAACAAAGGGAGGGGGCAATGAAACAATACATATATGACAACGAGAAAAAAGCAAAATATACACACAACAGATCACCAAAAATATACAGTTTACGATTAACAATGTATCTTCGATTGAATATGAAAACACATTAAATCACACCCGACCATTAGCACGTTTTAAAACATAGGATCTTAGTTTTCTATTGCTGTTAACATAACTATAATGGCTATCGTTTACAGGAGATTGGTGTGTGTGTTTCCTAATGACATTGCTATATAATGGAATTTGTAATCGTATACATCAATAGCCGGTAATGTAAATATCAGTTACATATTGTAATACCTGAAATTTTATGACTATGTTCTTCCTCATGTCTTTCGTCAATGACATCATGGGATAAATTTTCTAAGGTACACATGCAGTTTTCTACACATTGGCTCTCTACTTCGTCAAACTTTGTAACGCACAATCTGACTGTTTCAATTAAACAAGAGACTAAATGTTTGTGTTCTCTAAGTTGTATAATCATATGATCATTTCCATCTTGGAAATCTCTGAATGCTAAATCGCTGAAATTTCTAAAATAAAATGTGATTTGAAATATTTTATTTTCTACTAAATCAATGATGGTAGAGTTATAGGTATATTTCACAATATAACACCAACAAATGGTAATAAATTTATTCGATATTAAGCATTAAACCTGGTAAATTGGTTTGAACAGATGGAATCTGTTCTTAAGGTGGTATGGGTGTCTTCCTCCATCTTGGATTGTAAAAAAACGGGAAACAAAGGTCCAGATTTTCTATCAGGTTAGCAAAATTTGATGCAGGAATGCAGATATTAAATGTGAATTTTCATTGAAAAGAACCAATTTATAAGAATACAACTTATAAATATTTTATACTTTTGCAAATATTGATTATTTTTTGTTGTTTATAAAAAAAAAATTGACATTTTAAGGGGAGGTAACTCTAAAATAGTGCATTTTCTGAAGGATTCTACATGGAATTTTCCTATTTTGAATTTTAGCCGGAAAAAACATACGGTGACCCTTTCTTTTCTTTTGATATTCTCAAAGCATTGTTTGAAAGCTATCTCTTGCTTAAGTATTTAACAATTCTATCATTTTGTTTAGTTTTTAATCCCAAAATGGTGTTTTTTCCTGTATAAACCATTCAAAATGTGTCATTTTGTCACGTCCTGTAGCTTGAAAAAATGCGCGGTGACCTATCATTTTTATTATATTTTTCAACATATATCAATAGATACTATGTTTTGGCTAAGTATGAACAAATTCTATCATTTTTATTTTAGACTCCCATACCACCTTAATTGCAACTTTAAAATATGTTTCAACTATTTTTCAAGTGTTGAAAAATGTATTATATACTGTCAAATGCGTTGGTTATTATGGTTTAACAAAAAATTGCATCATTATTATGTGAATAAAACTAAATAGTTGAAGTTATTCCCAGTAATATTCCAAGTAAAAGGTTTATGCAATTTTCCGAACCTCTACTACAATTGGAAATATTGCTTCTTTGGTACTGTTGACAGTGTGGAAAATCAACTATTTGACACATATAGTTGTTAGGTAGGTCTTTCCAAATTATATTCATTGTTTTGACATATGAATCGAATGACATAGTCTATTGACCTTAGTACAGAAATTTTAACATATCACTTTTTTAATTACAAACATATCACAAGTGTCATCTATAGTCAAACCAGTCATATTTAACAAAACATGTTCGCAAAGGTAAATATGCGCATATATATTTCAAACACAGAGTTTGTTAAGCATATATTTTTTAATAACATTATATTGATACTATTAATAAAAGAGAAGGTTCCGTATTGAGACAGTTATTGCACTTTTCCTTAATAGCAAGATGTTTAGGGACCATGAATTCAAATATTGTTTTACGAGTATGTTCTTAAACAAGAAAATACACAAACTTCACTATTTCAGGGTGAATACGGATTCTCGCTGCTTTGATTGTGACACCCGTCGTGCTATCTCTGAGGTAAAAGATATTTGGTTGTTGAACATAGTGTTAACAAATTTGTAAACCGTAATAATCTACCCTAAAAAGCAATCGTTCTTTCTCTTATAATAAGTAGTACCTTATTATTCCAATACCATTAAGGAAAAGTGGCAACCGAGCATCCTCTGGATTTCTAAGGCCAAAGTTTATAACAGTCCGTATCAACAAGCCTGTCACATCGGATATAGTTTTCACATCTAGTTTCTGGAAAAAAAAACCAATCATAACTTTAATCTTTTGTAGAAATGACTACATAAGACATTCGGAAATGGGGTGTATCTAACAATACATACATGATCATATTGTGAGAAAATGAAACATTGATTGTCTTTAAACGTTTAGCGCGATAAGGTCTTGAGATGTTTAAATAGCAATCATAGGGAGCAATAGCGAACCTCATATATCACTTTGTGTTTGAAAAAAGTGAAAATAAATATTGACCAGTAAATACAGTTATCTTTAAAAGATAATTGGTGCCAGCATATTACTTATTCCCACCAATCTACTCCTTTCATTAGAGCTTGGATATTTCTTAAGTTTACAGCAGATACAATGTAACAGTGATACTAAGTAATCAAAGAAAAAAAAAACATCATGAAAAAATATCATAACATCAGCCCCCTCCCCTTAACAAAAACTGAAATCGATTTCAGAAAACGAAAAATTGAGCAACAAATTTATATGTTCAAGAAGGTCAACAGTTCTTGATCTTCTAGACACACCCGTCTGAAAGTCGATCCTCATACAGCAGCAGTATTTTCTTTTCCATTTAAAATATTGTGGGTACGGACACGTACTCACGATGGGGTGATATACTTACTCCAGGTGGAATAACAAGCATCACGGATGTTATATAGTCCAACACAGCAGTGTCACGTGTTTCAAAAAACATCTCAAGTATAACCTTGACACCGTCTGTCTCATAAAATGCATCCTACAAAATAGTTCGTAGATTATACATGTGTTATATTGTTATAGTTATTAAACTGCTGATGTTATTTGTAGTACTCATGTAGATTAACATGTAAATATTTTTTGTAATACATGTGGTTGAAGAAAATATTATATCATTATTTTTTATGTAGACCAGATATATATTCATATTTTAAATCAAACTGTCTCTGTCGTATTGAAAAGTATGATGAACTCATCTATTATCTCAAAAATCGTAAGACAAAATCAAAAACATACTTACCGATAACCGTATTTATATTAGTTAAATTTTTGAAAATCAAATATTCAGCTTTAGATGTGAATTAGAGTAGAAAATACAAATTCTCAATGAAAACTGTATGAGACTACTGAAACAATAACTAAAATTCAGAAATTTATGCATGTAGTGTGTACTCAATACTATCTACAATCATACCTGCATGGATTTTGAGCTGCCTTCTAGAATAGTTTTCAGTACAAACAGAATATTCTCTTTGGTATCCGTCGAACAGGTTTGTAACATTTGGATAATCTTTGGTAAGTCATGCTTATTCCTGAAAGTAAAGACAAAAAATTATAAAAATATTTATTCATAAACAATTGTATGGACACAGAAATCAGATATTTGCACTCGTTATGCAGAGCCAATACTTACTTCCTTTTTACGTCAGTTTTGGTGAAAATACATACACAAAAGGTTGCATTTTTTTTATATAATAACAGGCAGTGTTGAAAGCCAACTATTCTGTTGAAAGATCCCTGAGGGCAATGCACTCCTGATATAGAATAGAAGAGGTATAAATCCGAGCAATGTAAGCCAAAGTAACAACATACAATACTAGTCGAGCTAATGCATAGATTTAGATAATAAAGAGTAAGGAAAATTATTTGCAGTATCGTATTTAACCCAAATATAGTCTAGTTTTCAAATGGGTCATATAATACGGTAATGGACAATGGGAGCTTTTAAACTTAATTTTTAATGCACATTTTACGATAATACATTGTATATGTTGTATGGGATTACAGAAACGAAACATTAGTATCGTATTCAAAATCAAAGGTTCATGTACCGAACACAATATCAAATACTTACTCTTCACCAATGATATCAAACACTAGATGATTTGAATATGATGAACACTGTTTTTTGTTAACTATTGGCGGTCCACAATGTATGCACAGGTATCTGCATTCCTGTGATAAATCTTGATTATCAAACCGTTTCCTGACAACTCCTCTACCGCGTTCCACATGCAAACGTTTTTGTCCCTCTCTCTGGTCATAAGATGTAAACTGGTGATCTCGTAAACTCGATATTTTCAAATGATGAAGTTTACATTTATCACAGAAATACTGGTTACAGTCTCTACAAAACTCTGTGGCAATCTCTTCAACACAAATATAGCATAATATCAGGTTTTTGTTTTCCTGAAACATTGTCACGTTTTTCCTTATGCAACTATGGATGCCTATTGTAATGAATGTTTAAATGTTGTGTATATGTTAGTGTGTATATTATTGCATGAATAATTCGCAATGGTCATCTCAATAACACATGTGGCGTAGATTGTTGACATACTTCATATTTAGAACGCAATGATAATTTTAAAATACCTGAGAGTTGAAGGTCATATACAGGTAATTGACACGGGTTTCAAAACATCAATAATATTATGGATGGAAGAGAGTTTATTGTGCATATACATTTAGACCGATATACTGATAATCTAAATGAATATTTTCCAATTTTTTTTTAACTTACACTAAAATGATTCATATATCTTCGAAGGGGATTTCTTTAACCTGTTTTAATTACATAAAAATATTTTAACACTAAATTTGAACAACAAAGTAAGACTTCAAAGTTTATAAAACACTGACATTATAAAAACTCATCAAAGATACAATGCGTATGATTTTATACGCCAGAGGCGCGTTTCCCCCTAGTCACACTAATGGCGCTAGAATCAAAACAGTTATTGATTGTTAATGTCGACACAAAAGAGCTGCCTGTTGGGCTTAACCAGTGACATAGAAATTCGACAAAAATACCAAACGTAAATATTTATTTACGCCAGTGTATGAACTTTTCACACAAAAGTTGACATTGGTTATCATGAAAACCAAGAATTCTTTAACAGCTAGTCAAACAGTAAGAGTATTTTTTTTTCTTTTTTTATTTCGGATGATTTTGTTAACTAGTAACGACTTATTTTGAAGTTAAGGTTAATGGTCACTCGACAAAGAAAAAAACCCAACACTATTGTCTTTGTTCACTCGCAAGTATGTGCGCGCGATATCAGAATATACGAAAGGTTTAGAAATACTAAAGCACATAACATTGTAAATGATGGCTACAGTAGTTTACAGATTTTCAAATTTCGTTACTCGATTAGGGAAATTAAGGTTACAAATAGTTATAAAAGGTACCAGGCTTATAATTTGATACAAAAACCGAGAGCATCGTATGAACTCCAATAAAGAGCTACACAAACTGTTACCGGCTCTTATTTCTTTCAATTTTCTTTATCATTTTGAATATCTGTATCCCTTCTTGTTCTTTTTGTTCACACGTAAACTACATGGACGTCTCCTATTCCATTCCAGATTATCTGTATCTATGTAACAGAAAACAACGATCAATCAATCGGCTTAGGAAATTTCTGCCTTCTATAAAACCGTTCGTATATTTTGATCAGCTATAATTATATGTGCATTATCAAGAACAACTGAAAACAAATTTTTCCTCCCTCAGCGCACCTCATACATCTTTCTTCAATTCTGATGGAAAGTGTTATAGTAAAAAATATGTAATACCTAGTCCTGATAATGATATCATTTTTACTGGCTGTTAATTTGCATGTAAAAGATAGACGAAATATATCAAATGGACATTCAAGTTATAAGTCAAAAATATACTGACAATGTCATGGTACAAAAGAAAAAGACCAAAAGATATACAACAGTATAAAATATAACAGATCCTGCTCTACATGTGGTACCCGTAGTGCTGCTCATGTTAGTACAAACCAGGTGATGAGTCTTATTCAGTAGGTTACATCCGGAGAAAAGAGGACGGATTGTGGTGACAGTCGGAACACATATGTCTTCTATGTCTTCGAAGCAGGAAACGCTTTCCTTCACGAAGCACCCGGTCTTGCTCCTTTAAAAGCTTATGCGAATTCATGCGCTCTGTGTTTACCTTGATTTTATGTTTTAATTGATTTATTAGAATTGTACATCGTAAACTACTGTTTCCTCCTCTAATATAATACAAAATTACAAGTACATTCGTCTTTTCTGTGGTCTTGCATATCGAAGGTGCATTATTTCATTTTAAGTCTATGGCAGACCGTTTTACTTTTTATTCTAATTTCAAGATATCTCATATCATATATAAGATATATCATTTAAAATATTTGATATATTGTAGAAGATATCTTATATAATTTATACGATATTTCATATAGAGTATAATGTATCTCATATAGTTTATAATATATCTCATATATTTTATAATATATCTCATATATTTTCTAATATATCTCATATATTTTATAAGATATCTTAGAAAGAAAATAATATGAGCTATTTCTTAAACTATGTAGGACATCGCATAAACTATATAAGATATCTTATAAAGATTATGAACATCATGAAGTTAGAAGAAATAGTAAAACGGCTTGCCATAAAAGTCCCTAACGCATATGTTCGGTTAAAAGATAACAGTATTATGGGTCCGTCTAGTCAGATATATAGATTCACCTTCGATGTTTCAGGGATTAATAATTGCAAAAACAAAACACAAAAAACTGTTCGGTATTCCTTTGATGTGGTCTTTGTTAATTTAGGACTAGGGCAAAGTTTTAATAAAATTACCGTTTTGCGTACGTTTTTAACTTTTTTGTTAGTTAAGTCGGTTTTGATAAATCTTCAGTTCTGTGCAATGTTTATTCAAAATACTAGTATTGTTTTTCTTCTTCTGATTTTTGGAATAGTCATTACCACTGGGTCGACTATCTTCTACTTGTTCACTTGAAGTTGATTGACTTTTGTTATTTTTATTGTTTGCTTAATAATCGACAGAAATGTGGAGTCTCAGAACGGGTGCAAACAAGGTATACTCAGTTTCCTCTATTGGAGACATATGCATCCAATCTTTTCCTCTCATGATTTTCATTTGGTATTTGTGTTATATCTCATAACAAGATATATTGGTATGCAAATAAAAAAAGAAAAGCAGAAAATACACAAATAAGGCAACAGTAGTAAACGACCGGTGTTTAACAGTCATAAATCAATTGAGAGACAACAAATCTAGGTTACAAACTAAGCGGGGAAAAAAAAAACAAACACAAGAGGCTCCAGAGCCTGAATCGCTCACCTGTAATTTTCTGCATAAATCTTTCATCAATGATTATTTTTGCTTTTCAATATATATTACTGAATGTCTTAAAACTTCCATTGAAAGGATCTTTATATCTGTTATATTTTCTTCTAAATCAAAGGAAAGCATTTTACCCCTATGTTCCATTTTAGCCATAGTGGCTATGTTTCTTGACATACAAGAAAATAAAATATATTTTTATACTAGATACTCTGAAACTTATTCAGCCAAAATTTGGCTGAAATTGATTCTGCAGTTTCAAAGGAAAATATTTTTTAAAGTAAGCAAACTAAACGAACAAATTGTGATTGTGTTTTTAAAGGGCAATAACTCCTTAAAGGGACAATTGTTGGTCATTGTACATCTAACTTTGCTGAACATTTTTGCTGCTTGCAGTTTATCTTTATCATTAATCGTATTCAATATAATAACCAAAATCTGTAAAATTTTCATAAAATTACCAATTAAGTAGCAGCAATCCAACAATGCGTTGTTAGATTCATCTGAAAATTTCAGGGCTGACAGAGCTTGGCCTATTAAACATATTTACCTCTCATCAGATTAGTTCTAAATGCTTTGACTTTTAAGATATAAGCCAAAAAACTGCATTTTACCCTTACGTTCTATTTTTAGCCATGGCGGCCATGTTTTTACGAAACAGATAATAAAACACAACCTTTATTCTAGATACCTATCGGACCATTCATATAAAATTTGGTTGGAATTGGTTCAGTAGTTTCAGAGAAGAAGATTTTTTAAAGTTCGAAAACATGTCCTTAAAGACAAAAACTGCAATTTACCCCTACGTTCTATTTTTAGCCATGTTTTTTTTACGAAACATATAAATACAACCTTCATTGTAGATACCATAAGGATTATTCAGATGAGGATGGTTGCAATTGGTTCAGTAGTTTCAGAGGAGAAGATGTTTGAAATAGTTTACACCAGAGGGACGACGACGGACGACAGATGACGATGGGCGCCAAGTGATGACAAAAGCTCACAGTTCCGTCGGAATGATGAGCTAAAAACCAAGCGATTTATTACAAGATGAACAGACAACGCCATGGTCAATTCAAAGGAAATCATAAGAAAATACAGCCCAAAATAATTGTCATCTGAAATTTATGCGGCTTGTGTATTTTCAGATGGTTCTCAGTACGTTATAAAAGTAGTATTTCAACCGGCGCTATTTATATATAATATATAGTTATGAAAACTAATAAATCAACTCAAAACCTAAAGAGAATAAAGAAAATACACGAAACAATATATCGAACGTGATGCATTAAAGTATTACAATCTTTTCTTCTGAAAGTTTTAATTCATGTCTTTCTTTTTTCTTTACATATAAAAAGTAGATACATTCTTACTGTATAATGAGGATGTTAGGGAATCATCCATGATTTTTTTGTGCGGTTGATCATATGATACGGGGTGTTTATCAAAAGAAGTTTAAAGCCTTAAGCTGAAATGTGAATATGGGAAGTAACTAATCTAATTTAAGTCTTCTCGTAAATTAAACTAACTTTATCTAATCTGGGCAAAACTCATATTCGTAGGTAGTTAGCCAGTAAGGTCTACATTTTACGTCATCGGGAACATTACTGTGGAGCTATACGAGTTACATTTAGTGTAAACATATTTTATCAATTAAATTCAAATAATAATGTATACAATTTTGCATCTACATATTGATAAAATTAGATAATTTATAGGAAACAATTTGTTCGCTTACATTAATCCGTTTCCTAATTCAAATAAGAGCATTTCATATTGTAATACTTATATATATGTATGATAAACATAATAAAACAATGTTACACTAGACGGAAGACATATAATAAGGTTGGGAACACAAGAAGAGAGAGAAAAAAATATCAGATACATCGACTTACATTTGACGTCACCGATAACATAAATGCGGAGCTATACGACTTACATTTGAAGTCACCGGGAACATAAATGCGAAGCTTTACGCCTAACTTTTGACGTCACTACGAACATTGCTGTAGAGCTATATGACTTATTTTTGACGTCTCTAGGAACATTACTGTGGAGCTATACGAGTTACATTTGACGTCACTAGGAAAATTACTGCGGAGCTGTACGACTTACATTTGGCGAGGAAAAACTAAATTGGTTAAATTTTATCTTTGTAATCAGTATCGATACACATACTACGGTGCTGGTGATTATTGTATAGGACTAATCTAAAATCAACCAATATTGGTAGTATATAAATATATATATAAATAGAAATTAACGAATTGGCGGTGAATAAAGTGTTTGCATTGATAAACCTCGTTTTGTTTCTTGAAAATTCGAATAGTTCAAACGAATACATTCAACAATGCATGTATTGTTCTGAAAAAGCATTCAGTCCCCATTACAGCTTTAACAAGTCAAAGTTTTATCTAGCTTTGATTGAATTTTAATATGACATATAATAGATTGTATTGTCAGTAATATTTTCTATCGAATTACTAAATACTGAAATGGCTCAGCTGAACAAATATCAAATACATACTGACCATATCAACATTTGATAAATATGTTAATACATTAAAACTTTTCATATTGTTGCTGTGCATCAAAATAATTTTTCATCTCTTCATATAAGCTTCCGTTCTCACAGTCTGATTTTCATTGTATAACCTTTATGATGCTGAATTAGTTAGTACGTGTGATAAAGCCTTTGGAATTTAATAATGATTAACATTACTTCCGAGTTATAATAACTGCTTTGAATTCAAATCCGTCGGATAAAGATACTACGATACTGGTCCGTCATCAAATGATTTTAGAAGATATAATTTTCTGTATTATATATTGCATTGGAAATATCTAATCTTTTAATGTAAACGAACAAAATTTAAATCAAACCAGAAATTATACACAGTCATGGACTTAAACACTACAAAAGAAGAATGGAACACCAACTATGTGAAAACACTTATTCCTAACATAATTTTCAATATTATTTGTCTTATAATTGGATTCACTGGTAATTCAGTTGTTTTATTCGTGTACTTTTTCAAGATGAAATATCGTCGAGAAGATAGATTTTTTATTCCAGTTCTCACCGTGTTTGACCTAATAGCTGGAACTGCTAGTACAATATTCCACATCACCGACTATTTCTATTTTGTGTCATACCCATCAGAAGCCGTATGTGTTGGACTTAATTTTACCATCGGATTAACATCGACAGCTTCTGCGCATATGTTACTTGTAATCGGTATGCAGAGGTATTTGAAAATATGCAGACCTCATGGCTTTCAACTAACCTTAGTCAGAAGACGAATTGCTATCTTTGTTATAGTTGGTGTTTCCCTCAGCTTTTCGATACCAATAGCAATTGTGACTGGTCTAAAGAACGTCACAGGAACATTCAAAGGATACAAAGTGACCGGTATTTCATGTTCGAATGTCGCAAACACGTCGTCAGTATTCAATAGTCAAATCTTTTTCGGATGCCTCCTGATTGTCTTAGCGATAAACACAATTGCTACTGTGGTAGTGTATATTCCAATAGGACGCATCATTCATAAGCGATTGGTCGTTATGACAGCAACAAATTCAAAGGCAGAAGAAACGTCTACAACTGAGAATAAAGAAAGTTCTAATCAGATCAAAAATAACTGTCAGGGAAGAAACATGTTTACTGATTCAAATGTAAGTCAACCTCGCACTGAAGATCCGAAAGGTCTACAACGAGCAAGGAAGAGCAGAGTAAACTTTAACATGATGTTTTTCACTCTTGTAATTTTCTATATGCTGTCATACACGCCAACTTTAATCATGTTTGTTATTACAACGTCAGACAGTCTATACTGGTACAAACTATCTTCATCAAAACTTAATTTATATATTTTTCTGAATAGACTATTTGTCATTCATCATATTGTCAACTCTTTTGTGTATGGGTATTTTGACCTTGTTTTTCGAAAATCTCTAAGTCAGGTGTTTAGATGCAATTAACATGAACGCCTCGTGTTCTGTTACAGTTGCAGTGGTCCTACTTTATTCTACCTCCCTGCGCACTAAGAAATTTAATTTTCCAACCTTAATAAACTGATTGTTAATGCAATAGTCCATGGCGTTATGCGTGGTCTAAAAAAATCTAGTCTTTGGGTGAATTGAAAACGTTTGTGAAGGAAAACTTATAAACACTTTTTGTTCTCAACTGTACTGATTTTAACTCGACCCTTCAGAATTTGTCCTAATTCTACCTTATATTACTCGACTGCAGTCTGAACCATACTCGACAGTCAGAATTTGTCCTAATTCTACCTTATATTACTCGACTGCAGTCTGAACCATACTCGACAGTCAGAGCTTGTGCTCGACCCTCATGTTGACCATGCTGAAAAGTCTGAACCCATACTCGACCTTGTTGAAACAGTCTTAACACATTTTTTACCTGTACTTAACCAGTTCTTGACAAAAGGAAATAAGGTCTGAACCATTCTTGACCAAAGCCACTTTCTTATATAGTATCTCTTGTTCAAAGTATCAGTAAATGGAAACCTAAAAATATCAAATTAGAAAAGAATTAGAGAAAACGATTACAAATAGGTCGCAGAATGTAAAGACTTGTTCGAGTATTTGCCAGACTTGCTCGAATATAGTTCAGACCTGATTGAGGAAAATTAAGGAAAATTGAGACAAATATTGCCCATTTCAGAAAATTAATACATTTGTCTACTGTGTTCTCGATTTCCCTTGATAGAGTGTTCCTAGTTATATTGCAGCTTTTGCATGAAGGTTTCAATTGGTAAAGTTGAAGTCATGCTTCCAAGAGTTTACAGACATAACTTGATTTGGTTGGCCATTATTGAATATCTATTTCACAGATGTTCGTGGATATGTTTTACTTGTAACCAGAACCCCAACCCGTTTTCTTTGATTTTGACTTAACCAAAGGGGACTAATTTCCTAATTTTCAATGACAATGATAACATAATAGGTTCCACTAGAAAAGCAGAATATGTTCCCTTCAAGATTACCGGAGTTCGATCCAAATTTGTGAAGGGGTTATTTTCCTCTATCTTTTATTTTCTGTGTTGTTTTGTAAACTTTGTTATTTTTTTCTTAATGGACAAATCTTTGTCCTTTTTAATTGCACGTGATTTGTAGGCATAGTAAAATAGTTTCTTATGAAATATAGAAAAGGGTGTTTGCAAAAAAAACTTCAATAGTTAAATTATACTGATTCTGGAAGTACAAAAAAACAAAGAAAGGCTAATCATATCAAAACTTTCATAGCGACATCTTGAGGAAAAGAAAACATAATCTATTGAAAAAAATACTTTTTGCAGAAATTAATGATCAGTTTCTAAACACTTTATGGATGGACACAATATTTTAATTTTGACGTAATAACCGACTTTATTGAAAGCAATGACAGGTTTCAAGCAGATACAACCATGTATATTCATTTTTATTGGATGCGATGATTTATTTTGGAATCTCCTTACTGTGGCTGAAAGGAATGAAAGATAGAGATTTCATACAATCATGTTTATTTTTGTTGCCTTTCGTCTGCATGGTGTGTGTTTAAATGTTATGTTTATGTTATATCATGTTCGGTATTGTTATATGTGAACCGAATAAATTTTTTTTTTCATATTTGTAATACAATTTGTTATAAGTTTTATTCGTTAGAATAGACTATGTTTAAATAGCAAATCTACAATTGTTTGCCGTGAAGGATATTGGATATATACTCGTTTGAAAAACACTAATTTGATCATTCAGAAGCTTGATTTTCTTACATTTAACTAACAGCAGCCAGCTGAAGGACTCCTTCGGGTGTGGAAATTTCTTGCTGAATTGAAGACCCGTAGGTGGACTTTGACTGTTGTTTGCTCTATGGTCGGGTTGTTGTCTCTTTGACACATTTACCATTTTCATTCTCAATTTTATTTATCTGATTTTAAAGATGCCACAGTTGATTGTGTTTTTATTCCTAGAGAGTATCACCAGCCCAGTAACTAGCACATCTGTGCTGACATGAACTATCATTGATATGGTCATAATTATGAATTAACTGTTTACAAACTTTTGATTTTTTGAAATACTAAGGCTTTTCTACCTCAGGAACAGATTACCTTAGATGTATTTGGCATACTTTCTAGGAATTGTTTGTCCTCAATGCTCTTCAACTTTGTACAATATTTGGCCTATTCAACTTTCTAGTGTCACTGAAGAGTCTTTTGTAGACAAAATGCATGTCTGGCACAAATACGAAATATCAATCCTGGTATCAATTATTTTATTTTATTTATTAACTTCCTTAAGTGTTCTATACCCCCTTAACCCACCATTTTCTTCTAAAAATGCTGTACCCAGTCAGGAATATGACAGTTGTTTCCACTGATCCTGTTGGCTAATATAGTCAAGCATTTGTTCTTGAAAGTTTTTATTAGCTAGCCTTTTCAATTTACTTTGAAGTTCAGCATTTAAAAAAAATAAAAAAATATGCAAATCAACCCTAAATCCTTTCATGATTTTATTGATGTCAAACTAGTTTTGACTAACTCTTCATTGTATGAAAGACATTGTTAATTGTTTAACTTATGCTTGTACACATTCTTTGTTTGTTGATCAAATTATAATAATAAAGAAATATAACTCAACAAATCATTTATTATCTAACAAATCCTCCATAATCTGTTTCAGTATCCTTGGATTCGCTTTGTTATTAGAGTCTATCACAGCTTTGTTTACAAGGGTATGGAGGTATTTCAACTTTCCTTTTCTATATTTTGAAATCTGAAATAATATCAAAAACGTTTTTCATAAAATGATTGTATTACAATAAAGAAAATAATTAATCCATATGTGTATGTAGGGACAAATTACAGATAAATCTAAAATAGGCTAGTCATTAACCTCCTTAAAAATTGATATGTATAGTTAAGTATTTAGATCTGCTTTATGTGTGTCTGAAATTTAAAAAGAAACAACTTTTGTGGTTATAAGTATTTCCAAGTTCCCAGAAAGTGAGTATAATATACATTTAAACTTAACTAGAATAGAGATAATCTTTTGAACTAAATTGACAGAATAGACTTCAATGTACATGGACTTATTTTACATCATTTAAAAATGGGCAAAAATCAATAACAGAAAAAACCCAAAGTCAACCCTTGTTGTGTCTTTCAATGTTATATGACAGTCAAATCAGTAGGTTATTCACAAACAAGGCAATTGGCAAATACTGTATATACTGTTATTTAAGTAAACAAATATACATATGTGTACTGATCTTACCAATTTTGGATGCTCCTCCAGTACTTTTTCACAAATATTTGTTAAAATCTGTGTATCACTGATTTGTCTCCAGTCCTTCTGGTCTACAATATCTTCTGGTGCAATGTTGGGATGTTGAAACATCTCATCTAGAACCTAAAACAGTTGAAATTCTTAATTATAGTACAATCTCTTATGAATTTATTACATCCAAGTATTGTGGTAAAAAAAATATTGGTTGATTGATTGGTTGATGATAAACACATTTCAGGACTGTTGCTGATTTTGTGAAGACTTTTTACTGACAGAGGAAGCAAGAGAGCCTGTAGAGAACAACAGACCTTTAGTAGGAAAAGTAATGATCCTAGTCAATTAAGATTGGAATTGTATGCACCCACCCCACGTGCTCCAGAAATATAAGACTTAGTAATTTCTTTGCTTTGATTTTATACAACAAAAGGTGTTGTCAATTGCATGAAGTTGATAAATTGTAAAGTGAAGATTTACAAAATTATATACCGTAGCTCCTTTCTCTTTTCTATTTTATTCATTTTGAAGAGGTCAATATACAGATAATCAATAAAGAATGAAATCAAAATCCTTCTTTTGCTGTGTATTTACATTTGATAAAACGCAATATAATCAATAAATAATGAAAACAAAAATTGAAAAATACTCAACTGATTACTGAAAAAAAAATAACATATAATCTTGCAGTCATGCACATTTGCACATTCCTGAATTGATGTGTATTTGATTACTTGTTGCATGTTTTTCTACATTCCAATTCTTGGGATTAATATTACAGAAATTTACCAGACAAAGAGGAATATTTTATGAATGCTTTGAATATTTTGACTATCCATTTTACACTCTATTCATAAAAAAAGAAGATGTGGTATGACTGCCAATGAGACAACTCTCCACAAGAGACTTCTTTTAGCCTTTAAGATTTTATCATGCAAATGGGCAAACATAAATAATAGTAAAATATCTAATGTCAAGCAGATAAACTATGTAAAGCTTCCTTATTTATTATTTTCCACAAATATTTATAGCTCACTTTGAACAAGTTGTAACATGAATGTTATTTCATTTCATGTGCATATAATGTTGAAATTAGAATTAAGAATATGATGTCTTTGTTATTGTCATTATGTAGTATAAACAAGAAATATTTTTTGTTCCCTGGGTACTTAAACATACTTCCCCTATGACACCAGTGCTTATTGTCAATTCTAAGAATTTAATTTGCTGAAAAGTTAGTGTGAATTTCGTCATATTTTTCAACCATTATTGACAGCAATGCAAGACTTCATAGTGGTCTATTTTTCCTATGCAAACATAGTGCATAAAAACATTATTCCTTAAATAAGCTCCTATTAGCTTTTTTTTGAGCAATTTTGGTCTAGTATGAGTGTATTTAAAGTATAGACTATAAAGAAGTTTGGTCTTTAATTGTATAATATTTACCTTACAAGATGTACTATATGATATCTCCTCAGTATGAAGTAAGTCTATCAGTTTTCCAAAATCTTCTGTTTTCACTGGACTACAAAATACATATGACGATTAAGATCACACAGAATGTAATGTCACATGTTTATCTAAACAACACATCATAAAATTTCAATTTCTGGTAGTAATTGACCTTTAAAGAGGACCCATCTTATTTCATGGTAATTTGTAATTCGAGTAGGTAAAAAACATTCTTGAAAGTATTCATTTTTACAATCTTAATCAACAAAGAGATTATATCATATAAGACCTCAATCCAACAACAAACATAACTCCCTCCCCCAACTGCAAATGTATATATATATGTTATCATCTTAGAAAAAAATCAAAATTAAATAAATATATTATATATTTACCAGTTGTGAATGGTTAATTTCCTGTCATTCAGAACACCCAGCAGTTGATTAATTATAAAATTAGATACCAGCTTTGCACTTATCGTAGGAGATAACTTCATCACATCTTCAAAATAGTCCATTAGACCAGAATTGTCCTTCAAAATATTTCAAAATCATATAATTTGTAAAGATATTTTTCTTTGTATCACATACATAAATGAATTTGTTTTGTTAATTTAATTCTGGGTAAAAAATAAGAGAAGTTCTGGAAGCTTTGCAAAGTTGACTTGCATGCTGTAAACTTAAAGATGAACAACAGCAATAAAATCACAGTTCCTTTACTTTTATTTTACTTTATACACCACATCCTTCCTTTTCCATTGCATATAATCTGGCATACATTTCCCAAAATGTTTCAAACTGTCACTTTTTCTTCAATACACCTTATAGCTATTTGTCCGTTATCACTGGACATCAAAAAGGTTATTGTAAAATTTTGATGTCATAATACAAAATATCTGACACCAAGTGATTGTTGCATGACGTCAATAAGTCAAACAGCAGATTCTCTGGCCAACTGGAACAGATTTCCAAAGGTGTACAGGCATTTTTTGTTAACCTTAACTTTAACGCCATGTCTTATGAACTTTTACAAATCATTTAAGAGGGTAAAGATATCTTCAGATCAATTATCATCTGTCTTTGGTGAATAAGAGTCTCATTGAAAAATCAAACCATAGCTCCTTTTTTTCCTATTTTGCAAAATACCTTATTTTTTTGTGAATTTTTGATAAACTGGAGTTTATAAAAATATGTATATCACTAATTAAAAAAATAGAACATGACATTACAGGAGTAGACAATATTTATGCAACTAAAATTTTAACCTCAATATAATATAAACATATAACTACCACTGCAACATCCTTACTATACATACGTACAACTAAAACAGCTACATCTCTACGTTTCAGACTATACTGCTGTTCGAGTCTCTTTCTTGTATCCTCTGGTAAGGGAGGTAACTTTTGCAGAATATCATCAATGTTTATCACAGACATTTTACTTGATACAGTTTTAACAGACTCACTATCAAACAAATGGAGTGGTGGTAAGTTTGGCTCTGGCATAAACCTGTAATCTGTTTTTACTTCCTTATCTCTCATTGGTACTGTTTCGCTATAAATAGAATTAGTTTCTATTTAACAGCTAGCATATTTTTTTTACTATATTTCAATAACACATTAAAGCTATTGTGAGTTATTCTGTTTTAAGATACAATAAAGCATTATGGTTTAGACTAAAATGAGATTGTAGTCCAAAGGCTAAAGTTTGGAAATAAAGATTTCTTAATATGAATTTCACATGAAATTTTCTAATTTGTATATTTGTAATAGGAAAAATGTGACCAAAATATTTTGGAAAGGATGGAAACAAGGACAGATGTAAAACAGTTTATTCCCTCCTTTTGTGAATACTTACTTTCATCAATAAACAGTGAGATTGCTAGTTATAAAACCTTTATCTAGTACATAGACAGAGATTCAGGGTGCATTAGGCACAAGCATCAGCCTTCACTGGCAAATAGCACCATAAAGATTAATCTTAAATGAAACACCTGATTGTATTTTAATACGTAGATATCCCTAACACTGTTTAGTCTAATGATAATGAATGTAAAATGTCATTGCTATACTAAATAGTTTCCTCATGAATAATCTGGTGAATCTCTAAAATTTAGTTTTTCTTTTGAAAAAGCTGTAAGAAATTTCTTGCAGTGAACAAAAGAGGTGTTTTTTTCCGACCATAAACTTGATGTGATATAGAATAAACTGTGGAATTAAATATCAATTGTATAAGAATTTACTTTACTTACTCTATTTCAGTATCAAACGATCTTGTCTCATTCTCTACTATCCCACCATTTTCTAACAATTTTATTTGCCTTTTTACTTCAAAACCTACAAAATGAAGTTAAATGTTATACTGTAAATACAGAAATGCATGCATTTATTATAATGATTTGTCAAATAGACAAAAATGTTATTTTAATTTTTGCAATATTGATAAAAAAAAATCCTGTTGAATTCATATAATTTTTTTGGAAATGGGAGTTTCAATTATTGTGATTATATATCACCTTGTCGCATCTTGAAATAATTTCTGAAATTACAGTACATGTATATGATTTGTAAAAAATAATTAGGGAGGAGTAATGACTTGATAAAAAAGCTTAGGTCACTAAGTATTAAAAAAGCTTATCCGCCCTTTTAAGAATAACTGTTAAATGTCATAGTTAAATAATAGCAGTCTTTTCAGCTACATGTTCCACACAATTATTGTATATATAGCACTGTGGATTCAGTATTATTTGTGGAATACCAATTTTCATGGTGTAAACCCCTTAAAATATATATTCATCCACATAAATTTCTTTAAGACTGTACGAAAGCCTTAAAAAAAAATACAGTCTTAAAACAAGAGTGCACACACTGAAATGTCTCGCCTTCTTTACTAAGCATTGATATTATGTTGATAGTCCTAAGTATAAAGCTTTATTACAACTGTCACATAAACTTAACATTAACCAAGATAGCTAAACAAAGACCAATGAACCAAGAAAATGAGGTCAAGGTCAGATGAACCATGCCAGGCAGACATGTACAGCTAACAATGCTTCCATACAACAAAACATAGTTGACCTATTACTTATAGTTTAAGAAAAATAGACCAAAACACAAAAACTTAACACTGTGCAATGAACCGTGAAATTGAGGTCATGGTCAAATAAAACCTGCAGGACTGACATATAGATCATAATATATTTCCATACACCAAATATAGTTGACCTTTGGCATATAATATAAGATAAAAAGACCAAAATTTAAAAACATTAACTTTGACCACTGAACCATGAAAATGAGGTCAAGGTCAGATGATATCTGCTCGCTAGACATGTACACCTTACAATCATTCCATACAACAAATATAGTAGACCTATTGCATAAACTATGAGAAAAACAGACCAAAACACAAAAACTTAACTATAACCACTGAACCATGAAAATGAGGTCAAGGTCAGATGACACCTGCCAGTTGGACATGTACACCTTACAGTCCTTCCATACATCAAATATACTAGCCCTATTGCTTATAGTATCTGAGATATGGACTTGACCACCAAACCTTAACCTTGTTCACTGATCCATGAAATGAGGATGAGGTCAAGTGAAAACTGTCTGACGGGCATGAGGAGCTTGCAAAGTATGCACATACCAAATATAGTTATCCTATTACTTATAATAAGAGAGAATTCAACATTACAAAAATTCTGAACTTTTTTTTCAAGTGGTCACTGAACCATGAAAATGAGGTCAAGGACATTGGACATGTGACTGACGGAAACTTCGTAACATGAGGCATCTATATACAAAGTATGAAGAATCCAGGTCTTTCACCTTCTAAAATATAAACCTTTTAAGGGAGTTCGCTTCTCAGTTTCAAAGTAATTAACTTTTCAAAACACTAGCTTATATTGATAGGGGATTAATAAATGAATCCAAAGAGCAAAGAAAATAAATAGGTCACCGTGCTTGTTTTTGAGATATTAGCAATTGAAATTTTGGCCGGAAAATATTCTCTCTTGACTTTTCATAGATTTATCATTGACAAGTTGAAGATCTCAAAAACTGTTAAAAAGTAATTAAAATTTTATAAAACTTTAACAGATGGCTTATCTTTATACATGTAAAAGATTTAAAAAAAGAAAAATGGGGGTCACCGGGAAAAATATTTCAAGGCATTCAAATGGATAAAACCAGAGGATTCCGAAAATCTGACAAAAAATCCAAAACATGACAAGCCAGCTTCCTTAAGAAGATAGCTAATGCCGCCGCCGCCGCCGGATCACTATCCCTATGTCGAGCTTTCTGCAACAAAAGTTGCAGGCTCAACAAAAAACCCACAGCATAAACACTGAAAATAAGTTTTTCTCAATAAACGAAAAATTAATACCCAAAGACTTGAATGAATCTACAGATATTATTATTATAAACTTACTTATAGCTTTTGATACACTTTTAATACTGTTAAGATTTTTAACTTCTGTCCGAATACCAAGTGGTTCTCCTGGTTTGTGAACAGATATGTTGGCATCAACTCTTAATGAACCCTCTGAAATAAAAAAAAATTTTGTAAGGGCATTTCCATGAAAATCATTATTGGCAGAGTGAGACGTTTTTTATTTTTCTGTGTTATCCTTTAGGGATTCCCCCCCTTTTTTTTCTTTTTTTTTTTGTGTTGGCTGATTTTTTTTTTCAGCTTCTTATCTTCTACTCACGGGGTGGTAACTTCCTATTATTGGGTATACGGGGATGTGCCAAAAATATGGGTCATAATTTTGCGAGATTTTATATAAAAATGACCCTCCTTTTTAATGACATCCTATATTAAAATGCATTTACGTTTGATAACTGTATATTGATTTGAGGTATGATCTACATATACATATATATAACGATAAAATATATGTGCACCAAACGATGTCAATTCATATATAAAAACTTAAGGGTAGCTGGTATATTTATGAATTATGAGTGATGATGAGTTAGTGCTTATATATAAGCATGGGTCATATTTTAAATATTGTATATAAGTATAGGTCATTCTTTCTTAAATATTTATATAACTATAAGTACTGAATTTCAGTGAATGTTATATTAAAATGGGTACGTTTTTTGAGGCAAAAATGGCACACCCCTACCAAAAAAATATCGAAGTTACACCCCCCCCCCGTGCTTCTACTGTACCTTTTTGTTTACTATTGTTTTATGTAGGGAACAACCATACACCAAAACCTACCATTAAATCTCCTAGTGTTGTTATGTTATCAATAGTTCTAATATGTTTAGACTTCAGATCAATAGTTTTATAAACCTTGTTATAAAGACTTGTCAATGTGCTACTATCCAAACATCCATTTTTGTGATTTTTTTTTACTCTCAATTGTTCAGGCTTTGTAATATCTTTGTTTATCATTTACCGGTAGATGTAATTTCAAATTTATTTTCAAGTCATGATTATAAAACAGCCAATTAAGGATGTATTATTCTGACGTAGCTGTCTCTTTTAAATCTTGTTCTGGAATTTTGTCCAAAACATGTGATACAAGTGGAAAATATCAATGAATTTAAAAAATGTTATAATCAAACTGAACTCTGTGAAAAAAATGTGTATTTCTAATGAGTAATTTTTTAGTAATCAATTTTCAAATTTTTTTATGAATCAAGTCAGTCTTTTTAGCCAAAATTTTGAGACAATGGGTGAGAGATACAAGAAATGATTTTACCAGAAACCTGAACATCCCATATCCCTCATTTCTTTTCAAATTTCTTCAAAATTTATTTTTCAACCATTTATAACATATAAAAGGGAAAAATATGCATTTGGTTTCTTAAAAAAGAGAAAAATCTCAAATTTACAAAATTGACAGCATGGTAAATTTGACACAAAAAAGCATCAAAATATGATCAAACTTTCTTACATTAACACCTACCTATAGTTTTTTCAATTTAAGTTCATTCAGATTGGCCCACTTCACCTTTATTGAAAGTATGAAAAAAAGTTTAATTGTGGAACTATGATTTTTTTCACGATGATAGCACAAAAATGGGTAAAAATGGATGAAAAATGTGAAAATCTTCAAAATGGGGTACTTTCAACAGGCCGTAGCAAAAAAAGACGTGTACCACCATATGATTTTTCTTCACCCAATTATTTTTTTAGTCTTATAAACCCAAAAATCAGGTTAAAAAAAAGTTTAATTCTAGAAATTTTTGGCACCTCAGAGGTGTACACCCTTAAGGATATTTGCTTGTCATGTTTTGGAATATTTGTCAGATGTTTGAAATCCTCTGGTTTTATCCATTTGAATGCCTTAAATATTTTTGCCCCTGGACCCCATTTTTCTTTTTATAAATCTTTTACATGTATAATTATAAGTCATCATGGTCATTTGTAAAAGTCTTATCAATTTTTTATTTTTTAATAGTTTTTGAGAACTTTAACTGGTCAATGATAAAGCTATGAAAACTCAAGAGAGAACATTTTCCCGCCAAAATAACAATGGCTTATATCTCGAAAACAAGCACATTGACCCCATATATTTTTTTGCTTTTTTGATTCCTCAATTAATACCCTATCAATATATACTAGTATTATGGAAATCTATTTATTTTGAAACTGAGCAGCGAACTTCCTTAACAAAGGCTTTTTTAATTGTTTTGCCATGCATATTACAATTTCTACTCCCATTTAAAAGTTTTTTGTAATATTTTTACTAACCTTCCATTTTACAATCACAAGTTTTAATGGTCTGTAATATTTTTTGTAGTTCTTTAACAAAAGCTGAAGCATCTGTTCCATCAGAGAAGTCTGGCTCTGTGACTATTTCCATCAGACCTGTTCCTACAAAGAAACATATACTGTAGATTCATTTATTTTCGTGGGTATCATTTCTTGTGGATTAAGGGAAATTAACATGTTTGTAGATATTTAATTTTGTGGTTTTGCTGCAGTCTGCATGCAAGCTTTAAGAAAATTTATTATTCGTTGAACATCTCATTTCAAGGTTCATCTGTACCAACTAATTCCTCAAAAATTGGTATAAAACGAATAGTATTGAATCCACAATACTTTAAATACTGGAAAAAAGTGATTTAATAAAATTCACACATGAATGTACCCATATATATATTTAACAATTCACATACTGCAAGCTAGCTTGAGCTAGAGAACAAAACCAGAGGTGAAAATGCTACAAGAATATATAATTTGTATCTCAGATACAACAGATTAAGACATTTAAAAATCAAGTAAAAAAGAAAAATAGAATTTTTAACCCAACAAGAAAATTATCTTTTTATCTACATATTTTTAAAGTAGAAATATGCATGCTCCAATTTTACAGATCTACCAAAACAATAACTTTGAAAATGTAAAAGACATTCTTAATACAGTGTAACCTGCCTAATCTGACACCTGAGTATTCAAACACTCTGCTTTGACCGACACATTAACATGGTCCCAAAATATGTCTATCCTTGCAGAAATGACGTCAGTATTCTGACATCATGCTTAATCCGACATTTTTTCTCGTCCCCAGTGTGTCGGTTAACACAGGTTACACTGTACTATGTAATGAGGCTGTATTTTAAAAAGATTACTTACCACATCTGTTTAAATCAATTAAACTAATCCTGTCTTTTTCATCATGGAGACTTTTCCCGCTGTCCTGCTCTAGCTGTATCTGTGTAATATTTGCTGTTTTTGTTTCAAAGCTATTTTTATCACTGATGCAATAATCAACATGGCCTTTAACAGCTAAGGGTTGTCTTTGTTGAGTAATCTGATAACCTGCCTGGAAATGAAATAACCAAAATTTATTGGAAAATTTCATACAGAGTCCTGACAGAGAGAATATTTTTTTTAGAAATAATTACATTTTGTTGCTGCAGTAAACATCATCAGTGTAAACACTTAAAAATTAAACTTTTTTATTTAATAATAACTCATACACTAAAGTTTCATTATTTCCTGAGTAGAAAATTTTTCTTGAAACTCAACACATCCAAATATGAGTGAACAAGATTAAGGCCAAAGCATGGAGGACAGTATGTTCAACCATCTTATTTTGAATAATTCTATACTTACAGGTAAATCTGCATAGAAATAATGTTTCCGATCAAACTTTGATACTTTGTTGACAGTACACCTCAAGGCCAATGCTGTCAATACACCAGCTTCTACACAACCTTTGTTTAGTACCTTTAAAATATAGAGATTATTTTCATTCAATGTCATGGACATCAATTTTGTTGAATGATATAAAATAAGATTTCCATGGATAGATTCATACATATTTCATTTTAAAGTTACTAGTGAAACTTTGAGCTATCGCTCGCTAATAATAACCCCTTCGTAAGTGGATAATTTTAATAGCGTAAAAATATGAAAGTGTTTGGGTAAACAGGAAGTTGCTGAGTGATGAATCTGGCACATCACACAGTGTACAATGTAGCTGACTTATATAAACCCTGAAACCAAATTTCAAGAAATCCTTGTAATGTAGTTCTTCAGAAAATGTGACAAAATTTAAAAAAAATTTCAACTTGAATTTCATGTGTATAAATATGTAAGTGTTAGTAAACAGGAAGTTGTTGAGTGATGAATCTGAAAATGCATCACACAGTATAACTGACTTATATAAATATAAACCTGGAAACCAAATTTCAGAAATCCTTGTACTGTAATTCCTGAGAAAGAAGGGACATAAAATATTCATGGGATGGTTGATGGAAAGGGAATAAAAGTGTCATCCAGTGTGGTGTTGTCAATGAGACAGCAACCCAACAACATAATAATTTACTAAAATCTAAATAAAGGAATGAAAGTTCACAAAAAAACATACTGGATTCCTTTATTAAAACTTACTGGTAGGGTACCAGGAAAAGCAGCATCAAACAGTGACACCTGTGTATTGGTTGGACCACCAAATTTGTTTTCTGCTCCTGAGAATAGTTTACTTTCTGTATTTATCTGGGCATGGATTTCAAGTCCAACAACACTCTTCCACGGCTTAGACCTACAATATTGTAAATACTGTTTGGATGCGAAAAAACATCTAATGGGCCTTACATCATGTACATCCACCAGATATAGATGTTGGGTCTCTCTAATTAATATTGACAAGAAATGCAAGAAGAAGAATTAAGCAAGAAGAAGAATAATCACATTTAGCAACAAGAAAACAATTTTAGTGTCAAGAAATCCAACAATTACATCATATCTTAAAAAAATAGATTGAAGAAAAAAGGTGTATAATTATTTTCTTTAATAAACAATGTTACATGCATATATGCAGTAATAACATGAATTAAGTGATTTTCATTTTACTGATAGATAAAGAAATTAAACATTTAAAAAAAAACTTAGGGATTGTACAGTTTTTGAAATCTTTGTTTCTAGACCCCATAACATGGATGTGAGAGATCCATATGTAGTCCTATTCTGCATTGTATTTATCATAGTAAAAATTACGTTAAGTCATTACTATCTAACATAATCAAGACATGCTACATTATATGCACGTGGTAGTCTGTCAATTTTGATAAAATAAAGGCATTTAAACTTCCAAGGACTTCAAAGATCACTGTATGTGTTAGCCCCTTTTGACTTTACTAAAAGATCGCATGATAAACAAGCATTCTGTGAGTATTGCATAACAATACATGTACATAGTCCCTAACCAGTTAAAAAATCATTGTACTGGAACAAAATTCCAACTTGATCTATAACTTGTTATTGTGTAAACTATACAGAAAATATCAAATCAATATCTTCAAGCATTACGGAAAGTGTTGAATATTTAAGTGAGTTTTCTAGGTCCAAGGACCATAACTCTGCACAAAATCATTATTCTCATGATACTGAACAAAATTCGAACTCGATCTGTTACTGCAGGTATTGATAAAATTATATGCCAATTTTCTAATCAATATCTTCAAGCATGATGGAAAAAAGGGGGCAAAAATGATTATTTCAGTGGATTTTCTAAGTCATAGGACCATAATCCTGCATCATCATCTGATAATTCATCAGATCAGAACAAAAAATAATCTTAATTAGTTACATGTACACGAATCTATTAAAATTGGTTTAATTTGATATTATTACTTGCTTCTTAAATTTTCATATATACACCAAAGCTTTATTTTTAGTGGTTTTAAGTATTTTAAAATTTCGATTTCTGTTTTGCATTGTAAAAGATTATTTTAAAATTTCATACAGGTACATCTGTCATGTCTGTATTTTTCAAATTCAGTAAAATTTTATTCTTTGAAATTTGCTTTACATTTGATCATAGTTTTTAATTTTAATCATGTTTTTCTTTTTCAGGGACTGTACAGTTTTATTCCTTCAGTGTGCATTTAATTTGTAATGTTTATTATGTATACAATGTATTAATGATTATTATCTAATAAATACAAATTATAAATATTATTTTCCATTCTCTTCACTGACATAAATGACTGAATACACAAAACCCCCATATTATCGATAATTTCCATATATAAATCATGTTTCATTCGATCCCGATATGATATTATTAAACCAGATGTGGGGAAGCATAGCCTACAGTAGTCCAAATAATTATGAAATCTGGCAAGGCTATTTTATTCATATTATTTATTACATTGTAGGAAGGCGTCCCAGAAAAAAAATAAAATAGCCTTGCCAGACGCCAACCCCCCTTTTAATAGTTTTATCCAGGGTTGGGAACCCCCCTTTTTAAAATGGCTGGATCCGCCCATGTTTTGATAATGTTTTAAAATAGAATATAATAAGTTTTTTGTATTTTTGTCAGTAATTAGTGAGACTGATAAATATTAAATTGATTTTGACAAGAATTTTTTTTTTATTTCAGAATTTTTTTTTTTTTATCATGTTTTATGGATTTTAAACAGTTTTTTTTTCATCAGTGGTCACCTGCAGAACCCAACTGAATAAAATTCGATATTGTCCAATCATTCACACCGTTAAAAATTGTTTTTAATCATCATGGTTTAGTCTGAACTGTCTCATAATATATATTTTTTTAGGTAACACTGACAGTGTAAACAGCTATTTTTGGCTTTAACAATCTTTAAAAAAAATACCAAACAGTGTAATTAAAACATAAATATGCTTGAGATGTTTTACTTTGAGTTACTGCTTGATCTCTTATAACTGAAGGTTAAATATCGCCTTTTACAAAGTTGACAAATATGTGAAGAAATTTTTTGCATGGAGGCTGCCATTGATCAGGGGAGATAACTAGTCACAAGAAGTTTTAGCTTTTTAAAAAGCTTGTTCGACTATATGACGTTGGCCACCTCCGAAAGAATGTTTATAAGCCCAAGCTGCTTTTTTTTTTTTATTAAAGTTAGAGTGGGGTGCTAATTTTCGCCATAACTTTCCATGATTTCTGCAGTCTATGTCCAGGTCTTTATGTTTATGATGAATACTGATACTTTGAAGATAACATCAAAATCAAAATATTCTAAGCTTGAACAAAAATCATCTAAAAAGTTGGATTAAAGGCTATTTGAAATTTCCTGTTGTTTTTTCAAAGGGGGACACATATTCGCCGTTTTAACGCATCTATTTAAAACCAAATATCTGCAGCTTTAAACAATATTTATCAAACCAATTTCATTACAGATGAATAGCAGACATTTCAAATGTGTAAAGAATTGAAATTTAGGGCCAATCAGTCAAAGAATTACCAAGAAATACTTCTTTGAAATCATTTTTTCATTCAGGAAAATGGCCGAAAATCATTGTCTATTTTTCGGACCTTTGCCAGCCGGTAAGTGCCGATATTTTGTCAAAGTTTAAAAAATAATCATATTTGATATAATAATATAATTTACCGGCATATTTCTTCCATTTCACGCATCCTTTGAAGTTTTTACACCTCAGAATCATAAAACGGCGAAATTGTGTCCCCTAAAATCTTTTAGTCTATTTAAAAGTTATGAATTAGGCGTTTATATATATATAAAAACAGTTTAGCGGTCTATTTAAAAGTTATAATAACCATCTATAAGTATCAATATATAAGATCTATATATATATATATATATATAAAAAAAAAAAAACAACCACGACGATACGTCTTTACAAAGTATGGCCGTTTTTGTGCTATGGTCGTTTCATCTTCTCGGGATATGGCCGTTTCATCGTATGGACGTCATGGCAGCTAGCTATACAAATATAGCCGATGAAACATGCATTGTTTGTAACGGAATGACGCAACTTCGTCTGAATCATGTGTATAATTTTTTTCACATCGGACAAATGTCCACTGAAATACTACAAAAATGTTTTTTTTTCAACTTCTTTCCTTAATAGTAATACTAGAACAAACGACTTATGATTTTTTTGTTCCCTTGAAATGAAAAAAAAAAGAAAGATGAAGAATCTTCTTTTTTTAGTGGTGTTAATTTTGGAATGAGTTGCCGGCAATCTCATGTAGACGGTATTCATGTCAATTCAAAAAATTGTAAGGTTGAAGTAAACAAAATCACATAATGTTTAATCTCAGGTCAATGTCAGATGTAGACTTTATATCTTATTAGATTGCTTTTTCATATGCATTTTTTAAGCTGTGATTTATAGATACTATTCATTGCTTTTCAATTGAATGATCAATTACTTTATTTTATTATCCACACGACAAAGACCCCATGCATTGGAAATAAGTATTTTTGTTTTCGTGAGCCTTGTTTTTTGTTATGTGTTATCTATGTTAGTTATGGAATTGAGTATATTTATAATCACAACCATTGCTACATTTTGAGGATTTATGAAGCTGTAAGTTTCTTGATCATATTATATGTTTTTGTATTTAGCTTTTAATTATCTGAATAACATGATTTTAAGCAGTATGATAATAATTGAATATGTAATCATGCGTGGTAAATATGATGTTTAATACAGAGTTTTTCTTTATTTGTTTAGGTTTCTAGATTTCATACATAAACAATGTACCCAGTCGGAAGACTTTTAAATATATAACAAAATTATTGAATAATCAAAACTTCATAACATTTATCGTTATTTCAATAGTAACTCTATAAATGCACAAAGTACCGTATTTAAAATTTAAAATATACATTCCTACATGATTAGAAAAATTACACAAAGGAAAATGAGAACGACTATTATTATTACCAAAATACAAAAAAGAATAAATATACCGACCAATAAGGGACGACATAAAAAATTCCATGTAGGATAAAAAAACTTAATTCACATAGTTGTTTCACTGACCCCCCACCCCCTCTTAACTTAATTTGGGAAAAATTGATTTACCAATAGGGATATATGTGAAAATTGATTTTAGATATACATAACTTGCAGAATTTCAATCCCCCCTCCCACCCCAACCCCAAACTATTAGATTCAATTTTTTTTTTATCCTACATCGATCTTTTGACGTCGTCCCTAAGAAATGCCTCCTTTATAAATAAAATATACAATTAAGATGTGTTAACATTGCCTACGAAACACCTCTCCAACTGAGACCAAATGCCACAGAATTTACGAAAAAAGGCCTTCATCAATGAGCAAATAAAATTGAGAATGGAAATGGGGAATGAGTCAAAGAGACAACAACCCGATCATAGAACAGACAACAGTAGAAGGTCACCAACAGGTCTTCAATGCAGCGAGAAATTCCCGCACACGGAGGCGTCCTTCAGATGGCCCCTAAACAGATATATATACTTACTATAAAGCCCATATCGCAGTCAGCTTTAAAAGTAAAAGGCACCGAAATGAATTCAAACGAGAAAACAAACGGACTGCTTTATGTACAAAACAATGAACAAAAAACAGATATGATATACAGCAACAAACGATATTCACTGAATTACAGGTTCTTACATTTGAATTTTTTGACTAGGGATATATATAGACACATACAGACACATTTGACAAATTGAAATGAATACGAAGCCAGATATAATATGGTCATTATCTTATCATTAACTTAGTAAACATACTCAATACCAAAGCCATGTCCTTTAATGTATTTTTTTTATCCTCTTAAATTAAATCTGCTTAATTATCACAATTAATTATATAAAAACAGATATTAAAATACAACATCGATCTGATTCAACGTACATTTTTTACTTGGATATCAATCAATGATAACGTCTCGACGAGTAAGTCTCTTATACGTATGGATATAATAAATAACAATTTAAAAATATTATGAAATAAATCTTTTAATCCGGGAAATGTAAACTTAAAATAAATACTGATACTTATAGTATATTTCATCAGGAAAAACATTTACTACATTGTTCATACTAAAGTCGAAATCAAGTAAAAAGATGGCTTAAAGTAAAAAAGGGTACATTTATTTAGTTAGTATAAACAGTATTTCCATTGATTTTTCAGTTGAATGTTGTGTACGAAGTTTTTAGGTCACTGTTCAATCCTCAAATAAATTACATTGTTAATAATCAACCATGTGACTATTTAAAGCTCGTCCAATATTATTTTATTTTCGAAATAAATTTTAACCTTGTACGAGATAACTGCCTGAATTGATCGTAAACTTAGCGATTTTCTCCGTTGAATTGTAAGTATTTTTGTTTTTCATTTGTATTTTTTAACATTTCTACATATATTTAAGTTTTTAACGAGTATCACTCGTGTTAGCATGCTTTCAAAAAGCGATTAACTGTAAACTTGTTTGTCTTTTTAGACTCTGGGGACTTGTCCGGTTGGCAATCATACCACATCTTCTGATTTTTATATTTATTTAAATCGTCATAAATAGGTTAAATTGTATAACATACAAAACCAATTTATGTTATTTTTATAAATGCATAGGAACACGTGATTAGGCATGTAAATACATTTGACAATATCGACCATTTTACTCTGAGCCATTTTATACGTTTGTGTCCTCCTAAACTTGTGTTTTCGAGCATATATCAGGAGCACGCGTTGCACACATTGAGCAATATCACTCAGTGTATATAGAGGACGAATGGGTCGGTACCTCTTATACTTTTACTGTTATAATTAATTAGTCACGAAGATCATCAAAGACCAAGTAACACTGAAATGGTCACTATTTTTGCATGGTTTTGATAAAACTTTTTCTTTAGAACTTTAGTTTATAAATGTATAAAGGTGACTGAGGAATAGCAATATGGTCACTTTCGTCTACTTCTGACCGGCAGTAAAACCCTTGCCTTTCGTCCTTATGTCTGTGCAGGATGTACAAGTACGCAGTCACGTACGGGCAGAATGTTGACGTTAAAACAGATGCCTTGTGTAAAGAGAGCGCCACGCTCTCTGCACGTTAAAAACAATTGCAACAACATTTTAAGGTGTCCATAGATTATCTGTTGCGAGAATTTTTTCTGTAATCCAATATACCCTCAGTTTCCACTGGAAACCAAAGTTTTCCCAACATACATCCCGGACGACCCCAAAAACATGTTTTTTTTTGTATAACCAATGTATATGGTCTTTGTAACAATCCTGTAATTTTGGATTTTAAACCAATAAAATATCTTATCTTGTCATATATGCATGAAAATTTGCTACTGGACGTTAAACAACCGACTTGTAACCAATCAATATAAATGTATATGCACACAAAACTACGGTTCACAACTGTCTCAAGAATCTTTGCCTTTGAATATTGGATGTTTTTTGGGGGCATGTTGAGATTGATGCTTTGGCTGGGTACAAAAGAGGATGTACTTTAAAAATTAGATTTGTTGATCAATTTTTTTTTTTTTTTTTAATAAAAAGCTTATGATTTAAGAAATATTCTACGAACACACACTACAGGCATTAGGTTGTTTAAGTCATGAAATGTATACTAGTAGTATTTGTACAACACACTTTTCCTAAACACTGATTTTTCTTACGCTAGATAAATGACCCGGTTTGCTTACTGACAACAAAATATGTCCAAAAGCATGTGGCCTTTGCTCTTAACTATAATTAATCACCCAGTATGTAGCGTATCCAAATACATGTTCCAAATAAAAGTTTATAATTATCATGTCACCATCCTTCAAACCTGTGACAGCCTTTTCACTGATGACAATATAGTTCGTAACTTCATGTGAAAAAGCAGCAAACTATTTCACATTTGTTTTATAAAGAAAATGGAACGAAAGGAGAAGGATCAAGACAAAAAATGTCCGGTAGTTACCAATGGCATTGATTCTGAGGATGATGACTCAATGGGAGGATGTCCAATGGGACAAAACGGACAGCAACCTAAAATGAATGGAGTGCCTGATTCATACAGAGAATACTTACAGGTAAGAGATTATCTAGACCTTGTAAAAAGAGATAGGTTTCCTCTATATTTTTAGTGCTTCAATACCGAAGGATTTGTTTAAGTAATTTTTGAACAAGAACTACGAAAGTCAGACTGCTATGGTAAGCACCATATTGATATCAATAAGAAAAAACTTTTTGAACAAAATAAAATTACATAAGTATTTTAGGCATTTTCAATTGATTCTCCAAGAGTTTTAATTTTCCAAAGAACTTAAATAAATCGATACGAATGGTTTCTAAACTTTTCTCACGACCATATATGTGCAAACGTGCGTCATTATTGAACAAATTCAGTTTTAATCAGATACTGTAATTTAAAGCTGCAGCAGTAATATACGCATACACTACTAACATAAGACCTATGATACTATATGTATATTATATACATGTATATAATAGTTTGTCATTAAAAGGGCTAACAAGCTACATATTATAATATGCACCAGACATTATTTCAACCCCCTAAAATCGATAAAATCAAATAGCAAAAAGTTTAACAATTTTTAAGGTACAAAATACAAACAATATGAACATACATAATATAGTAATAAAAGTACATTATGTTTTTGTAATGTCGCTTAAATAAGTCGGTGAATTCTTCATGCTTCATATGCTCTTTTTGTATGTCATAACAACTTTGATATACAGGAATTTTACATGAAATAGTTAAATCTATTTTATAAAGTAATGAATGAGAAAAAGAATAATGCAAACAATGATGACGAGGCGGTACCATAGGGACAATCATAAATAATTTAAGATAGATGGACGAACAGCATCTACATAAGATAAAACGGAAAGAAAACCTAAAGTAGAGGAAAGTATATTTTTATAACTTGTACAGAAAAAAAGTTGAGCACCACGGAGTCCACTAAAAATTTGGGATGACAGGTTAAGCAATTTTTGCCCTGCAACCGACATCTGTCGTCGACAAGTAAAAGACTGGTGACAAAGTTTTGAACAAGGAAAGGAGAATGGGATCGTGAAAACGAAATATGAACATCTGAGGCAAAGATATTCTTGAAATATGGATGAATCATTTCAAAGGAGTATGTTCCAAAATATAGCAGTTTTACAAAATTGTTAAAATGTAAACTTTTAGTTATTTATTGGAAAGTAGAATGCGTCTGCTACATATATATGAGCTGTTTTTGACAATACAATTCATGATATATCGGGTACTAGCATTATTAAGTCATGCTAAATTACTGAAATCTTCACAAATTTAGCATTTTAGTTAAATTTTAGACGGTTTCCATCTTAAATGAAAGTGGCCGCATTCGTGTTCATTCTTAATATCGAAATATAAGTTGTATTTGATGATAATACATAACATATAAATTATAAAGGTTGAGGATGAACACGGATACGGCCACTTTCATTTTTGACAAAAAATTATCTGAAAAGTGACCTTTTTAGTTTTCTCGTTTGAATTGTTTTACATTGTTATATCGGGGCTTTTTATAGCTGACTATGAGGTATGGGCTTTGCTCATTGTTGAAGGCCGTACGGTGACCTATAGTTGTTAATGTATGTGTCATTTTGGTCTCTTGTGGACAGTTGTCTCATTGGCAATCATACCACATCTTCTTTTTTTTATATTTTTCATTTTTCGGCATTTTTGATGGATTTTTCATATTTGAGCTTAAATCAGAGCGTTTTTAATGAGTAAATCAGTTACAATTTTTCACATAAGCTAATTGAATCTACTGAAAAAGACACTTCAGTGTTGGAAAAGTGTCCAAAATCTTTCGTCAGAACCTGAAATTTGAGGTCAAAATCAGCCATTACCGGACCTACTATTTGTATTTTGGTTCATTTGTATGTTTCGGAGTTTTGTGCGTCATCCATTTTGCTGAACTAGCATATACATTATTTTTTATTGGCCAGATGAATCTTGCCTCGAAGTGCAGGATTTTCAAGCTGCTGTAAAGAAGCTATTTAGTGGATTAGTATGCTCATTGGTCGGGTTGTTGTCTCTTTTAAACATTCCCCGTTTCCATTCTCTAAACTGAGCTTTGAACTAGCTGTCAGTAAATGCGAGTACTCTCAGATCTGTACTTAGTGCTTTTTTTCTTGTTAGGATGTACACGTTCCCGGCCATATAAATAAAGGAAGATGTGGTATGATTGCCAATGAGACAACTCTCCACCAGAAACCAAAAAAAAAACACAGAAATTTAAAACAACTATAGGTCATTGTATGGATTTCAACAATGAGCAAAGCACATACCGCATAATCAGCTATAAAAGGCCCAAACATAACAATGTAAAACAATTTAAACGAGAAAACTAACGGCCTAATTTATGTACAAAAATTGAAAGAAAAAAATGCCCACTCTTTGTTTTTGTTGTATTTGATGTATTTCTATTTGTATCCGTCTGATGAGTTAAGCCTTTTTCAACTGATTTTTATAATTTGTTCTAAGGTTGTACTGTTACACCACTGTACCAGGTTATGGTAGGGTTGCGCGTTTGGTGCCTTCAAATTAGGTTAATCCCGCACAATTTTGTATGTGCCTGTCTCAAGTCAGGAACCTTTAACTAAGTGGTTGTCGTTTGTTGTTGTGCAACATATTTGTTTGTCGTTCATTATTTTATACATTACTTAGGCCATTAGTTTTCTCGTTTGAATTGTTTTACATTTTTCATTTCGGGGCCTTTTATAGCTGACTATGCTGTATGGGCTTTGTTCATTGTTGAAGGCCATAAGGTAACCTATAGTTGTTAATTTCTGTGTCATTTGGTCTTTTGTGAAAGGTTGCCACCACTTCTTTTATATATATCTATCTATCTTATCTATCTTATCTTATCTATAATGTATTTCAGCTAGAGAAGTTGTTAAAATGTCAGACAATGTCTAGTTCTATAGCTGGAAAGCCAGTTCACGACGAACACCTGTTTATTATAACCCACCAAGGTAAATATTATATTGCAGAAAGCAGTACTGTAAATTTAAAGGTTATTTTGGGACAATGCAAAACCTATGGTATGTTACATTATACAACAGGTCAACCATTTTACATGAAATTTTGATTTATTTTGGGAGACGACACAAATAACATGTAAACAGTATACAGTGCAATATTTTATTTTTATGTATGTTAAAAACGGAATAATCTCCAAACTTTTAAAGGGAATACTCAAATGGTACGCTTTTTAAAAAACAAATTCTAGTGAAAAATGTAACATTTTAGCAAAAAGATTGTATTTGGGTTTTTTGTACTAATATCATATAACCATCCCTCATACTTTGGGAAAAATATCAATCCACATCATTGTGCATTGTTTTTGAGTTTATACTGTATTTTATTGTCACCAAAACAGCAATTATATATTTACAATGTCATTTAATATGCCGACACCTATCAAATTGAACTGTATTTTTGAGAAATGTCGAGACAAAACCAACAACAGCATCTACCTTATTCATGATATTAAGTATATATTGCGGTTTCACATTACACGATGTTTTTCAGTAATCCTTATTCACGGTCTACAAACATGATTCTATGCTTTTTTTTATACATCTGTTTGCAAATTAAAAAAAAAAATTTAATGACAAATTATAAATCAGTGAAATAACTGAAGGACCATGCAGATGGTACAGAGCTTCAAAATTGCGACATAAATTATAGATTGAAATGAGTTAAACTTTTTTTTTACAAACAAGAGTGAGTTTGATTCGATATATCCAATAGAGAACTGAGAATGACAATAACGTAATATATTTTGAATGTATAATATATTTTAAATCAACTAAATTTCAGCATATGAACTATGGTTCAAACAGATTTTATTCGAAGTAGATTCTGTAAGAGAAAGTTTCATGATGCCAGTAAGTATCTTTTATGATTGTGGACCAATTGGTGGTTTTAGCAAAAGAAAAACATGCTCTATTTATCAGCTTAACTTGAATTTAACTAAGTTGTCAGTAGCATTAAGTTCTTTGCGGCATTCATATAGTAAGTGCTGATTTAAATATTTTATATATTTGATTAATACAAGTTAGATGAGGGAGCCTTCACTGATACATAAAATGATATGTATGCTAATATTTAACAAAATGTAACCGAAATAAACATGTAAGACACTATTAAACGAGAACAAAACAAGACTAATTACTGTTTTATAGGTATTGGATGAAAACCAGATGCTGAAGATAGTCAACAGACTGAGTAGGGTTGTACTTATCCTAAAGGTCAGTCTAACTATATAATTACACAACCAAACAATGAAATAAATGCTATCCACGATTGCCAAATCTATTATTCTGCAATTGTAATCAGAAACATTGCAACCATATTCTATACAAGATAATTGCTTAAATAGCAATCGGGATAACATATTCTTTTGCCTGTTAATAGGGCATGATTCAGGAAGAAAACATGACAATATGATATATGAATGTGAAATTTGGTTGACACTATCAGCTGGAGATTAAATGTTCTTTCGCACATGATAGGCGATTAGCAGTACCAAAGAAGTAGTATCTCGCGTTCATGCACAATTTGTAGAAATTTATGGAAAAGACAGTGTCCTGGTTTAACGTTCTAGTTTAGTTCGTTTGCATTTCATCTAAGAAGTTGACTCTGTTTTCTATCATATCAAAATGATCTAATAAAAAAATGTATTCAGTTTAAAAATCATCAAAATCTACAACAAATGAATATAAAAATAATAATAATGATGCATCACTTTTTTTCTTTGTTTTTCCAGTTAATGGTCGACCAGTTTATGATTTTAGAATCAATGACGCCACTGGATTTTTTGGAGTTCAGGTAAATATGATTAAATAATTCTATTTGAGAAATAAAACCGAGAAAACACTTAATTTTAAGATATGATCAGATACAAATAACAGAATGAAAACATTGTACGATAAACGAGACACAGGTTTCGCTCCATTCGAACTATAGCAAATATAAATAGCACGGTTACTTTTGATTTTTTTCCGACCGGCAGTCGATCCTTACCATAGTGGGGCGTCAGTTTGGTTGTATTAAATGAATAAATACGCAGTCCGAACATAATGGGATGTTATATACGGGACATCATGCAAAAAGTGTGTCAGGCTCTCTGCACGTTCAGAACCCTTGCAAGAACTATATGAGGGGTATGTAATTGGACTGTTTGTTTAAAGAATAACATTTGTGTTTCTATCCAGAAAACCTGCATTTTCCAGTGGTAGTTCAATGTCATCCCGGTCGGGCCTACGGCGATCCCAATTAAAGGACTTCTATAGTATAATCATTATTATTAAAAAGAAGATAGAGAAGTTTAGACAACTCTCCACAAGAGACCAAAAGTCACAGAAATTAACAACTTTAAGTCATCGTACGGCCTTCAACAATGATCAATTGGACCAGGGCTTTGATCAGATCAAAGCCCTGGCCCATTATTTATCTGTTTTCGTCCTGAACATGTAGATAGAAGAAGATGTGATATGAGTGCCAAAGAGACAACTCTCCATCCAAGTCAAAATATATTAAAGTAAACCATTATAGATCAAAGTACGGTGAAATCCTTGTAATTGAATTATTAAAGTAAATACCAATCGATCAACCATGTGTTTTCGCTCCGTTTTGTTTTCTTTCTATATTGTCGAAATTATGATTTTATGAGTTCTGAACATGTTGAAAATACTGTTGTCTCTAATTTTGTACACATGACTTTTTTCTGACTGGCTTTCCTGATATGTGTATTAGCCACAGTTAGCCAGAAGAGTTCCAATGTAACGTTCTCAGTGTCTGCATCATTCTATTATAAGTTTAAACATATCTATTCATACTAAGTGGATTGGGAAACAAGTTATTGCAACTTATATTAATCCCTTTTCACTATGTGGTGCGAGTGCTGCCTTGTAGCGGCACTAGCGTACTTTTTTTTCGAAATATAAAAGGGTCTCTTTTACGTGCAAAAGTTATCATGGCTCTCTCTTAACACAGATCAGCCATTTATCGTCCCCTTCCGACGGACTATCATCGTTTCCCCAAGACCATACTCACAAATGGTGTCAAGGGAGAACCGAACCCTTCAGGCCCTGAAATTTTCACCCCAGAGCGGGGATCGAACCAGTAACCTTTGTGTTAGTAGTCCGATGCACTTACCAATCCACCACGGCTCTATAATTATTAGATTGATATTGTTGATTATCAAGTAACACTTTAATGTTTTAACAGGCAGCATTTGTCTTCAGCCTCTGGATTTCAAAGTCTACAGTTTAGATTGATGGAAAATAAACTTGGAATAAAGGAGGTAAAGTTACATGATTTTAATTTTATCACCGAATGACATTGTATACTGATTAACATTTATTCAGCTTGTGTTTTTTTTGTGTTTTTTTGATGGTATTTTATGAGAGGCTCATGTTTTTTCATATCTAGCTGTGTTATACCTTTGATAATAAGTTTTATAGCTAGCTGCGTTATACCGTTGATAATAAGTTTTATAGCTAGCTGCGTTATACCGTTGAGATTAAAGATTTATTATAATACTATGATTTATTATTGATGACAAAAGAAGAATTTCTTCAAGTCGAATTAAGAATAGCTCTCATCATTATGTCATGTTGCAGTTATAGAGCCAGCAATATTTCCCCTTGTTTCATATTTATATAATGCATACCACTTATATGTTGTAAGATGTTGTCCATACTACGGGGCGTCGAATGGGACTTGAACTTTTTGTAATCGAAATCAATTTTGTGTACACAAAATTCAATTCTGTCATATCAAAATCATTTTTGTCTTACAAAACTATGTGATATAGACTTGTTTTATGAGAACTTCAATTTTGAAATGACAAAATTCATTTCTGTAGACAAAATACAATTTTGTCAAACAGGTATGCAAATATAACAAAATTGAATGTTGTTAATACCTGATATGGAAATTAAAACACAAAAGTCAATTTTGTGATACAAAATTGAATTTGTACGCAATTAACATGTTGCTTAAATTAGCATCCTGTGATTTTGTAATTAAAATTATTTTTTGTGTAGACAAAATTGAGTTTTGTTAGACAGAAGTGAAAATTTAACACAAAATTTATTTTTGTGACAGAAGTCAATTTTGTGTTTATTTTTGTGTAGACAAAATTGACTTTTGTGACACAAAATTGACTTTCGTGGCACAAATTACTCAATTTTGTCTACACAAAAAAAACCCACAAAATTGAATTTTGTGACAAAATTTCAGTTTTGTATGCAAATTAGTTCACAGAATCCAAACTAAACTAATTTGAATACACAATTGACTTTTGTCGCCCAATTTTCAAATTAGGTAACAAAAGTAAAGTCTGTGTTACAAAAATGAATTTTGTCATGACAAAAGTAACTTTTGTCCACTGAAAGATAATTTTGTATGACAAAATTTAAATTTGTAGTATGCTACAAAATTTAAATTTGTAGTATGCTACAAATTTGTTAAACTAAACTAAAAATACAAAAAGGTACAAAATTGAATTTCGAGTACAAAACCACAAGATTCCCATTCGGCGCCCCGTACAAACAGGGTTTTATATAGTGAACGAATGTTGTAAGGTGCACGAATGCCATATTCAGAAATGCTGGTCAAATCTATACCTTTTAACACTAATATCCTTATATTATTCAATTTAATTTCTATTCCTTGCCACAAAAGTAAGGCAACACGGTTTCATGCTTGTGTGTCCGTCCGTCCCTCATGGATAATTCAGGTTATAGATTGATGCTGATTCAAAGTAATTTCAAGTGTTTTACTAATTAGGAGTTTGACCCATATTTCGCAGTTTACTCAATGGAAATTTTTATGTCGCATATATACTATTATCTATATGAAATTTAAAGGGAAATATGTTAAGACAACTTTATTTCGCAAAGCAAAAAATGAAAGATATCACATACAAAGGAACGTATATGCATTGTTTTATTGCAGGAAAATCGAGTAAAGTATAATCAACAGCACTACATGAAAGTTTTTAAGGACGAAGAATCTAAACAAATGTTGGCAGACTCAATTACATCGCCTCCGTTACTTACGTTACTTGAGGTACAAATAGTCGAACTAATTTGTTTATTTATTTCTAGTTTATGCTTTATGACAAAATACCAATCATTATTCAATAAGATGTAAAGTATTAGTTAACAACTTAGTTAAAATGTAATAATGATAGCTGTCGAGGTAATTGTTATCAAAGAAAAGATTATTCCTGAATTAAGATAAATCTGTATGATTAAGAATAAGGCAATCTTTCAAAAAGACATGATTAAGAATAAGGCAATCTTTCAAAAAGACACACATCTACAAACTAATCCATCACACATAGATTATACAGCGGACGACATATTTATTTCTATGTATGTACAAAGTTAAGCAATGACGTCAGATATGTATAAATTATAAATAAATGAAGATGTACGGTATACATCCGGTATACATCTATCAAACAGAAATGTAACGAACTTACAGTAAGTGAGTAATTAGTTTATTACGTATTTACAACTCTATTAATACCGATTGGGGGCTTGAAAATGAAATAAAATCTTACAATGATTTGCATATTGTACGTCTTCCTTTTTATTTCAAATATATAAGTGTCGTAGTTCTCTTATATTTGATACGTTTCCACAGTTTTAGTTTGTAACCTGGATTTGTTTTTTTTTCTATCGATTTATGAATTTTGAACAGCGGTATACTACTGTTGTCTTTATATAATACATTTGATTGTATTATAAAATAGTGCCATCTGATTTGGTGTTACTGCCTTGTATACATCACAGTAGTTATGTTTTATCAGTTTCTGTCAAAGTTTTACAAAGCTTTTTTTCATATTTAAGAAATGGCTAGAACGGACTCCAGGATTAACTGACCATGAAAAGGCCGACTTTAACTTCTGGGAAAGATATAAAACAGCAGTATACCAGTGGATTGAAAACGACTGGCATACACCATACATGGTAAAATTAAAAGGGCACAGCGGGAATTATCCATCAATTCTATCTTCTTCTATATCATAATCGTTATTTACATTTTCTAGCTTAAGGTCGACATGCATGCACTCTTTACTTTTGGACTTTTTCAAATTCGTATTAACAGAAAATTGTTTTAAATAAAGTAAATAAAAAAATAAAAAAATAAGAATACTTGTGTGATGCACCATATGAGTTCTTCAAAATTTTAAAAGAAACTACGAATTGTAGCTACTGAAATCAATAAGTATCTATGATTAACGAGCAATGTACATAAAATAAACCAATATAATATTTACAAATTTAACCCATGCGTATAAATGACATTTGGTATACAAGAACCATATTGCAAATGAACTTAATGAATTACCGTGGTTAATCAAACGCATTAAATTTTTTAAAGGAAGAGACAGATCCGAAACAAAAGGAAATTTTGCTTGCTGAATACAACAAACAAAAGGTGAGGATCTGTTTATAATAAGTTGAAAATTGCATTTTCCTCTTATTTGTCATTTGCTATTTATGATCATATTTGAAACATTTTTTTTTAATAAATAACATTTCCTAGCAGTGTAAAACATCATTTAAATAATTTTTCAGAACAAATCATCTAAACCCTTAAAACTTTTCAATCTTAATTATATTTGAAAACAAATTAGACTAAATTTTAATTTAGTTTAATTTGAAACATTTGGTTTTGCATGTTTTACTTACTGTTACCAAGGTTGTTGAGACGTTGTGTATTTGTTGAGACATTGTGAATTTGTTGAAACATTGTATTATTGTTGAAATATTGTGTATTTTGTTGAGACATTCTGAATATGTTGAGACATTGTGTATTTGTTGAGACATTGTGTATTTTTTTCTTGTAGGACTCGTTTGAATCCATTTTTACAGCTGAAAAATACAACGTCTATGTAGAGAGGGGTAAATACTTGCTCACGTGTATTTGATTTTTTTTTATCCCTCATTACTAAATATTGACTGGCAAACCATAATCTTTAAACACGATTACTTAGATACATTTCATTTAAGAATTTAACAGATTTAATCTAATGTAAATTAATAAATTTTTATATAACAACTATATATATTTATCATATACTTAGCATTGATATGATAGCTTTTGCATATATGTAATGAGCGAAAGTACACAAGCCATAATTTTCCTCCCGGGCTGATAACCCATATCAGGTGCATCTCGTGCACAAAACTCATAATAGTACCTCTCATGCAAGATACTTCCGGTGTTTCCGTTATCGGTTGTTTACTTCTCCATTGTGACGTCAGATATTTTTGATGACGACGTCAAAATTTACGGGAACTTAAGTGGGGATAGTTTAGTGCTTGTTAATAAATGCTATTGACAATAATGAATCATTTTATAGTACAACAACCATGGAGTTATAATGATCATAAAACTCTTTCAAAATTTTCAATGTTTCAAATTTGCCTCTATAGGAAATGTTACCATAAATATATATGAAGGTAGTGATGCTGTTGTTGGACAATTATAGTATATTTGATTCATAATTTAACTTCTTTATACATTTTTTGACTGTTTTAGTTATTGCATTTGTCTATTTGCCTTACATAAAACTATTGTCGGAAGTATATGATAACGCGATTAATACATGGCCTTTTCCATATCAGCCTGGGTATCATCCCTCGACCCATATAAGCACCTCGACTCCGTCTCGGGCTGATATGGGGGTCTCAGGATGATACCCAAACTGATATGGAAAAGGCCATGTATTAATCTCTATATATATATATATATATTTGATATGAATACATTTTCCCACCTGAATACACTGGATAAACTATTACAATATGCTTTCTATTTGTCAGGCGAAAGGAGAATAAACCATAAGGCATTCCAGGGTGCACTGATGATATCGCTGTATCGAGATGAACCGAGATTCAACCAACCATTCCAGATGATAACTCTGTTGATGGATATAGATTCCCTCATAACTAAGTGGCGCTGTAAGTATAATATATATCATGCAATGGAAGAAGGGTTGGAAATATCAATCATGGGAGGACAAAGTCGAAGATCTCGAGGAAATGAAACCAACGAAATAAATGCAACAAACAAATAACAACAGCAAGACGCTGCATAGACCTCAAGCAACACGAGCTCAAAAAAAAAAAACAACAAAAAAAACAACATCAAAACAAAACAAAATATAGAAAAATAAAAAAATAAAAAAAACCCCAAAAACGTGGCTGATCTCGTGTGCTCCGAAATGGTAAGTAGATACTGTTTAACATTCGGTGATGTTACAATCGAGGACAAGAGAACACGATCATGACTACAACAATGGAACATACCTGTGGGCATTTGTTACACAGATTTTCTATAACGGTCAATAAATAAAAAGTTCTACGATATTCCTATTAATTATCTCTAAATTCATATTTTTTATTTATGCTTTCAAAATTTTTACTCGCGCATAGCGTATGAAATCATATTTCTGTTTTTGTTTGTTATAGATAATCACGTTATGATGGTTCAGCGCATGATCGGAAGTAAAATAGGGACAGGTGGATCTTCTGGTTACCATTACTTACGGTCTACCATAAGGTATGAAAAACACGAAAAAAAAATATGTTTAAATCAATTTTGTTATGTACATGTTGTTCTCATACTGGCAATTGCTCTTCAAGATATTGGATTTACAAATCTATAGAATTTGACATCTTCTAGCAGAAAGAAGTAAAATAACAAAAATACCGAACTCCGAGGAAAATTCAAACGAAAAGTCCGTAGTCAAATGGCAAAATCAAAAGCTCAAACACATCAAACTAATAGATAACAACTGTCATATTCCTGTCTTGGTACAGGCATTGTTGTACGTGGACAATGGGAGATCAAGCAGTTTATCCTTCTCAATTGAAATAAAATTATGTGCTTTTAGATCTAATGGTAACACTGTTATGAGATTTAATTCAATTCTATTACTTGTATTATAGACAATTAAATAGTAAGATTTGTATAAAAGAAAGGAAAAAAAATACTGTGTGAATTTGGTGCGATCAAAGCAGTTCTCTGAATATAATCAACAAGAACGTTCAGCAACAAAATTTTGAAAGATTAGAAGTACATGCATATTTGAATAGCTCTATTACCATAGGTTTACTACCAAAGCTCACTGATCAGTTTTATTTTTTCACATCAAATGTTGTCAGCTGAGAGAAATTGCTAAGCCGTTTCCTCCTCAAACATTTCATATGTTTGTAAATATTATCAGGTGTGTCTATGTAACAACCCAATATTCGAATTTTACACCAATAATATAGTTTGATTTGATTAATATATGTATTGATGTTATCTGCTAATTGGTCAGGTTGTTGTTTTTTTGACACATTCCTCATTTCCATTCTCAATTTTATTTATTATGTTTTTTGTTTTCAGTGATCGATACAAAGTGTTTGTTGATCTGTTTAATTTGTCGACATTCCTTATTCCACGTCAATACATTCCACCACTTACAAGAAGTATGAAGAGGACCCTCAGTACAGTGTCCACTTCACGTCTACCAGAAACTGATGAATTAAGTGATGTCACCGACCAGTTGGATAAACAAACATTTGGATCGAGTCCTCGTCAGATGACTGGAACAAGTCCACGTACTAGACCTGTATTTTTCACATAAAAGACGTACTTTGAAAGTTATCTCTATGTTTTAAAGAGAACACACAGAAAGTTATATTTTTTTAAAAGAATAAACAATAATCCTGATTATACATAAATCATTAGTTCACTCATATTTCAAGCAGATTGTTATATGTTTAATATTTTATGTCAAGGAGACTTGAATGTTTTAGTCAATACGGTTTTGTAAAAAGCAGTTGAAGTAAATGGTCATATATGTTCCATATATTGCATTAAAGTCGATGATATATTTTTATTTTTTATTTTTTTTAAATACAAAAAAAATGATAGGATGAGCATATTGTTCAGCAATGAAATTATAAATTTTATCTGTTACATTAAAATGTTATGTAAAAATTATATTGTAACGGTAATAAAACGTTTCAAAAAGACGAATGTTGTGATATTTTGTAGGTCGATCTCATAAAATATTTTTTTTTGTCTGACACGTACTAGCATTACTAACTTATCTGTTATCATCCGTTACTACTTTTATATATAAAATTGCTTTTATAAAAGGCAGTAACGTACACATGTAACGAAAATTAATATATCATAAAGGATATTATTGATCTTGGCTTAGGGAGCTTCCATTTAACTTTAAAAAAGGGGGGTATGTTTTTTTTGTACGAGGCACACACCTTTATCGATCAAATATTGTTTTTCAAATTTTTACACAATAAGGTATGGTGAAATCTGGATTTAGAATATTTTTTTTCTGTCATCTGTTTGATCATAATGTTATTTCGTCCATCAAAATGGGGATCAGATTATTTTTTAAAGGAAAAAAACATAACTTCCTTGAAGTTTTTTGATCGTTCCTTCAGACTTTAGTCTCTAGAAAATAATAACTTAGACTTTGCTTTAATAATATTAAATGATATTTCCCCTCTAGATTAAACAATAATTAAATGGCAATAATACTGGAGACGAACAGATAAAAAACTGAAGCATATAATTTCCATTGAATTCTTAAAATAAAGCAACAAATGCATTTCAGCATCAATAAAGAATGTTCAGTCTACAAATAAATACAAACGAAAATCAAATTATTCTTCGATCAACTATTTGTAACCCTCTAAAGTAAACGAACAAACATAAATCAAAGCTGCCACATTGTTTCTCATTTATAATTTTGTAGTTAATGTGGTATCCTCAGTTTTGACACGTTTGTGAACTGGATTAGTTTCAGTTAAATTGGTTTATGACGGTATAAAAAAGTAAAGTAAAACATAAATATCGAACTCCGAGGAAATTTCAATACGGAAAGTACGTAGCCCAATGTCAAAATCAGAAGCTCAAGCACATCAAGCGAGTGGGTAACTTTCATATGCCTGACTTGATATAGGCATAGTAGAAAACGGTGGTTTAAACCTAGTTTTATAGCTAGTTTAACCTCTCACTTGTATCACTGTCGCATAAAATTGCATTATATATTGACAAAGGTGTGTGAAAAAAACCCAAACAAACATAATAGGTCATAATGTCGAAAATATGGGTACAACAGTCAACATTGGTTTATAATCTTAATAGCAATAAAAACAAATATATATATATACCGTTTCCCGTTTTAATGGTTTTACACTAGTAATTTTGGGGCCCTTTAGCTTGTTGTTCGGTGTGAGCCAAGGCTCCGTGTTGAAGTCCGTACATTGACCTATAATGGTTTACTTTTATAAATTGTTATTTGAATGGAGACTTGTCTCATTGTCACTCATACCATATCTTCATATATCTATATAACAAACAAACACAAAAAGGCATATAACAGACAATGCACATTAGTAAAAATTTAAGGAATACAAACAATAAACCATAGCACAATAACACAATGACGGGATGTGCACATACAGAGCAATGTCATATGACATATGTAACAAAGAAACACAAAAAGGCAGATAGACAAAGTGCCTTAGCACAAATGAAAAGACAAGATACAAGAAATTACCATAACACTATGATGATATGTATAAGCACAGAGTCCCTCAAATGGATTATCAACAAAAACAGACTAAACAGTAAAAGTAATATAAAGACGAGTAAAATAATACCATAACACCTTATTAAGATGATAAAGACCATCAGTACCCATAATCTAAACTTCAAGACCATCGTGTAATGTTTGTGAAGTTTATACGGAATTTTAATTAACAAGGTCTTGGTACCTTCCGATGAACTTTTTATTTGGAAAAAGGTCGAGACATTCTTTTACATACCCCTGGTTCATCAAGTTTTACTATTATGTTATACTACTATTACCTTTAGATATTGATTATTTCAAGACGAGGACACATTGGATTTTTTAGTAGGTCATACCGTTGCTGTGCTAGGTGTATACAAACTCGGTAGTTAACATTCTACCTAATTTTTCTGGTTATAATTTGTTTTGGTCTTACATCCCGGTGATATTATATTTTGGCGTTGTATAAGGACGTTGGATGTGATGTTTTTCTCACATTTGTTGGAGGTCTTTACACTGAATCCATTGGATGTGTACTGATTGGTATTTTGTGTTGAATACATGATGATTGTTCATTGACTGTTATTGGCGATGAACTTGCTTCTAGAAACTTCAAATACTCTCAAATAGGTACATTGTATCTTTAGTTTTATGTATTGACTAAGTAGTTTTTATGTTTTGTATCAATATAATCAATGTAATCAATTTCGCTGTGTTGAAGACCAATTGGTGACCTTCGGCTGTTTACTGATCTTCGGTCGGGTTGTTATCTCTTTGTTGATATCTCATATCATAATTTGAAAATTCAAGGTTTTAGGTAGTAATCTTGCAATTAAGAGATTTGATTTCATATTTATATTGACCTAAGGGCATCAGTCTAGGTTTTGACCGGTGAAAACAAAGTTTTTGTGAAATATTGACACACACTGATTGGAAATGCATTTAATTAAGACATCTCAATGATTAACAGAAGAAAATATTGTTTCTCCCATCTGACATATTTTCGCAGATTAATTTCTTCAGTTTATAGCTGTATAATACTAACTTGTGGGCAATGAAACCACAATGGAATAGTGTGCATTTGTAATGATTGACTTCGTTTGTTTAAAAAAAATCTTTTGAAAATGTATCATCAACTTCAGTTTTCATTAAATCAATATCAGTTTGACATTTAAGCCAGAAGTTATAACTTATTGAAATATTTTTCAAATATGAGATTTTTTACTTTGCGTATTTCAATATTAAATCATCAAACTCATATGATGAAATTGATTTCTACAAATCTTATATCGATTTAAAAATTTATTTCAACTTGTTAAATGAATATTTTAATAGTTTGATACTTTTGACATTGTTATATCACAATTAGAATTAAAAGATGACGGAGGTAGGAAAGTCGTAAAGCACTGAAAAGGTAAGACGTTTTTGGATAAAAGATAAAATTGAGAATGGGAATGGTGAATGTGTCAAAGCGACAAAAACCCGAACATAGAGCAGACAACAGCCGAAGGTCACAAAGGGTTTTCAATGTAGCGAGAAACGCCCGTACCCGGAGTCGTCCAGCTGGCCCCTAAACAAATATGGATAATAGTTCAGTGATAACGGACGTCATACTAAACTCCGAATTATACACAAGAAACTAAAATTCAAAATCATACCAGACTAACAAAGGCCAGAGGCTCCTGACTTGGGACAGGCGCAAAATTACTTTGTGATTCAAAATAGTTTGTGATTTATTAATAGAAATGTAAATCAATTTAACAAGAAGAGGGCATAGGTGCTAGAATTTGGACAAGAAAAAATGAAATTTACAGCGACTTCATAAAATAAGACTTTATAACTGAAATCGTTTGATGAATACGTTTGACAGGAATGCTTTATATTATAACTCGAAGCTAATATATACGTCAGAGGATAGGAATACCTTTTGTTATCAAGTGTCACTCGTCCGTTTGACGCTGCTATTAGCCTTAAATAGATTAAAATTTTACTATCATTCGTCAATTGGTGGTATTTATTTATTTCTTCATAACTGGCACCCACACCTTTGAATATGTTTTTACAATGATTAGTTTTGATACATACATTTCTGTTTTAATAGTGTAGTCTTAAAACGTGTAATTTTTGTTAACGTTTTTCACAACCAACTAGTCAACGGATTGGTTAAAACACCAAAAACGAAGTCGTTGGCTGTAGGATATTTTTTTTATCATTTTAAACATAAATTCATGCATTCATAATACAAGTCCTTTTCAATAAACTCTATTGATTTCAAATTGGAGGATTGATGATTTTGAGACAAATTTAAGAACGATTTTGCCGATCTCGTGTAAATTTTATACAAATGTCGTCTTTTTGTTGAAAAAAAATCAATCATTAATATTTCAGAGAGAAACAAAATAAATGCATTATTTTTTTCTATGTTTAGACACAGTTACCCGAGACAAAGTTGTATGCAAAGGCCCACGGTGCAAAATTTCCCCTAAATCTGTGACATAGCCCATTTACTATTCCTTGACCGTAAACTTAAGTTTCAACTCCTATATGAAAAGTCCATCTCAATTGTATAGGTTTCACTTTAAAGTATTCTGAAGATGATTTTGATATATAATAGACATTAATGTTCAAATCTTTTCAGAATGTGTGAGTCAGTAGCCATGATCAGCGTCTTGGTGATTTTACTGTTGCGATGCGTTAGCGGCACACAGGAAGGTGTCCGTTGTACAGTACCAACAAACACTTATAACTCAAAAAGTAAAGTACCACTTACTAACTGTTTTTTCTTTGTTGACATATTTGTTTGTTCTTATATTAATTAAGATTATGACACAAGATTGACCGCTATACTCACATTTTTGACATTTGTGTCTATTATGTCTTTTTTTTGTTCATACATTGTTGTCAATGCAATAGAATTTTATGCGACTGTCATTCAAATATGAGATTTGGCTAGCCATAAAATCAAATTAATCCATCATTTTCTACAAAAGAAAATGCCTGTTCATAATCAAGAACAGTTGTTTTTTTCAATTCTTTTGGAGTGTTTGTTATACATAATGCACATGTTAAGGTTTTTCTTTAAGTTTAATGTTTAATAATAATAAATTAAAAAGTAGTTCATTTAGATACTTGTTTTTTTGTAGTATACTCAGTACCAATATTTGATCCTGGTGATGACTACCTTGATGTGACCCTTGATTTAAGGCACATAGATAGTTCTGGGACGTTTGACGAAAATATCATTATTAACGTTCTGGTTTGCAATGAAGTAAAACTCTTACTTTTTGAAAAGATATCTCTTGGCTCTAGCGGCATCCATACAATGCAACTACCGATGAACCAGACATGGATTTTGAAAGGATCAGAAACATCGAATAAATCATTACACATAATATTTTCGTCAGAATTTGATACATATAAATACGTTGCCACCAAGATATCATTTAATAACATGAGCATCCCAATTACTGCCCGTATTTCTGAAACAACAAGAACGATATACAATAAGTATTCATATTATGTTACAACTGTTTGTGATATTCTAGGACTGTGTCAGATAGCAGTATCTTCAGCAAGCTTGTATGAGACTGAAATCAGCATTGATCTTAATATGACCTTTGGTGGATGTTCACTGCATTTTAACAACACAGTTTATACAACAGACGACGTGTTTATAGTTACCTTATCGAGATACACTGCACTACAGCTACAGACAGATTGCGACATGAGTGGTACTGTCATTCACAGTCCTGAAGAACTTACCGTTATAAGTGGAGGTCTGAATACAATAATGGGAGAAGGAAAAAAACAAACGTTCATGGGTATTAATGCTCCTCTGACAAAACTGGGTAAAGAGTATGTTGTAATAGGTAGCAACTTTTCATTGTTCTGGGACTTTATCAAGATCATGACGACAGAATCAGAAACTACGGTCAGGATACTTGGAAAAGACATCAAATTTGAAAAAGCACGTGACTCTATGAGAAAAAAACTCAGTCGAGGACACCAGTTACATATAAAAGCAGATAAAAAGATAGTTGTCACTCAATTTTCATGGGACAATAATACAGAACCTATTTATTCTATCGTACCCCCTTTTAGGAAAACTTTAAGTCCACCATGTTTACAGTCTACTATTTATATTTACAAAGTAGTTGATGACTCAATGCCGACCGATCCGCAACACAAACAGAAAATAGCCGTCACCAGGATCCCAGGTACAGATACTGTAATGTTTACTACGACTGACAACAATATCGAACTGCAATGTACCAGCATTAGAAGCCAACTCTTAAACAAAGAAATAGTTATTTATAATTTAGAGAGCACACATTATGTTGACCTTGAGGTAGGTCCAAAAAAAGTAACATTTAAACATAATATGATGAAAGAAACGTTCAGAAAATACACTAATAGTTAATAGTTATCAAAGGTACCAGGATTATAATTTAGTACGCCAGACGCGCGTTTCGTCTACATAAGACTCATCAGTGACGCTCATATCGAAATAGTTATAAACCAAACAAATACAAAGTTGAAGAGCATTGAGGATCCAAAATTCCAAAAAGTTGTGCCAAATACGGCTAAGGTAATCTATGCCTGGGATAAGAAATCCTTAGTTTTTCGAAAAATTAAAAGTTTTGTAAACAGGAAATTTATAAAAATGACCACATAATTGATATTCATGTCAACACCGAAGTGCTGACTACTGGGCTGGTGATACCCTCGGGGACGAAACGTCCACCAGCAGAGGCATCGACCCAGTGGTGTAAATAGTTATCAAAGGTACCAGGATTATAATTTAGTACGCCAGACGCGCGTTTCGTCTACATAAGACTCATCAGTGACGCTCATATCGAAATAGTTATAAACCAAACAAATACAAAGTTGAAGAGCATTGAGGATCCAAAATTCCAAAAAGTTGTGCCAAATACGGCTAAGGTAATCTATGCCTGGGATAAGAAATCCTTAGTTTTTCGAAAAATTAAAAGTTTTGTAAACAGGAAATTTATAAAAATGACCACATAATTGATATTCATGTCAACACCGAAGTGCTGACTACTGGGCTGGTGATACCCTCGGGGACGAAACGTCCACCAGCAGAGGCATCGACCCAGTGGTGTAAATAGTTATCAAAGGTACCAGGATTATAATTTAGTACGCCAGACGCGCGTTTCGTCTACATAAGACTCATCAGTGACGCTCATATCGAAATAGTTATAAACCAAACAAATACAAAGTTGAAGAGCATTGAGGATCCAAAATTCCAAAAAGTTGTGCCAAATACGGCTAAGGTAATCTATGCCTGGGATAAGAAATCCTTAGTTTTTCGAAAAATTAAAAGTTTTGTAAACAGGAAATTTATAAAAATCACCACATAATTGATATTCATGTCAACACCGAAGTGCTGACTACTGGGCTGGTGATACCCTCGGGGACGAAACGTCCACCAGCAGAGGCATCGACCCAGTGGTGTAAATAGTTATCAAAGGTACCAGGATTATAATTTAGTACGCCAGACGCGCGTTTCGTCTACATAAGACTCATCAGTGACGCTCATATCGAAATAGTTATAAACCAAACAAATACAAAGTTGAAGAGCATTGAGGATCCAAAATTCCAAAAAGTTGTGCCAAATACGGCTAAGGTAATCTATGCCTGGGATAAGAAATCCTTAGTTTTTCGAAAAATTAAAAGTTTTGTAAACAGGAAATTTATAAAAATGACCACATAATTGATATTCATGTCAACACCGAAGTGCTGACTACTGGGCTGGTGATACCCTCGGGGACGAAACGTCCACCAGCAGAGGCATCGACCCAGTGGTGTAAATAGTTATCAAAGGTACCAGGATTATAATTTAGTACGCCAGACGCGCGTTTCGTCTACATAAGACTCATCAGTGACGCTCATATCGAAATAGTTATAAACCAAACAAATACAAAGTTGAAGAGCATTGAGGATCCAGTTACGTCTTAAATCATTAATATGAAGTCATAATGATAAATCGAAATTGAATCTTGTAGTTAAAATATCTATATTTTTGAAAATATTGAAAGGCTATATTCTATAATTTTATGAAATAAAATGAAAGTTTTGATTTACCAACACACATAAATCCTTCGAAGCGTTTGAAAGATTTTTTTAGTTTTTTTTTAAGGAAACTACTGCAGCCTCTGAATATTCCTTTTCATCTGATGATGATATACCTAGCGAGAATATCCCTGACGATAATCTGTACGGTAAGATATGATAGAATTTGATCAAACTTAATTTAAGGCACAGTATTCCTAATAAGGCGGTATTGAGAACTCTTTGAAATGCATCTGAATTTAGAAAAGTGATAAATGTAGCATTTATACATCTGTTAACAAATTTAATTAAGATTAAATATTTATTAAAAACCCCTATTAATGAATAAAATGTACCAAAAGGCAGAACACAATATAACACAATGTGGTAATCTTTATGACATGACCAACTGGTCGTGAAGTGCTACTCTTTGTAACAATAACATCTGTTCAGTAAGAATAGAATTGATAAATAAGTGAAATAATGACATATCAATACAATTTATTCAGTACGTCAAAACACGCATCAATCGAACTAACTGAAAACCATACGATGTGTAAATGAGGAATAAATTAATCATAACCACCTAGAAATGAATTACTTACAAGGAAAAGGCGAAAGTCATTCCGATTAACATAACTTTTCATTGAACGATTCCTTTTGAAATCTCTTACAGTAAGGTCTGAACATCCTATAAAAGAAACTACGATTATGCTAGTGTACGTCAAAATTGGTCTTAACACGACTCATCAACCAGTGTTAAATATAAGTATAGGACAAGGACAAAGATATGAGTGACTTGAGGTTGATAATTTTTTTTTTTAAATTCTGTATCTGATTGTTGAGAAATTGTTTGAACATGTGAAAATATAAATAAATAGTTGTTGAAACAACAATCAATAGTGCGGTGACTGAAGGTAGATTTTTTTGAATTTAATCTCCCCACCGAACACACACCTATATGATATATCATTGGAAAGAGGAAATCGTGTACTATAATAATATGCCTGTCGTCAGGATTTGGTATGGTCACAATTTTTTTAAATTGAGGTCAAAGGTCATACGTGAAAATCTGTGAAAATTTGGGAGGGTTTCAATTTTGACATTTTTTTCTATTTCTAAACTCTACATAAATACAAACGATACTGTTTTGGCTTTATTAATGTTTGTTATTATACATAAACCTTAATCATTAAGATTTATTTTATCAAAAAAATCCTAAAACGACGTTTTATATACAAAACCTCAAAAATTAAGTTTTCAACCTATAAAATGTTTAGAGCACCTTAACCTTTTGAAAAAATTTAATTTCAGGTAAAAATCAAGTGTCATGCAGGACAATACTTTAAAATTATTTTTTAAACTATCATATTGGGTGAGGTATCAAATCAAAGCAATAGAACCCTACAGTCAAATATGACCTCAAATTGAATTGCGGATACTTTACGTTTTATTATAGACTATTTGTTGCTTTTGGTTTTTTTCACAATTATTACTGCTTCCATATATAGTATTATCTGTTGTTGCGTATTTTACTCTGGTTAATATCTATTACATTATAACTTTTGTACCTATATCCCCCCTTTTTATCCTTGCAACGTACCACAAACTTCAAAAGTATTCCATATAAAAAAAAGAAGATGTGATATGATTGCAAATGAGGCAACCATCCAAATGAGACATAAATTAATATGTCCTGTACGGGCTTCAACAATGAGTAAAATTTATACTGCATATATATATAGTCTTCAATTCACGAAATGAATATTGTAAAACAAACGAAAAATCTATCGACCTGATTAATGTACAAAATGAATAAGAAACAAAAAAATATATTATAAAGAAACATACGACAAACACTGCATTACCGTCTCGTGACTTGAAACAGACACAAACAAAATGTGGCGGGGTTTGACTTTTTCAAGGGCACGCCAACACTCCCCAAACCCGGGGGTGGGACCGTGTGTATCAGTTCAACAAGCTATATACCTAATCAACCGTTATCTCCATCATCTTCATTTTCACCAACCGTCACAAGACATGTTTTTAATATTTCTATACATTTCACTCATGGCCACAGGTATGCACATGAAAGGTACTGTTCAAAGCAAACACGTTATTTTGAGATTTTCTTATAAGTACAGACAAGGTATTGTAGGAAGTCCGAAGACATTTGTTCCCAAAGAAATACCAGCTTCAAACCATCCCTTTCAATTCATCCAAGATTTAACAGAGATCTAAAATGGGGAGATGACATCCATATGCTTGTCTGCAAAGATGATGGGGGAAACATTATGCATGAGACGTACACACTGTCTTCATTTCGCTCAATTTCATGGTTGGCAACACATTAGATAGCGTCGCACTCTATTTAGAAGCATAAAATCCATTGGCATTCAATATTTCAACAAGGTGTTTCGAACCAAACTCATTGTACATTTGTAAAGCCAATATGAAATGAAAAGCAGTAAAAACAAATGGCAACACAAACGGTTGACGCAACAACTGCTTAGCAATTAAGAAATTTCTGTGATGCTATTTCCTGAGAATAGTTTTCTATGCAGTTTCATTGAGTTACCATAAAATTAGTTGCAATAAAGACGAAGGCATTGACTGAATTGAAGAAGAACAAGACAATTCTTCCGAAGTTGGGTATACTTCTGTACAGTTTGTAGATATGTCTTTTCTATTGTATACTTGCAGCGGAATGACATATCTGTCCGTTATTTTTGTCTATTACATTTGACATTAAAATTTTGAGTTCAGTTTTCCATTGACTTGCAGCTGATATGGCATCTTAAATAGTTATTTTGCTACAAAATATTGTTATATTTGCCTTGAACTTGTTGAAGTTGTTTGACAACTGAATTTCTATAGAAATCAATGAATTTAGACTGCATTTTACAAGTAGAATATTTTAAATTAGAATCAGCTGGAAGAAAAGATCTACTACTAAGTAATATATTTATCTAGTAACGGTGTCATGAGGAATGACCATAACATCGTTGTCAATAGCCAAAATAAAATTAGTAAAAGCAGTATCGTGATCTGAGATATCTGCTTTTTTTTCGTTTTTAGCAAATAATTTGTAATGCAACCAAAATGACAGAGTGCTTGAAGTTTAAAAGAGGGACGGGAAACTATTTTAACTTTAACTTTATCTGACACGGTTAAAACATTTTTAATACGCTCATCTGATTCAAACTTGAGTAGTTCTTGATCTTTCTAAAATGTTTGGTTGCAACAAAATATACAAGCGCTCCAGTTGAACGACTGCATTCTAGAACGCGTACACATACCGAAACAGAGGGACAACAGTCCGAAAATTGTATGTCGTCATTAAATATCAGATTAGAAGTTTCCTCGCTCTAAAAGGGGGAACAAATATGTTTACTTGTGTAACTTTTGTAGCATGAACAACGATAAACAGCCGGCACGGACTTCTGTAAATTAACAGCTTCCGCATGAAACATCTTGATGTTCACCTCGTCTAATCTTTTATTCAATGCAGATACAAAAATCGACTTTCCAATACTGGTAAATTGACTCAAAATGTCAGTCCATTTTTTCTTTTCTTTGCATATTAAACACTGCATAAAATTTAACAACGTTTGTCTTTTCTTTGGACTTAATGGGGCAAGTTGCAACGGACTTGACGTATCACGGAATATTTACTGAAACTATCCGTAAATTATTTGGATTTTACAATTAGACTTTTCTGACAAAGTATATTTAATGTTTTATAACAAAAAAACATAGAATATAAACACATACACACAAAGATTGTAGCATATATCAGTGCAAATATGTGTATATAATAGCGAAAAGGTAGTAATGTCATATATCAGTTGAGACCAAATTATTGACTAATACACAAAATGTGACGGAAGGCAAGTGATTAAGTTCCGTGTTGAAATTGAAGTTTTTTATTCCATTCTTTTTCCATTGATTTCTTAAGGTTTTTTTCATATTTTGGTTCCGAATTTTTTATCACTGATTAGTTTTATGAAATACTATATGCTAAAAATATTACGGGATAATTTGTTTTACTACGATGAAGAAGAAACTAAAGTTTGTGTCTGAATTTGCGATTAAAATTACCTAAATTTTTAACAGTCTAAACTTCGCAAATTTTATAGATTATAAGAAAATGAAATACTAAATAGAATATTTCGATATCTGAAAATAGCGTCAGGAAAAACTATTTCAGTTAAATGTAAGCAAACATACACAATTTTTCATTTTGAAAAAGGGGGGTTGAAACTCTCCTATATACTACTAGTCATTAAAACGACTTTTTAGAAAAATGTGACCGTACGAAATTCTGACGACAGGGCAAAAACTAAAGAAGACATATTTGTCTTTAAGTTAAGACCATTTTTAGCCGTGTGTTATTTGGGGAGATTAAACTCGCGATCTAGACGACTTTTTACACTTCTGTCACCGCACTACAAGCGGTGTTTCACTGGTCATGCCGTTGAAAATGTGAAATTATTTATAATCTAATATCTCGTTAGCTAGTCAATTTTTTAAACTTTGAGATTTACAATTAATTATTTATCTTGCTTACAGTCGTTTGAAATCAATACGTATTGAATGAAAAAAAAACCATACAGATAGAAATGATTGCCAAGGCGCATATCAACAACCTGATTAATTTAATCATATCTGATGGTGATCCATCAAAATTAAATTGAAACCCCTCCTGTGTGCCCGAAACATGTTTAACTGTGCCTTTTTGAGTTTTGCATGTACAAAGTCTGTAATTCAGTGACTGTCTTTTTTTTCCGTACAATAGTTTCGTCTAGCATGTCTAGTGCTTTATAAGTCAATCAGAGCGTATGTTTTCTCGTTTGAGGTGTTTAACATGTTGTCATCTCTTGGCCTTTTAAAGATTGAAATGTGGTGTCGGATTTGTTTATTGTTGAATGTAGTGTTGCAAATGTATTTGTCATTTAGTGTCTGGAAGAGATACTATAACTGTCTCATTGAAAATAATGCCACATCTTTTGTTTATATTTTTACTAAAATTCTTTTAGGAAACCGACTTGATAATGGTGGAAGAGAATTCCTCGTAGCGGTACATCCACTTGACCGTAATAATACAGTTAAACCTCAAGTATCCCTTGTTGCCATGGCAGACGATGGTTCAGAACTCAACAACATAAACATTGAAATACAAGTGATAACAAATGGAATGGTCGAGTCAATAATGTATATGAAAAAAGATGCAAATTATCAATATACAGGTGTAGAGAGTTTTGCAATTAATGAACCATATAATCAAGTCTTACGTGTCACATCACCAATTGATATTAGTCTCCGTACAAAGGTATACAGTAAAATACATAATGATGTGTCCTCAGTTATGCTAAATTACCCAGTTAATGTGCTTGGTAATGAGTATGTTGTTGGGTTATTTTGGCATACCAACAGTTTGTCCACATGTTCAGTTGTCGCCATGCATAATAATACAACAGTTGAAGTCATGTTACCAGACCTTGAACAACCAATCACAGTAAGTGTTGTAGGCAACGAAAAAGCTGTGTATACTAACAATATGAAAATAAGTAAAATTTTACTTAGATATACTTCATTGGTATTTACCTCGACTGATGACTTAACTGGTACCATGATCAAAACAGATAAAGCCGTGGCTATATTCTGTGGCTACCACTCATTAATTGACAATATTGAAGAACCTTTCTCTACCATAGAACAGTTTCCTCCAATTAACACGTTTGGTTTTGATTTTAACATAAGAACCGATTTCATTTCATTAGACGACAGTGCAATTGATACTGACGGCTTTGTTACATCATCCGTTAAGGTTATTGCCGTACAGCAGTGGACAGTAGTTACAATTATATCTACAAACAATACATCATTGACTGAATTTCTAAACTATCCAGGAAATTTCACAGAAAAACAACTGACAGAGAATGTGCAAATTTCTACATCGAAAGAGGTTTTGGTTTTACTAGAATTTGCCAGTACAAAGGACAAAAGTTTGATTGTGGTAACGCCAAAACAAAAAACTAAAAATAAATATTTTATTTCGCCATTTAAAAGTTCTGAATCAGATAATCCTTTCACAGCTAATGAAGTGTTTTTCAGTGGAAACAAAAGCACAAAGTTAAATTTCACTAATATGATAACTAATGTTGCGGAAAGTATGCCATATATTCTGGATTCATACAGTGTGTCGTTAGATGAACACGAGGCGGGATATATAATGCATTATAATGGACTGTTTGCCAGTGCGGCTGGTCTGTTCTTGGAACCAAACAAGGTAAGAAGGGGTAAAAAAATAAAACTATGTCATTTTTCAAACTCTATACATCTCAACATCATCTAAACTAAAGTCACTGGATTTTCATTGTTGCTTTAAACGAGTGTTGTTTATTATTTCGGGGAAACGTTTATGGATAACAGAGGATGCAAATCATGTTAAAACGATGATTTTTCGATTATTGCTACTGTTAATACTATAGAGGTAATTTATGGATCATGGATACACTCACCCGCAGCATATGAGAGATTCTGATTGAGTTTCTGTAACAGCATAAGCGTACAATGAAATATAATAAGATGTAATATTTTGGCATATTTCGAAGGCAGTTGAGTTCAGTGATGACAATATAAACCGACCACACCAGAATGTTATTTTTTCTATATTTCGATTCGAGTCAAATGCACCCCTGACTGTCCATGTTATTACAACCTTTCAAAATAAACCAAAACAAATATAAAAGTATTTTATTTTGAAAGGAATATTTCGTTGCCTAAACATACCATCAAAATGTTAACCAATTTTATAGTTTCACAACTTTGGAACGATAAAAGGGATACTTAATAAAAATCTGTCTTTAGTGTTTTTTTTTAAACTACCTACAAATTTTGATTAACAAACAAAGTGAAACAGACGACATTCGTAGTTAATCTGTCATTAGTTGTTCAAAGCATTAAGTTTATTTTTCAATGAATCTCAAAATTTGTTTTCAATTTATTACATGGAAAGCAACAAATTGACGACGAACAGTTAGACAGACATGAACATACCTATATATCGCCGACTCTTTCTAGCGTTAATGACACCGAAATTGAATGACAAAACAGACAAAAGAGCGATGAAAATACAATCAACAATCAAGTATAAACAACACAGGAAAGTACTACGAACGTGTCCCGAGTTACTATCAATTTAATTACTACTTGTAACATTAATGGTAAATTTTCCTTTGATTTTCTGGTGAGTTAACTCAGTTATTTTTAGTAGAGTGCGTTAACTGAATGATTTTATAGTTATTTCACTCTCCAATCCCGCCGTAGAGAACCTCTCGTTTGAAAAGCAAAGAATGGGAGGAGCTTAAACCAGTGCATTAACTTCCATCTCAAAAGTTGTTAGCTCCGCCTCCTTAGGGTATTGATTATAGTTGCCGTCAGCTGAAATTCGTAGCGGTTATCGGTAAAAATAATCTGCGCTATCAATCACGTTCACTCGAGATATAGGTTTTCTTATTCCATTCATAAATCGTCAAAAGAAAAACCACTACTGACCTACCTTTTAAGTGATCGCATTGTAATAATCCTCACCTTCACATTTTCCAGAATGTTTTCCATTGTAATTCCGCCATCTTCGTTTCTATGAGGATCCTTTGTTTACATATGACACACGTCACTTTCGGAGTTTCCTGTAATGTTTTTTCGTTGAAGCAATAAAGTTTTCCGCGCTTTATGCAAATTTTATGAAATTAAACTCCACGGAAACACTTCCGTTAAAAACAAGGGCGGATTCCAACATTCAAAATCGTCTTGGAAAATGTGAAGGTCAGGATTATCACAGTGCAATTACTTAAAAGGTAGGTCAGTAGTGGTTTTTCTTTTGGCGATTTATGAATGGAATGTGAAATACTATAATACGAGTGAACGTGGTTGATAGTTTAGATTATTTTTACCGATAACCGCTACGAATTTCATCTGACAGCGACTATAGGGAGCAACCATTTGAACTTTAAGGGGGCTATTTTTTTTTCTCAGTCGGAAATTTGTTTTCACACAAAGCGCGATCAATTTTATTTAGTTTTTTAACGGTATCAATAAAATTATTTTTTTCAATATTTAACACTTTAACATGTTTAAGGTATGGGGCAAATCTGGATTCAGAATTTATTTTTTTGTCATCTGCTTGACCAGAATAAAAAAAAATCATCAAATTGGGGATCAGAATATCTTTTTAGAAGAACAGAAAACATACCCTCCCCCACATAAAATTCTATTTTTGTTAATTGAACAAGCTTCAAACATTTGTCCCTGCACCTTAAATGAATTCAACACGCAATCAATAAACCAATCTTCCCGAGTTTTATGGAATGAAAGAACATTTTGATTTACCTTCATAATTGGTATTAGGGATTTTTTTTGAATGTTTTAATGGCAAATAATCATAGAATAAATTTGTGCTTACAGCCTCCACCCACCCAACCCTCTCCCAACCACATGTACACTTCCTTTTCAATATTTTTGGGAAGAAAAAATAAATGACTATCGAGTATGAATCAAACGGCAACAATTCTTTGAATTTTAAACCTACCTTTATCGGACAAACAAATCCAAGTGCCATTAATTTTCTGAAATCAGATATAGTACCACACCACTATTTGATTGACGTATCTAAAAGTGCAGAAAAGTTTTATTGGCTAGGGTATACATGTGTCATAGCCCATTAATGTTACAAATCATATTTAGACACGCCTAACTCATTAACATATTAAATCCACTCAAATCTACGCTTTTCGTGAATTAAATAAGTTAATTCGTAAAAGGCGTGCTATATATATAACTTACCATACACTTGCGGATTAGTGAAAAACTTTTGGTTAACCATACCACGTAACCAATTCCATTCATTATGATTATGAGTAATCTCTACCCTTTACATCAGATCGAACATAACAGATTGAGATGAAAAGCCAATACGAATATTGCAAACGCATCAATAAAAACACGAACAGTTAAAACATTCGCATACTAATTACTTACTTCCATTCTTTATAGTCGTATCTCTGGCTTTCGAATATTTAAATTGATCGTTCCTAATAAAGGTTTATTAATCCAGGTACGCGCCTCTTACTTTGATATATGTCCTGGCTTTTAATTGTTGGTAAATTCTGGCGTTCCTAATTTGGGTAAATCTAGGAAAGTGCGCAAGGCATGCACAGTTTAAATATAATGTTTTCATTTACTTGCATTGTATCAATACCTCTGCTGGTGGATTGTTAATCCTCAAAGGTATCATTAAAAATTGTAGTGCTTTAGGATCTGACGAGATTTATAGAATTATATTCTGTAATTCTCTGTAAAAAGGGAAAAAGTCATACAGTGTGTTTTTTTTATATCTTGAATGTTTTATGTATGCAATTGGTTTAATGTCTTCTTATTTTTGCATTATATGTTAATGTAATCACTTTTCATTACGAACTGATTATCAAAAGTAAAATCACTAACATACTAAACTCCGAGGAAAATTCAAAAAGGAAAGTCCCAAATCAAATAATTATAGTTGTTCTGTTGAAAGTTAACTTTTTCATCAGTGCTTAATTTGTTTTATTATTCCAAGTATGCCGAACAACTGTTTCGCTAATCGACTGGAAAAAGCACAAAAGTAGATGAAATGGAAACATAACACAATCGTTTGCTCTTTGTTTCAGCCCAGAATGTAAATTTTTCAAAGTTTTCTAAAGTCATCTAAATATAAATTAGCCCATGACTTGACTTTAGGTTATTATAGTTTTTTCTGTGGTATATGCTTCCACATTGTCCAAAATTTATTGTCTACTTGAACCTCAATTTAATACTAGTTTTAATGGTAAAATGTAAGTCCCTTTTCTGGATTATACAAAGTTTTGTGACAACGTTGTCTGTATATATCCACCAGAACTTGAAATACATATACTACACTTACGTTATAATTTTCTTTAATTTTTTTTACTAACATCTAGAAATCGACAATGACCGTCAGATGTTTCCATAATTTTAAAACAAAAGGATTCAATTTGAAATAATTTGTAATTGTGTCAATGAAACAACTCTCCATTCAAGTCACAATTTGTAAAAGTAACCCATTATCATAGGTCAAAGAGCGGTTTTAAACACTGAACATCAAGCTATAAAGGGGCAAAAAATAATAGTGTTAAACAATTCAACGAAAAAAAACCAACTGTCTAATCTATAGAAAAACTTATAGACCACATCTACAAACTACACCAACAGAAACTTAGATTTTTGACTTATTGTCCAGTTAAAACGATATTCTAAGGTTTGCTATTCCAATTATGATTTCTAAATTGTTAATTTGTATATCATCTCCTTACAAGCTTTTTGCTAGCGCAATAGTAATGTGGTTGATAGTCGTTAAGTTAAGTCTGAGATGATTACAGATACGTTCCACTCGTTATTATCGCAATCATATTTTCGACTAATCATCATATTATGTTGTATTGAACAGTACAGTGTGGTCGATTATTGGTTCAAATTGTTGGGCAGGTATTTAGGTAACTACAGAAAAAAGGTTGAACAGGGAAAATCATCCACGTGCTATATGCTGATAGAATTTGCACGTTTCTTTTCATTTAGATATGTTTGTATGGTTTAGAACCAGATAGGGACTGTGACGGTTTAGATAAGGAAGATTTGTGTGTGCTATATTCTTATAATGATGGTAATGTAATACTTTATTTACTTCAGATTCCACTAATTTTATTCATATCGCAATTAAGTACTTAAAACGACTTTAAATCTATTGAATTAAAAAAAATCAATTATTTTGGTAGTCATCAATTCAAGAAATTTAAAAATTTTAAAATTATCCTTAACAGCAAATATCTAGGTAAAATTCAACATTAAATTATCAAAAAAATATTCCGCAGACTAGAGTATTTTTAAGTCCTAGATTTGTATGATGTATTTACATTGACAAAACATGTAATAACAAAATGAAAATGTTAAAAGTTTACCGATAACGAACAAGGAAAGACGAGTGACTCAGGGTGATCAAACATGACAAGAATCTATATATCCGATTAAACATACTAGCTCTTGCATTTATTTCAATGTTTATTTGGTTAAAAATAACACGTATAAACAAGATTATGACTGTATCTTTTTTCAGTTCTATGTCCTTCTTCTAGAAGTCATGCTTTCGACCGTTTTACTGAAATCATTACAATTGGATTGATCGTTCATGAGTATTTGAGTCTCAACTGATAAATATATTCCCTACTGGTCAAACTAATATGCCATCGTAAGACGATGGGTGCCAGTAGTGAAGCAGAATCGTCCTATGCACCGGAGTTGAATCGTGATTTTCAAAGAGGTTTTATGTTGCTAGAACGTTATTTTTGTGTGCTATGTTGTGTTAAACTTGTTTAAAGTTATGATCATTTTAATTTACATGTTTGAAAAACTGTCGTTTGAATCCAATGATAAATTATGTTATACACGTCAATATTTGTATTGTTTGTTTAATGATCTGAACATTTGACTTCTCATTTGTTTTATATATATCGTCAGGACAAAGAAGAACACTTCGTATAAAAACATCCAATGGCACCGAGATAGATTGGTTAACCCCTAGCGACATGTCCTCAATACAACCTTTAGGCGACCTTGAACACGATGCACGGTTTACTGATTGCTTCAAATTTCATGTAAAGACATGCCACAGTGCATATGTTTACCTATCATCAACTTATGGGTTTGAACATTATGATGTATATGGCATAAATACTTGGTTTATGTATGAAATTATTTTTGGTAATGAAAACGGAACAACGATAACATGGAGAAAATTGTCGTCCGGCGGTCCTGGAAAACAGAGAAGTTTAAACATTCCAAGAATGAAATGTTATGAGTTTACAAGTTTCTGGATTCAGTGGAATGATATCGGCGAAATGAGAATCGGTGAAGGAGATCATGTTGGTGAAAAGACATTGATTGGATGGCTAACACATTTGGACTCTGAGATGCCTTTCAAAATTTATAACGTTGGAATCAAATCAGGGATCGGTCTTGAAGTTGAATGGATAATTCATTTGACAGGTAATATAATCATATAAAAAATAAAGGCGGCAGATACAAATAAAAGTAAACATAAAATCACAAAAATAGTTAACTCGGAGTAAAACTCAAAAAGGAAAGTTCTAAATTCAATCACAAAATCAAAATCTCAAACACACCAAACGAATGGATAACAACTATCATATTCTTTACTTGGTACATGCATTTTCTTATGCTGAAAATGCCAGATTAAACCTTGTTTTGTAGCTAGCTAAACCTCTCACTTGTATGACAGTTGCATACAGTTCAATTATATTGACAACGATGTGGGAACAAAACAAACAGACATAAAAAGTATCGGTGTAAAAAAGGGGTACAGCAGTGAACATTGTATTAATATCTTAATCATTTAAAAAACAAACATTTACCATGACACAATAACACATAGACGAGATGTATAAGTACAAAGGTACGTCATATGTAACAAAGAAACACACAAAGGCATATAGACAAAGCATTTAAGCAAAAACAAAGATTAGAATGCACAAATTATCATAGAATGTTGACGAGAAGTACAGAGCCACGGAGCTATTCAATGACAGGTTTTACATGTGATGTACATGTATTATCAGTCCTATGTTATGACATAAGCTATTTAGTCAAAGGTAAGAAGTTTGTACCCTATATAAAATATCCTGATTTAAATTAATGAGAAACAAATAACAGAAATTTGATTGACAGACAGACAGTTTGAGCCTTTTTCTGCTATATCCTATAGCTATATGTAAGGGGTAATATTAGTTAAGGGAAATCACACACTACACTTATCGGGGCCTTTCATAGCTCACTATGCGGTATAAGCTTTGATCATTGTTGAAGGCCGTACGGTGACCTATAGTTGTTAATATCTGTGTCATTTTGGTCTTTTGTGGATAGTTGTCTCATTGGCAAGCATACCACATCTTCTTTTTTATATCATGAAATTTATAATTGTTCTCTCAACTTTCACGAATGTCTCAACATGCAAGTAATAGAGTATTAATTTGGTGAATTTGGAAGAGCTCAATATTTTAAGATTAAAAGTAGACGATACAGATACTTCATATACTAAAATACTGACACCATATGCAAGTGAGTTACCTATATCATTTGTCATTTGTTCTTTACCTTTTTTGATGATCTGTCCGTTTGACATGTTAATCTGAACCATTGACTTCATTTTTATGGTTTATTGGTCAATGTTATATTTTCCAATTCTTAGATACCCGCTGTTTATTCTCGGATCATTTGTATTCACCTCGATCATTTTCATGTTTCCTTTGTCATGTTATCTAGAGGGTTGAAAAGAAAGAATATTTGTACGATTTTAATCTGATAACAGAAAATTAAAGTTTGCCATCTAAACGCCTTTATAGCCTTTATAGCCCATTTGTTCTGCTACTCGTCTACCTAAAATTTATCAGTTTTTTTTCGGAAATACCACTGGTCTAACTAATATTTATCAGTTTTCGGATCTGTCACTAGTCTACCTCATATTTATCAGTTTCTCGGTTCTGCCACTTGTCTACCTTAGATTTATCAGTTCCACGGATCGACCACTGGTCTATCTTAGATTCGTCTGTTTCTCAGAGATGCCACTTGTCTACCTTGGATTCGTCGGTTTCTTGGAGATGCCACTGTCTACCTTAGATTTATCAGTTTCTCGGTTCTGCCACTTAGTTTAAACATATTTTATTGTCCAAAAAAACCAACATTGGACAATAGGATTGGACACAAGTTTTGCAACTTAGAACGTCTTCTCCATTACATACAAATAATATATATCCGAACAAATATGAAATACATCATAATAACATCATAAACAATATTAATATGAAGACATGAAATTAAGAAGAATTTATACACATGGTTCATCGATTCCTAAAAGTCGAGTTGACCGTAAATTTTTATGAAAGACCTACCTAATAGGTTGTTTTAAACTTGGAATAAATATTCACTCAAAAGGTACTAAGTTTTTATTGTATTTTGAACAATTATAAAATTAAAGTGTTGTCAACTGATGGATAATAAAATCAAATTGATGATCCATGTCTTAGGAAAAAATGAACAATTTCATTCGAAGTCGACAAAAAGTAATAACATTGTTATTGGTATATATTTAACCATAATGTTTATAAACTATGAAAAGCGATTGGTCTCTTTAATATAATTCTGCACTTTTATAAAAATTAGCGTGTTTATGTTCATATTAAAGAAAGCATTGCCGTACATTAAATTTTCAAAGTCGGTAGGTATATTTTCTTTTCTAAGTTCAAAAAATAATTTATTCCTTTGCACTGTATAATTTTTACACGAGAGGAAATAATGTTGAGCATTTTCATATAAATAACCACATTGGCACATTGCGTTAGGTTTAATATTTGCGTGATACAGATCCATGTTCAGGGCACTGCATTTGTTTCTTAATCTTGCGTGTAAAACATTTAAATATCTATCGCCAATATTGAAATATGTAGGGGGTGATTTGTTTTTAAAATATTTCTGTTTAATTTTTAATTTAAACATATTTAAAGAAAGTTCATTTCTAATACTTAAATCGAGCGAATTCCACAGTTTGATACTAGATGGAATAAATGATTCCTGATAAAGAGACAGTCTGCTAGAGGTTTGGTATATATTTTGACTGCTTCGTAGATTGTAGTTGTTCGTTTCTGCAACTGTAGGGGGTATTAAATCTAATAAGTATTCTGGGGCGTCCTCTTTCATAATTTTGTAAAATAAAGTTAATTTCTTCACTTCCCGTCTAATCTTTATTTTTTCCCGTTTCATCTCTAAATAAAGTGATTGAGTGCTAGCATAGCTTGTTAGACCAGTGACACTACGTGCTGCTTCCAGTTGTAATTTTTCTAATCTTTCAGAATTCAACTGACCACAATTATCCCAAACTTCAGAAGAATATTCTAGAACAGGCCTTATAAAAGTTAAATATATTCTTTCTAAATATTCCCTTTTTAGTCGGAATTTCAAACGTCTAAGAACATTTAATTGTTTTGATACCTTTTCTATTAAAGAATCAACATGCTTGGTCCACTTACAGTCACTGCTAAAAAATATGCCTAAATGTTTATTACTAGTAACCGTACCTACCTTAACTCCGCCAAAATGAAAAATCAAGTTATTTTTTGAATTTTTGTTACTAAATAACATAATATTAGTTTTATTTGGATTGAATTTAACTAGCCAATCATTTGCCAAGGAATTGATATTTTGAAGATCGATATTTATCATAGATTGGAGAGTAGTTTCATCTAGAGCAGTATGTCCAATAGATGTATCGTCTGCAAACATTCTACTTAATCCAATCATATCATCTGCAATGTCATTAATGAATATTAAAAATAAAAGAGGACCCAGTACCGAACCCTGTGGAACACCAGCTTTACGATTACCTAATTCTGAAGTTGCAACTTTTAATAATACCCTCTGAGTTCTATTTGTTAAGTAACTTTCGATCCATAATAACAGATTACCTTTTATACCATAGCTTTCTAACTTAAGAAGTAGACCCCTTATCCATACTCGATCGAATGCCTTGCTTACATCGGCAAAAGTTAAACTTGTATAGAATTTATTGTCTGAAGCATATACGATAGAATGATACATCTCGATTAGTTGATGAAAAGTAGAGCAGCCGGGTGGAAACCAGACTGAAATTTCTACAAAAGTTTATTAGAAACTAAATGATTGAATATATGTCTATATATTATTTTTTCTAGTACCTTGCTTACGCAAGAAAGAAGTGATACTGGTCTATAATTACACGGCATTGACTTATCTCCATTTTTAAATAAAGGAATAACATATGCCAATTTCCAATCTTTAGGAAATATATTTTGAGAGAGCGATTTGTTAAAAAGAATACATAAGGGAAGTGCAATTTCATTTTTTACTGCTATAAGCATTCTATTACTAATTTTGTCAGGACCAACAGCTTTATTTGGATCTAAAGTAGAAAAGAATCTTTAACGTCTTGTACTTGTCACTTGTCTACCTTCGGTTAACAGTTCCTCGGTTCTGCCATTTGTCTACCTTATCTTACTGTAAAGTGTAATTGGTGGTGATTTGTTTTCAGATGAATTAGGCCAGATAAAAATAGAAGCACCTCTTGTTATGGAAAAATTTCTAAATACCACAAATGACATTCTTAACAGATCTGTGTCGTTACAAATGTATGGCTTCAATATGGACAAAGAGAAATCAATGTCGTTTAGTGTTAGAGCATGTCGTGACGTCAGACTATATCTTTATCCAAGAACGGCTGATATACAAGCACAAACAGCGGAAACAGTCTTGTATGAAATTCAACTGATTGATTTAAAAGTTAAAGTTAGCAAATGGACAAACGAAAATAAACAGCTTTTGATGGAAAATATACTTGATGTCTCGAATTGTTTTACAAGTAACTCATATGGATATTTCTGGATAAGTTGGATGGAGAATATATTAAACTTTGGAACTGGTCACAATGTAGACGCCATGCCGATTTTAGAAACGCAAATAGACACTTCAACTATTCAGGATATATATATAGCTTCCCTTACAAGTGACAGTCGACTGTGGATTATAAACAGACAAGGTAGGAAATCACAAAATAGAAATACGCGATGGGTCGTCTATACGCTAAACAGGTTGTATCAGTACAGATCCAACCTAGTTATCTTACAGACTTTATAATTTTCATAATTTGTTTGAGAATAACATGACTTACATAAGAGTAAAGATATTACATAGCACCGTAAGTGTGGCTTACTGTTTGCAATACATATTTAGTTTTAAAAGATTTTAATAGTTCAAAAACAAAACCAAAATAAAAAGCGATAGACACAATATCAAGCAATATTATTAAAGTGTTGAATTGAAACCTAAAAATAGTTGTTCATTCAAAGGATCAATACATTTCATTTACACCAACTTCATATGAATGACAAAGTTATATAAACAACTTCTCCTTAAAAAAAAGGGTTCAATATCCCGTTTGAAATTAAGGTATATATTGAATATTATAATACAAATAAATTCGAAAGGGTCAGCTTTATTTCTGAGAATACAGAATTAAAGTAATGTATTGTACAATATCACAAATATCTATAATGTGTCGTATCGTTAGCAACATATATTACTATTACAAACAAAATATGTGCAAAATAAAATTTCTTACGACGTCGTCGAATTACCTTTACAATTTCCTTATAGAGATTCCTACCTATATTGGAGAGGATAACACATACGTCATGGATTTCGATCTGGATGGTGACTATGATGAAGATTGTGCCATGAGAATATATGGTAAATGATTACAAATTATAAAGGATTTGATTGGAACAAAATAATAGCATGTTAAGCATATCAAAAGGCTATCAAGCAAAAGTCTTAAGTCATAGAACGAAAGACATTACGAAAAGATAAGAAGAAACACACAAAATACACTAAACAATATCATGCAGACAACACAAAATAAGTTAACCGGAATTGAACTGAGTAAACATTTAGATTCGTGCAAAAATATCAAATTAAGTTCCACATTGTATTAAAATACTACACTTCATTGGATTAAATATAGATACTGTAGGAATACTGCTTTGGCAGTTGTTGGAAAGACATCACAGGCATTCAACTAATTTGCTGAAGTACTGACTGTAGAATCACAATATATCAAACATAATTGCAAGAAAACTTTACATGAGTTGAGATTGAAAAGGAATCCGACTTTACCTAAGGAACATCAAAAACTTATAAATTAAATAGAAACCAACAAAATCTCAAACAAAATAAAATTAAAACTAGTCTACAAAACAGAAAATATTAAACCAAGACTGAGTAACACGAACACCACTAAAAACCAGGGGTGATCCAAGGCGACCCGGATGTACTCATCTTCTGTCGTGTTTCTCCTACAAAATAAGTTGATATGTACTATCAAATGATTAGGCATCACTAAATAGCCAATAGCTTATTGCCTTTAAAAAATCATAAGAAATCACAATTCGTTAATCAGTGGTCATATACATTTTCATCGCCATGAGAAAATGATAAATTAGCAATAAAAGCTGATGAACTGCACGATATTTATTTTCCTCAGTTTTACCTATCAAGTTAATGTTTACGCAACAACAACCTTTTAAACGTTTTTGGGAAATATTTGGACCACACACCAAAGAAAGAGCATGATGATTGTTTTTATATAAGCGTTATTTATAATTCATATTTATTTATATATAAAGAGCCTTAATTTTACAGATTGTGGAGTTCCTGTTTTTGATAATGCACATGTTCACATACCATATCCTGGGCACACTGATAACAAATATGGAAATGTACATACTGTAATATGTGCTGAAGACTACACACATTCAGGAAGTATTGTTACTCGATGTCTGCCGACAGGAAAGTGGTCAAAGGAATTCCGGTGTTTACCAAGTAAATCTGTTGTTCATCATATATTTTCACAACATTTTTGTTTAGCTATCTCTAAATGGTTACAATTGATCAAATAGATTGAATATGCATATATTCATATCAATAATGTTGAATGTCAAAATAAAGATATTTGGATATTAAACGTAGAAAATGTCGATTTACTTAAAATAATATTGTAGTTCAATATACAAACATCGTCTTGTATATATACATTAACGTTTTTTTACTGGTAATTGACTTGCTTTTGAAATAGCCACTAGCTCGATGATAGAGACATTTCAACTTATGATACAGCATGCCTAGTAGTCCTCAACTGGTTTAAATCGTAAATCATTGATATAAGATCATCTAAATCATTTGAAATGTTTTAGCCTTTTGAGGACCTTAATCAGAAAATAAAATGATATAGCATGCAACTAAGGAATTTATCAAAAGCTAACCAAGACAAGCCGTCTAATGATTAAAATGTTTATATTTGTAGACTGTAAAGAGCCACCACAGTTACTGAACACGGGATCGGTAGATGGTTCTAGTAGAAAGTATTCAACATGGTCAACGTACAATTATGACTGTGTTACTGGCTCTTCTATGACAGGCAATAGTACGATTATCTGTCAAGATAATGGTGAATGGAGTGAGCCTCGGTTTGAATGCAGTGAGTAAACCCCTAGAATTATGTATTGATGAATCAACAGAAAGAGAATACTTATAACTTGTTAAAGGATAAGTGTGAAAACGCATTAGTTATTTGCTTTCATGCGCGTAAAAGAGGGACGGAAGATACCAGAGTGACAGTCTAACTCATAAATCGAAAATAAACTGGCAACGCCATGGCTAAAAATGAAAAGGACGAACAGACAAACAATAGTACACATGACACAACATAGAAAACAAAAGAATAAGCAACACGAACCCCAACAATATGAGCATGATGCTCTCGATTGATAATCTTATTTAAAGCAAGATGAAGGTAGTATATCGTTTACGATATTTGACCTTTCGCAGATATCTATTGACTGTATTTTCTTAGACCTTGTGGGGGTTATTTTAAATGATTTAATTGTTCTCCAAAAAACGATGGGAGAAAATTCAAAACAATGTAAGCACTGTACAAGGTAATGTCTTTTTAATGACAATCTAAAAAACATCATATTAGAAAAAAAATATTCCTTTTGTTTATTGTTTATTTGAGCATTACTGATGAGTCAATTGTAGACGAAAAACACGTCCGGTGAACAGAAAGAGGGCGAAATATACCAGAGGGACAGTCAAACTCATAGATTGAAAATAAACTGATAACTCCATGGCTAAAAATTAAAAAGACAAATAATAGTACACAAAACATAGAAAAACACACACCCCAAGAAAAAAAAAACAGGGAATGATCCCAGGTGCTCTGGAAGGGTAAGCAGATTCTGCTCCACATGTGGCACCAGTCGTGTTGGTAATGTTATTACAAATCCGGTATATAGTCTAAATCCGTAGGTCACATTCGTGAAAAGGGACGGGTATTGTAGTTACGACATCAGGAACATATCCGATGTCATCTGTGAAACTTCCCTCAATATATTCAAGAAGGACGATGCCTGTGCAGAGTAAGAGTGTGAATTCAAACGCGTTCCTTTATAAGAATATAATTTATCAGAGTCTCTACAACGTTAAAACGATTTCAACACTAATGCAACCTTGTAAGAACATTTTGTTTTATTTTTACGCAATGTTTACATTTTCAAAATCAGTAATCATTAAATTTCAGTCTGCCCTCTACCACCAAGGAAACTGAATACCGATTATACTAATCCTGGTCATGATGCCAAGTATCGCTATGGAGCCGCCTATCATTATAAATGTATGGCAGGATATTCAATGACCGGTAATGGTACGATCACATGTTTAAAAAACGGTCAATGGACAGAGCCTTCTTTCACTTGTACAGGTAATTTTAGCATCGTTAAAGAAATAAACGCGTGGGTATTGTCTTAGGCATGTAAAGCTAAATGAAAACATTTATAGATACTATATGATATAGCAAAGGAATAACTTTTTCATATTTTAGAATTTTTGTTGGTCCGAAGTTCTTGTAAAGATATGCGACACTGAATATGTATTCTTTATCTACCTCAACTTTAACATGGCCATACTTACCAAAACTCATACAATAACTGTTATTAAGCATGGATGTGTATACATGTACAACAAGCATACAAAACTGGTTGTAATTCAATGCTAGTGTGTACTTTATCCGGACCATTTTAATCACCTGAGTCCATATAACAGATGATGATACCAAATGGAAAACAAAACAGAGGTAGAAAAAAAAACCATTTTAATATCATTAATGAAGTCGGCATAAAAACAACTATCTATAATACTAAAATTACGAGGTCCAATTTGTCAGCCATATCGGGTAAAAACGACAAGTCAAAGAATTCAACTCTATATATAACTAATATAGGACAATAGTGTAGATTAAAAATTACACCACTCCAGACCCTTTTGTTATCCACATAATTAATATTACCAATAATTAAAAACCAATTGTTCAAAGAACAATTGAAGGTCTTTCCACCAATAAGGATCTATTTTGATATGAAAATATTAAAATTCAGTTGAAAATGTCAGTTCCTATGGCTAAATGATATATAAATATGAATTTCAAGCAAAGGTCAAAATCTAGAACGTCCAATTAACCTATGACTTTGACCTCAATTTCAAGGTCATAAACCAAGGATCCCAAATCAAAACACCCTAGGTCTGTATTATGTATGGTTCATGAGTAATATCACTTTACGCATAATTCTAAATATAACAGGGGCAAAAATCCCATTTATTCTCTTTGCACCCTTCCAATCAAAATTTATAAGTTACGACATGTCGCAACTAACAATTTAGTAAAAATAATTTGTTGAAATCTTATAAGGTTAATGAAAAAGAGTGAAAATAAGCCAAAATCAAAATTTAGAATTTGACCTTGACCTTTGACCTTGACCTAATTTTCATTTTTTTGGACCAAGGATCTTAAATCAAAAGACCCTAAGCCTTTACTTTATAATGATAATGAGTTATATTACCATACAACTAATATAAGATATAAAAGGGGGAAAAGTCGCATCAAATGTTTACGTACCCTTTTAACTAAAATTTACGTGTTACGCCATGTCGTAACACACATTTTGTGAAAATATTTTGTCGATATCTTATAGGATTTCTGAAAAGAAGAGATAACAAGCCAAAATCATATTTTTGAACATGACCTTGACCTTTGACCTTGACCTCATTTTAATTTTTTTGGACCAATGACATCAAATCGAAAGACCCTAGGCCTCTATCACTAATGGTTTTCCAGTAACAAATTTATTTCATTACAAAAGGGGAAATAACTCTCATATGGAGTCTTCGTAAAGCTTCGGTGAAAATAAAACGTAACATCCTAAGGATATAACGAGCAATTTGGAAAAACAAATTTGTCCCTTTCTTTTACGGTTGCGGAGGAGATCTGATAACAAGAAAAACAGTGTTTGGGGAGATAACTCTTACAAAGAAAAGTGTTCGGTTAAACAGGGTCAGTTTCAAAAGCGTATAGACTGAATAATATCATATACAAAAAAACTAAGCGACATCTTTTGAAACATTTTTACACCGCAAGAAAAAAATTAGGCGGAAGAAAAAAAAAATAATCAGAACGAATTCAATAGGTCTTTCCACAAGAAAGGTGGAAAGACCTAATTAACAAGTTCCGGGTCTAATCCGATACCGATACCAATAGTATATTCACCTGTTAGCTATTACCTTATCTGTACGTTCCGCATTTGACAGGCGCACCACCAAACGGTGTATTTAGGATTTTGCTATATACACGGGTCATAATCAAAGGGCTGACACTACTAAATTCAATCATTGTCAAATTGTTCCCTATTGTAGCTTTATTCAGCAATCAGCAAGACTTTCTTACTTTCTAACTAATATAGGACAATGCTGTTGATTAAAAAATACCCCATTCCTGGATAGCCTGGACCTTTTGTATTCCAAATAATTAATATTTCCAATAATTGATAAGTTCCAGGTCGACGGGTTCAAACAGAAAGATTTGAAAGCAGAGAAAACTGTGTATCTTATAATCGACATGACTTTATCAGATGACAATACCAATTACTAAAATAAGGCTTAGGCATAGTTATATACTTTAATTCAGTCACGGACCCGCGATAGCACGGGTGTGTACTTGTATGTTTTAAATGTTCAAGTTTCTACTTCCTATACTATGATTATTGGGCATTGTGTTGTTGTATCTTACAAAATCAATTCGTTGTAATTTTATAAACATGATTAATGTATAATAACAGATCTAACATGCTTAACGTACTTTCTTTAAGATAACTGTAAATGTCCATGTAACACGCCTGATTTGATGGAGGAAGATATTCAACAAATGAAGGATAGAATACGAAGGGAGAACTTAATTGACAAAAAGAGCGTTTCGAAATATAAGAGAAAGATAACTAGTGCCCCCGACAATAGATTCTCAGCAAAAGCAATTGGATACGTTGGAGTTGCTTGCTTGACAACGACCGGATTGGTGGTAGTCCTCATTGATGCTGTGACCCTTGTGAATACTCTGAACACAGTGTTTCAGAACATCAAAGGATTCTTTTTTTGACAGTTGTTTGTTCTCATCACGGAATGTATCATTTATGTTTTCTGTTTGATCACAGCAATATGCATACTTCATTCATTTTTTGTATTGTTTAACGTAGGTAATACAATATTGTACAAGTTGTAAATATCTGAACGAGAAGCATTCATAGTAAATGGTTTGTGTTATAGTGAAACACTTAATTGTGTATGTATTGTAACTCGTAATGAAATTTTTGGATTACAGAGGATGTGTCAAATTTTCCTAAGCTTGTAGTTGCTCAAATCTACATCTTTGTGTTCTATGTTGGATAATTGTATCATTGGTATTTATACCCCATCTTATATTTTTCTGTTAACATGTATAAAAAAACCCCAACAACAGTAAAATGACGGAAAATGACAGTATCAGTAATATATATGTCATGATAGAAGTACTGAGCTGGTAAAAATATAAGTGCGTGTCTTTATGATTGAACAGACAGTGCACGTGTCAATATAATTATCATACTTTGACATATATATATTGTTTTTAATCTACAAATTTTCTATTGCACTCGAGTATGTTTCGTTTACCGTTTAGTACAGGAGAAACACGATGGGTGTCACATGTAGAGTATCATATATTGCATGTAAGCCTTCTTGAGCACTTGAGATTCATCCGGGCTTTTCGTGGGGTTCTTGTTGCCCATTCTAGTTTTCTGTGTTGTGTTCCATAAACTGTTGTTTGTATTTTAGTCGTTTTTTGTTTTTTGACATGGCGTGGTGAGTTTGTCGTTGATTTACATGTTTGATATCCTCCGACGACAACATATGTTGGTACACTTCAGGTTTTCTTTTATATTGTTTATTTTTTTTGTACTTTTGTCCTTCTTTTTTACTAATACTCTTTGTCTATATGCTTTTTTGTTTTTCATAGATTAGTTATTTGTTTGTTTTTATAGTGATTATTAACAGTGTTGACTGCTGTAACCAAATTTTGACATTTAAACCTATTATGTCTGTTTGTTTTGTTCATACATCGTTTTCAATATAATGGAGTTTTATGTCATCACTGTCATCCAAGTGAGAGGTTTAGCTAGCTATAACACCAGGTTTAATTCATCATTTTCTACATAAGAAAATGACAGTGCCAAGTCAGGAATATGACAGTTGTTATTCATTTGTTTGGTCTGTTTGAGCTTTTGATTTTGCCATTTGATTAGGGGCTTATAGTGTTTTGTGGTATATTTTGTACATAATATCTGTCTTAATATGTTAGTTATAATTTGAATTGAGTGATTGTTAATAAAGGTAATTTGATTTGACTTTTTTTATAGTCGTAGTTGATCAAAGGCATGATTATTCAGTAACCAATTATTTAAGGTTGTCAGCAGTTTGTACTCATTATTTCCGGCCTGTTAGTCAAAGAATCATTTGAATCTTGATTAACGGAGAACAAACTTCTTCAAACCATCATAAATTAAGAACAAAAAATTAGAGATTGCTACATTAGAGTTTGGTTTCAATAGATATGAGAAGATTTGGTACGAGTGACAATGACAATCCATCCAAGTAACAATTTGTAAACCATTATAGGTGAGAGTACGGCATTCGGCACGGAGCCTTGGCTCACACTGAACAGCAAGCTATAAAAGGCCTCAACAATTACTTGTATAAAACCATTCAAACGGGAAAACAAAGCTTATAATTGCGACATATTCCAGGCAGATAAAGATGTTGTCATCATCAAAGATACAAGACGCATTATTTTGTACGCCATACGTGTGTATCGTCAACAGCATACTCACCAGTAATGCTCAAATAAAACTCTAATAAAAGACCAAATAAGGTAAAAAATTGAAGAGTATTAAGGATCCCAAATTCCAAAATGTTTTATCAAGTACTTTGAACTAATCTATGCCTGGGGCAGACAATTCTTCTTACTTCAAACAATTCAAAGTTCTGTGAACAGTTTTTACGGACGCCATCACGAGTTGGTTGACCGTTATGGAATAACCGTTTCACAAATGCTATCGGATATGTTCCTTACGTCGTAACTACCATCCCCTTCCCTTTCGTAAATGTGACCTACCGAATTCGACTATTTACCGGATTTGTTATCTCATAAGCAACACGACGGGTGCCACATGTGGAGCAGGATCTGCTAACGTTTCCGGAGCACCGGAGATCACCTCTAGTTTTTTAGTGGGGTTCTTGTTGTTTATTCTTTAGTTTTCTATGTTGTGTCAAGTGTACTATTGTTTGTTTGTTTCCTTTTCATTTTTAGCCATGGCGTTGTCAGTTTATTTTCGATTTTTGAATTTGACTGTCCCTCTGGTATCTTTCGTCCCTCTTTTTGAATGATCATAGTTCCTTGATTATGGACGATTAGTCCTCGAGAATATCTTTAGATAAGCACGGAGTTCTTCAGTTCTGACATGATTTTGTAACAATTTGTTCTGAAAATCTCTGTTGATAAATCAATAAATGATTAAGAAACACAATTTCCAACTGCCTTAGCAAAATTTACTTTAGTGAATATGGCCTTTTTATGTCAACTTTGGTCATAAAGTTCTTCACGTGATTATTTCTGATACAAACTTGGCTTTAAAAAGTTCGTGATATCAGTTAATCCACAAAAGCGTTTTAAACGCACGAAATCAATATAGATTCATTCTCATTTACTCAGTAGTCAGTACTTCGTTACAAACATGATATTCAACAAAATGTTCTTTGTTGATAACTTTAGAAATTATTGAGAAATTTGAGTGACTCTAACCCTAAGACAAATTTGACCTTAGATGAATTTGACGATTTGAGGTTTCGAGGCGTTTTGCAGTAAAACTATTTTTTTATGTACTTGGCTTTCAAGTGTTTTGGTTTAAGCGTTCCTGGTGAATGTTAATCAAGAAAAGCTCGTCGGACGCACTAAATCAATAACGTATCATTTTCATATAATAGTACTCGATCGATACCACTATACTGATGGACTATATGTCTCCGAGGGTATTATCATCATAAATCTCAGTGTTCAGTACGGTACTGAAACAAAGGAGTAGGCACGGTAAGATCCCTTTTTAATTTGGTCCCAAAATATAGCGTTTTAACAAACTTGTTAAATTGTTAACTTTTATTTATTAATTGGAAAGTAACATGCTTTTGTTTCATAAATTGCTGTTATTATCTTCACAATTTAAACATTTATGCTAATTTTAAGACGGTTTTGTCTAAAATGGAAATGGCCGCACTTGTGTACTTTCTTATATATATGTTGTGTTTAATGATAATGTATGATATATATAAATTTTGAGAGTAAACAAGAATGCGATCACTTCATTGTAGACAAAAATTATCTCAAAAGTGACGTTACATGGAATATTTGATAGATTGTTCACATTTTTAGCTTCAATTTGCGCGTTTTTAATGACCAAGTCTGTCGAAAACGTTTACAATAACCAATTGAATGGAATGAGGTAGATACTTATTATATAATACTTGTTATAAAAATATCATTCATCAGATGTATTTCGAATTTAATGCCGAAATTGGCCCTTAACGGATCTTCTTCTTTTAAAAAATGTTTTCAAAAAATCTTTGTTGATCAAGTTAAGAAATCATTGAGCAACTTAGATTCAAACATAAGGCAAAACTTACCTTAAATGATTTTATCCATTTATATTATTCCCTTTTATATCTCTTTATGTGTTTATGATTTATATATTCTTGGCTTCCAAATATTTGGGTTTGAGTATTCCAATTGAAGGTAAATCAAGAAAAGCGCTTATGCCGCACGAAAAAGTATATTTTTTTTAATTTACAAGCGCTCGGTCAAAACCGCTGTTGGTAAACTGTATGTTGATTTCCAGATCAAGTAAAAAAGCTGTCAATAGTTATCAAAGGTACCAGGATTATAATTTGATACGCAAGACGAGCGTCTCCATGAGACTCATCAGTGACGCTCAGATCAAAATAGTTATGAAGCTAAACAAGTACAAAGTTGAAGAGCATTGAGGACCAGAAATTCCAAAACAGGTGTGCCAAATACGTACGGCTAAGGTAATCTATTCATGGGATAAGACAATCCTTAGTTTTCATTCAAAGTGATGTAACAGGAAATTTTAAAAAATGACCATATAATTGATATACATATGATACATGTCAACACCGAAGTGCTGACTACTGGGCTAAATCTGTTTATTTAAAGCAAAAATGACCCAAACGTATAGCTGAATTCGGACAAGGAATCAGAATCTGAATGAATGGGATTCTATAAAAGGCACTTGTTAATCCGTGCATCTACTATAAGCATTGTCTGAGAATGTCAATCGGAAATCGAGGGCATTGTTTATACACATAATTATATTATATATTTTAGGATATATTGGTAAACTAAGCTATTTTTAGATATAATAATACTGGAAATTTTAGTTTCGATTTAAATAACTTCCTAATATATGGCCGCTCTTTTATAATGGAGCTTATCCACTATGGATTTTTTGCAATACTTGCACTTAACTGTCTTGTTTTAGGGAAACGAAAATTAGCTAAAACTGTAAGTATAACTTGTGTTTCCCTTGTAGGAAAATTGCGCACACACCCTACTACTTTTACTTTCATTTTCGTTATAATAACAACCTTGATATAAAATGTTGATAAAACGAAGGATTGCATGTAAATTTCTTGCAAAAATAATATTTTACTGAGTAATTATGCTTCCTGGCAACCGAAGAACAATGCTAATAGTTTTGCAGTTGAAGCATGTAAACTATGGTTGAAATCTTAACAACCTAAATGTGTTTGCATAAACTTAAGATTTAAGTTACATTCTTTAATTGAATATACGTAACTTATCTTCATTTTTGAAAATAAATGCATATATTTTAAATGTTAGATATTCATGTATAAATTTACTGAAAAGACATAAGGGTGAACGTATTTCTGTGGAATAAAAACAAAATGTCTCACAAACAATCGAACAATTGCCGTAAGGCATATATATATAAAAAGAAATGAGCATAATAAGCCTCCGAAAGTATACTGGCAGGATACCAATATTGTGAAGTATAAACATAAACTTCCTCATTTGTAAAGTTATTTTAAGTTTTAATATTTACAATCAAACCCAAATTAGAAATCTAGGTTATCATGACATAGATTTAACACTTTATATTACAAATTTTGGTGTTCTCTTTGTAGAAAATTAGTTTATCTATTTTATAAATATGTAAAGTAATGTATATAGATTCCTTATGCCAAGTACTGGGCACACACAACTTAATTAAGTACCGAAGGTTATCAATGAAGCAGCTGTAGAGGATAATTTATCATGAAGTTAATAAAATTTACAAGCGTTTACCTATTTAGGTTGTCATTCAAGTTCTCATTTATATTTAAAAACTAGAATGCATCAGTCGAGGGTGCGTCTTGCACAGTCGCGTAATTACCTTTCCGGTGTACCTTTATAATTATTTACGGTCAAAGCTAAGTTGTTATTGTTGTCCGTCCAATTGTTTTAATGTGTTCTGTTTACCATATGTTCTAGTCTGTTTCAGACAGTCATAGCCATTTAGTCACCTTTGTCAGTTGACATTGAACTTACAGCTTTTAACAGGCGGATTTAGGGGGTGGGGAGTATATCCATCTTTTGGGGAAAAATTGTTTAATTATTTAGGAAATCAGTGAAGCGTGGCTGGAGCGGCCCCTCTTAGGCTGTCATTGGGTCCCATTTATGAAAATATCTAGATCTGCCACGGCTTCATATGTTTCTTTGCGCATTTACCTCGAAGTAGGACACTGTAAACACATAAAAATATTTTAAAATCTGATTGTATTTACATAATAATACTTGCATCTATTCACGAGCAACTGTGAAAGTAAAAATGAAAGTGAAAGCACCTTCCAAAAGTAACGAAATAAACAAGAAAAAATTAAGCTGCTTACATTCTAACTCGTGGACAGTTGTTTGAATGAAAATCATACAAATCTACTTATTTGTATACTTATATCACGAACCAGTAAGAGTTCATGGACATTTGTAAAAATGAGGTAAGAATTGAATTATTGCCTAAAACTGCTGAAATCCCCACACTTCATTTTAAAAGTAAATCTACAAGGACATTAAACGCGCAATTTCCCTTAAACAGTTTTAAATATTTAGTATTTAGTTGTAGACTTTCTAGATTCCTTGGGTGAACTAATTTAAAAGTCTATATACATAAAGTTTAAATTGACAGATAAAAGCCTCTGTTGAAGGCCGTAATGTAACCTCTGGCCTTTATAAGTCTTGTCTGGTTTGTTAAATTTTAGTTCATTTATATGCATTGGAGTTTAGTTATACGTCCATTTTCACTGAAATAGTATATATTTTACTAGCCTCCGGATGTGGGATTTTCTCGCTGTGTCGAGGAACTTTTGGGGGCCTTCTGCTGTTTTCTGCTCTTTGGTCGAATTGTTGTCTCTTTGACACATTTCCAATTTCCATTATCAATTTTATTTCAAGATTGTGACTTAGCTGTTCACTTCTTGACAGACCCCATGTGAATGTTTGATAAAAATAATTGGCGGAGATCTTGAAAATTCAATCTTTAGTTGCGGATAAGAATCTGTGTAAAAGTGTCGAATCGGCTTACGTGCACTTATATAACCAATATTTGTACAACACAGGCAACTGTTACTGCGACTAATTGTTGTTTCCTTAATGTCCGATGGCAAATATTTCATCAATATTCTGGACCGAAGGTATGAATATTTCCTGCAATCCCCACATCCTATTGCTGCTTTAATATAATCTATAAAATAATGTTTTCTAAGAAGTAGTCTGTCTACATACAAGTCGAAATACACGATATCTCATTTTCATTTCCGATATCACAACTCGACAATAGAAAAAATGCGTTAGTTGGTGCACATAATCAATAGGCTGTTTGGTCTTTAAACGTATATTATAATTTAATTTATTTTAAGTTATTTGCAGTTATTCCTTTTCTTACACAATAATCCAAAAGAATTTCGTCAGGGATGATGTAATTGTTTTCCTAATCATTTCCATAACAATGGTATTTGTTCACCTTGTAATGTGATCTAGGAGATTTACTATGACATTTTAATTATACAAGGCCACTAACTGCATTTGGATCAAATAGTTTAAAATTTTGTTTTAATATTCAACACGAACATATGTTGGTTGCAGTTTACTCTTGCCCTTTTCTCTTGATTGAAAGATGCATATATTCTGCTTCAATATAAGAGACACCAATTTTCTAAGCCAATGGATCGACACCCGGATCCGTCTTAATATACTTGGCCATTTTTCAGAAAATTTGGGTACAAATAAAGCTGTTGTTTTTATATACAATTATGAGAATATGAGTCACTGGTATTCGGCTATATACACGTCGACTCGGTGGTTCTATGATAGCCTGATTTTTTTGAGAGGGGAAGTGGACAGTTTAATTTCGTCCGGGTGTTGAAAACAAGAGATTTAAAATTGTCAATATGCTTTTAAGGAGGCGATTAAGGAGGCTCGAGGGTATAAAAATTTCAGAAAAAAATCAAGCATTTGTTTTTCATTACAAATTTTATTTATTTCCTTTTGTAGTTGTTACTTTATCATATGATACAAAAACCATTCAAAACAATCAATTCGTGGTGGCCCCAGATGACTTTCAAAATGTATACATCATTGAAAAAGTTCCAAATTATCTCCCTTTGGTGGAAAAATGCCATTTTTTTTGCTCTAAAATTGAAATTTCTCTTTCAACTCATCGGTGAGCTATCATTTTTAATATAATTTCCATATAAGCTGTATTTAAACTAAATTATTGTAAAATTTTAGCGATTTCTGTAATAAATTTCTTTTTTTATTTCGATATTACCTTTATTTCTCCTATTACTTCAACAGAAAAAAACCGCCTTTACAAAAATGTATGCTTCTTTCGAAGGCAGATTGTGAGCGCAAGTGAACGGTGACCCCACTTTTTTATTTTATTTTTCTATTAACTTTAAGATAAAGTTCATTTATAGAAAAATATAGAGAAATCCTATATAAATGATTTAGACCCTCGAACCCCCTTAATTGTAAAAAATAAAAGCAAAGACTGGTCGACGTCTATGTTCGACTAATGGTATTAATTGCTCATTTGGCATCTTCTCCAACCGTTTCTATAAATGCATTCAATAAAAGGTTCTCAACCATAGGACGGTGTTAAATAAGGTGCTTGTTTGTAAAATAATTTGGTTTCCTTTTATTTCAGTCTAACGACAACGACAACAATATAATTGTTGGATACAGACATAGTAAAATGACTAAAGATAGCAAGCAATACTCAGTGCGTCCGAAAATATTTGGAGTGAAATTCAAATGTATTCTTTATAATGGTACAGTTTGTGAACCATGTGATAATGGATACTATTCACGGAAAGGATCTAAGTACTGTAAAAAATGTAAAAGTTGTCCACGTGATTACCACGTGGTAAAAAATTGTACGGATACCAGAAATACTAAATGCAGACAATGCAAGGCAGGTAGATACTACTCGAAATACAAAATGAAATGTATGAAATGTCATGGCTGTAGACCAGGACACTACGTCAAGGCTGATTGTTCGAAGACTTTAAATACTCAATGTAGACGCTGTCCGTATGGAACATTTACTGACAGTTACGGGATGAACATGAAATGTAAGCCTTGTAAGGCTTGTCAATATCTTGAGGACATTATAAAACCATGTTCAAGTAAAAACGATAATATCTGTGGAAACTGTAAACAAGGTGAGTAAACTATTATAAAAAGCGGGGAAATACGCGCCTTCTCATTTTCTCTAAAGCGATTCTTAGTTTTCAACGACTTTTAAATAATGTCGCCAATCGATGGAAATTTGTTACTTCCTTTTGCATACACACTATGCGTCCACTGGTTCCTTATGTCGTAACTGCAATCCCGTTCCCTTTTCCCGAATATTACCTACCGAATAAGACTATTTACCGAGTTCGTAATAACATGAACAACACGATATGTGCCACAGGTGGAACAGGAACGAAACTTAAACTTGATCTGTAACTCATCATGGTTAACTCACATCCAATATTTGAAGACTTTAAGAAAAAAAATTCCGTATAAGTGTGATTTTCAACAAATTATCTAAGTCCAAAGCCCATAATTTCGTCAAAAATTAGCGAGGAGGAGCAAAACTTTAACTTGATCTGTAACTCATCATGGTTAATTTTACATACCAAAAATCAGCCCAATATCTGAAGGCTTTTAGAAAAAAGTCCGTGTAATGGTTTATAGCGGAATGACGGAATGACAGAAAAGGGTAAATCTATATGGCACCGACAACTTTGTTACGGGGAACAGAAAATAGTTACAAATTTTGAAATGGTGTATGCTTTCATTTTCAGGATATTTTCGCCTGACGGCAACATGGAATTGTGGGAGATGTTCCGAATGTTATAGAGACACTCCTGACTATACAGTCGAAGTTACAGAATGTGTAGGAAAAAGTAATGGCAACGATCGAGTTTGTTTACCTGTTGTCAACCCTCCCATACTATACAATGAAACAGACTATCAAGATATGTCAGGTATTAAATAGTTGCTAGATATAATTTATGCCAAGTAAAATGAAAATAGATTAGGTAGATATAATATGTTCTGGGTACAAATTATAATAGCTAATACATATCAGGTATGATATAATAATATGATGAAGGCGCTACCTTAAATGCCAGCTTTATACTAAGACAATGTCCTATATATTGATTGGTTGTTGGTTGTTTAACGTCCAGTGGCAAATATTACATGCATGTTCAGAACGAATGGGTACATTAACAATTGAGTATAAGTGAATGGGTCTCTATGGGGTTATGGTACAACATTATTGGGGGTGTTTTATCTTTTTTCAAAAGTTTGGGTTTTTCTTCCAAAAATTACCTTATTTACATTGATTATACTCCTCTAGTATATATAGATGCAACACATACTGATTTGGCAGGAGATGCACTCAAAATAGGGTATTTTAAATATTTTATCTGTAATTTGTGCATTTTTCCCATGATATGTACTTTTTAATAATGTCGATGTGAGTATCATGATAAAGAAAATATATTTGGTAAGTATATATATATTCACAATTGACATGCGCCAGTGCACATGATTTTTTTTTTCTCACAGAAACACATGAGTTATTTGGTAAATAAAACACTTTTCATTGTTTGAAACTTTCAGTAATAAAAATTTAGTTTAGGAAATAATGTGCCAGATGAACATATTATTAAGTAGTCATGGTCAACCAGTGCACCGGAGTTTACCCCGGGCCGCATCACTGGCATGCCGGATGGCCATTATAAAAAAAATCCGAAATGTATTGCTTGCAGAGATTTTTTCTGTGTTCCCATGGCTGGACGGAACTTTTACGCTAAATATGTTATCGTTAACTATGATTTTGTAACTTTTAAGGATGTATTCTTCTGACTTTTCATTCTCGTTCAGTCTCGTTGAAATCTCGTTCTTGAATTTTTTCCAAAGCATGTGATAGAAGAGAAAAATATCAATGAATTTTAAAAATATTATAAACAAACATAAATCTGTGAAAAAATTGTGTATTTACAATGAATGTTTTTTTGCGTAATCCAGTTTTCAAATTTTACGACCAATCAAGTCAGTATTTTTAGCCAAAATTTTGAGAAAATGGGAGAGGGATACAAAAAATGATTTTACAAGAATCTTGTACATCCCATATCATTTTGGTCTTTTCTAATTTCTTAGTTATGTCTTTTTTTCATTCATTTATAACAAAAAAGTTGAAATAATATGCATTTTGTTCGTAAAACTGAGAAAAATCACAAAAATACAAAATTGACAGCATGGTAAATTTTACACAAAACAGCATTAAAATATGATAAAACTTTCTTATATTAACACTTACCTATAGTTTTTGTAAGTAAAATTTATTCAGATTGGTTCACTTCATCTTTACAGAAAGTATGAGAAAAAGTTTAATTGTGGAACTGTGATTTTTGTCATGACAATGGCCCAAAAATAGGTCAAAATCGGTGAAAAATGGGAAAAATCATCAAAATTGGGTATTTTCAAAGGGCTGTAGAAAAAAAAAGAAGTGCACCATCATATGATTTTTTCTTCACCAATTATTTTGTTACAGTCTTATAAACCCAAAAATCAGGTCAAGAAAAAAAGGTTAATGCTGGAAATTTTTGGCTCTTCAGAGGTGTACATCCTTAAATGGAGTACCTGTGATTATTTAGGTAATTTGTTTTGACCTCACTGATAATGGAATGTTGAAGCAGACATAACATGGCGTCAGATGTTGTTGTCCTAACTTCGGTAATTTCCGTGGTACGATAAAATTTAAATAAGCTACACAGGCTACCAAAATTTCTGAATTCTTGTTTTTGCAAACAAATAAAAATTCATGTCGTATTTAACATCGAAGTTATTCCGATCTGTCCCGTTTTTTCAAGATCGCGTTAAAACGTTAAATTCGGCCGCCATTAAAAAAAATAATCGTACGAGATTTAACGAGAGTGACGAAACTTTTCAGATTGGTCGTGTAGAGAGAGTAAGTTCTTTATTCAAAAACGATGCTTCTACCATAAGTGCCAGCTAAAGCTGGCATAATAAGCAGATAAATGAAACATATTATAATATCTATTGATATCAGGTAGGTATAATAGTTTGCTGTTTGGTGTGAGCCAATGATCCGTGTTGAAGGTCGTACTCTGACCTATTATGGTTTACTTTTACAAATTTGGACTTAAATGGAGATTTAACTCAAAAGCACTCATACCACATCTTCTTATATTGATATCAGCAGATTATGATCGATTATGATATCTACTAATATCAGACACAGTGACGGATCCAGAAATGTTCATAAAGGGGGAGAAAACACTGGCTGCAGAAGATGGGATCAACGCCAGTTACACTTCAGTGATTCCCTTTATATTCAACCAAATTTGTCCCACAAAAGTAGGTGCACTGGGACCCTGACCCACCTCCACCTCCCTATACCCGCTCTAAAACAGGACTTTGCTAATCAATCAAGACCGTACGGTGACCTATAGATGTTAATTTTTGTGATGTTTGATCTCTTGTTGGGAGTTGTCTCATTGTCAATCATACCACATCTTCCTATTTTTATATATAAATGAGATATCAGAAATATGTTTAAGTAAGAAGAAACACATTACATCGAGATATCTAGTTGATACAAGGTACTAAGTATATACAACAGCTCCTGATATGTATATAGTGTGGTTCGACCGATTCCATCGAGATATTAGATAAAACAGTTTTAGTTATAATAGTAACTAAATACTCCTGTCTGCTGTGAGGGTGCTCCTGTCTTCTGTGAATCAAACAAGTATTACCCCTCTAATTCAATACTGGATTTTCATTGAGATTGATTTGGGGAGTTTGGTTTCTTGCAAATGTGATTTTTTAAATTATATGGATTTGGCTGTTTTTTTTAATGAACTTTTATTCCACTCTATCTGTCTCTCAATTTACATCACCTTAACAAAGTATCGGGCATACTGCGCAAATTAGTAAAAGAACAATTATACCGCGTCAAGTATTATAGTTATGTCTAGATAAATAACTGGTCCATAGAAATATATTATCTATTCATATTTTCCTGAAGCGAGCGTTTCACCTTCTAATTTTCACAAGCATTAGCCTTTCAAAAAGGGCTAGTCGACTCTTAGCTGATGAAAATGGAAAGTGCTCTCGCTTTGTAGATTAATTCATTTACTAGAATAGCCACGTGCACCAATCAACAAATTTTACCACACACGTGAGGTCACACGTAATGAAGTAGTATATATCATTTAACGTTGTTGTTTACGAAACTCCAGAAGATTCGACTAGTAGAGCATTTGCATTATTCACGTATCAGGATACGTGCACGGATCGACGTATACGTATCGAACAGATTTGTTTACAATAATGACTTAACCCCGATCTCAATTAAAATTAAATGCATTATAAAATATTTTCATCGGGACCAACTTGACTTAATTTACCCTTTCCTCATAAACGTGTTATACGATACGCCGATACGGATACGCCAACAAATAATTGATTAATGCAAATGCTCTATTTATAGATAAAAGTTACCTGTGTTCCAATATCATGAATATATATGCATGATTAATGACCAGGCAAAATCTAATTGCTAAAATATAGAGGACAAATCCGATACTCTACTGGATTGAAGGACATTTACTAGGTTTGGATTGTCCTAACCAATCAATAAACTTTGATTAATCACGTCTCGTAATATCTTCCAATCAGGTAGCAAGAAAAATTCACACACTAATTGTCCATCGTTCAATTCTTAACATCGACTCCTAGGAGTCGATAATAATGTTGTTCTCAATATATTTATAACCATAACCATATACAGAGACGGAAACGACTAAATACTATGAAAGTCATAAAAGGAAGAACATTTAGGTTTTCCCAAACAAATTGAAATGGGTCAAGGCATTTTTATTTTGGTTTGTATTGTTTTAATCAAAATTTATTGTTAAGAGGTTTAAGCAAACGTTTTGGTTATAGCTTTTAGATATAGGTAGATGTGGTTTGAGTGCTAATGAGACAATTCTGATCCAAATAGCAATTTATAAAAGGAAAAGTTTGTCTACATAGAAAAGAGGAATTAATGTATGAAAAAAATTAAGATATGGTAGCATTGCCAACGAGACAACTCTACACAAGAGACCAAAATGACACAGAAATTAACAACTATAGGTCACCGTACGGCGGCTTTCAACCAACAATGATTAAAGCCCATACCGCATATTCAGCTAAAAAAGGCCCCGAAATGGCATTTTAAAACAATTCAAACGAGAAAACTTACGGCCTTATCTATGTACAAAAAATGAAACAAAAACAAATATGTAACACATAAACAAACGACAACCGCTGAATTCCAAGACTGTTTGTTTAGTATATCAATGCTAACAAGGCTTAAAAGAATCAATATCAAGCTGTCTATTTAAAATAAGAAGATGGGACATGATTGCAAAGGAGTCAACCCTCAGCAAGGGACCAAAATGACACTGCAATTAACAACTATAGGTTACCGTATGGCCTTCAACAATGAGCAAAGCCTATACCGCATAGTTAGCTTTAAAAGGCTCTGTAATCACAAATATAAAACAATCCATCGGCATAATTAATGTACACATTAAATGAACAATAAACAGACATATTACAAAGCAAGAAACGAAAAACACAGAATTACAGACTCAATGACTGTTTGTTTAGTATGTCAATGCTAACAAGGCTTAAAAGAATCAATATCAACAAAAAATATATTTGATACAGACACGTCATATAATGTAAACAGTTAAAAAAGAACACGTATGTCCGATGTCCATAATCATGCTGATCTTTTTCTGCATGATATTTTTGCAAAAGAAATGGTGACTCACATACAAATTTTGTTATGTTTCCAAATTTTTATAAATAAACCAATATTTACAACATAGTAAATAAGCTTGATAAGAAGTAGTATATCTAAATAATAACTATGACATCGTACATGTATTTAAGATAACATGTATACTGTATAAACATTTATTCATTATTATTTAACATTTTGTTTTGTAGAAACCGAACACATCAAAGGCCAAGCAGATACAATTACTACCGATGAAATCCAGTATGAGCTGCCAGTCCTTTTAAAGGGCGTGATAGGCGTTGCATGTTTCATAGTCCTTCTAGCGTTTTTGTCAATTATAATTATGTGTTGTGTACATCGTCATAAAATGAAGCTGATAAAAAAATCTCCTATGATCAATATGTCTAAACGGAGCAGTGTAATCAACACAGAAAACTGGATAAACCAGAACATTAATCTTGTTACATCATACAAAGCAAATAGTGTTCCTTTTTTTGGATCTTGTTCCGATTTTGAATATCGTGTTCGCTCTAATACTTTTTCCAATAACATATGTAACGAAAGCGATGGTTATGCACCACAGAAACACTCTCTTACTGATCATGGTTCTAATATTTCAAATACGTGGGACAATATTAAAATTATAGACAAATATGATTCAAGCCTTGAATTATCCGATAAAACAAAGGGTTCGTCGTCTATTATTGATAACAATAACATTATATTGTCTTCAAGTAGTATTCACTCAAAAGATACAAATCAAATTATATTTAATGGATCATACTGTACTAGTTAATCGTATCATTTAATAAAAACAAAACTAACATTGATTGAATCTTCTTGCTCTTTATTTATTTAATAAATTCTCCCACAAAATATTCCGAAAGTTGTTATCTATATCATATAAAAACAAGGAGATGTGGTTGATTGCCAATCAGACAACTATCCACACCTCCACCACAGTTCAAATAAAGTGAATGCAAGCAATAAAAGACAACCGTAAGGCATTCAACAAAACCCATACCGTATACTAGTATTCAGCTATAAGATGCCCCGACAAGAAAAATATGAAAAAAATCAACTTTAAAGACTAACGGCCTAATTTATAACAAACCAATTTACAAAAAACAAATTAAAAAATCTGACAGACATGAATCGCCAGTAACCGTTAAATTATTCGTAAAAGTAAACCAGTATAGGTGAAAGTACGGTCTTCGACACGGGGCCTTGGCTCACACCGAACAGCACGCTATAAAGGGCACTAAATGACTAGCGAAAAACCAGTCAAACAGGAAAACCCGTCTTATCTATACTATTAAACGAGAAGACCTCATTTTGTGTGTCGCTTGTCTTCCTTCCACAATAAATTAATCATCATGCCTTTGTGTTCTTTAGGTTACATGCATAGTCGCATTTGTCATCCATTTTTATGATTATTCAGATTTTGTTATTTTGGGAGAATAACGACAAAATAGGTGTCCGGATATTGTTTCCGTTATCAGACTGACTTTTAGTCATAGATTCCCTATATACTAAGTATTCAACCAAATTTGTCCCAAAAAAACGATTGGGCACTGGCACCCTGACCAACCTCCCTATATCCGCCTCTGAAACAGGTTTTTTCTTATTGTTCAAGACCGTATTGTGACCTATAGTTGTTAATTTCTGTGTCATTTGGTCTCTTGTTGGGAGTTGTCTCATTGACAATCATATCACATCTTCCTATTTTTCTATATAAATGAGATATCAGGAATATGTTTAAGTAAGTTGAAACACGTTACATCGATATATATGATTGATACAAGGTAAGTATAAACATGTACAACATATCCTGATATGTATATAGTGTGGTTAGATGGAATGTATTGAGATATCAGAAAGAAAAGATTTATAGTTGTAGTAACAACTATAAATACTCCTGTCTGCTGTGAGACAAACACCACCCTTCCAATCTAATACTGGCGCTCGTTGAGATTGATTTGGTGATCTTTGGTTTCTTGCAAATGTGATTTTTTTTTAATTCTATGGACTTGGCTGTTTTTTTCATGAACTTTTATTCCACTCTATTTGTCTTTCAGTTTTTATAACGTTTGTATATTATTAAGCATATTGTGCATGTCAGTAAAAGAATCATTCCGCGTCACGTGTTATAGGTATGGCTTAGATTACTGTCCATAGAAATATCATATTATCTATTCATATTTTCATGACGCGTGCGTTTCACCTTCTAATATACATAATGCTGTTCTCAATTTATAACCATAACCATATAAAGAGACGGAAACGACTAAATACTATGAAAGTCATAAAAGGAAGAACATTTTGGTTTTTCCAGACAAATTTAAATGGGTCAAGGCATTTTTATTTTGGTTTGTATTGTTTTAATCAAAATTAAATATTAAGAAGAATAAGCAAACGTTTTGGTTATAGCTTTTAGATATAGGTAGATGTGGTTTGAGTGCTAATGAGACAATTCTCCATCCAAATAACAATTTATAAAAGTAAAAGTTTGTCTACATAGAAAAGAGGAATTAATGTATGAAAAAAAATAAGATGTGGTATAATTGCCAACGAGACAACTCTACACAAGAGACCAAAATGACACCGATATTAACAATTATAGGTCACCGTACGGCGGCCTTCAACAATGATTAAAGCCCATACCGCATATTCAACTATAAAAGGCCCCGAAATAGCAATTCAAAACAATTCAAATCACAAATATAAAACAATCCAACGGCATAATTAATGTACACAATAAATGAACAATTAACAAACGTGTTACAAAGCAACAAACGGCAAACACAGAATTTTAGTATGTCAATGCTAACAAGTCTTAAAAGAATCAATATCAACAAAAAATATATTTGATACAGACACGTCATATAATGTAAACAGTTAAAAAAGAACACGTATGTCCGATGTCCATAATCATGATGATCTTTTTCTGCATGATATTTTTGCAAAAGAAATGGTGAGTCACATACAAATTTTGTTATGTTTTTTTCAAATTTTTACAAATAAACCAATATTTACAACATAGTAAATAAGCTTGATAAGAAGTAGTATATCTAAAAAAATAACTATGACATCGTACATGTATTTAAGATAACATGTATACTGTATAAACATTTAGTCATTATTATTTAACATTTTGTTTTGTAGAAACCGAACACATCAAACGCCAAGCAGATACACTTACTACCGATGAAATCCAATATGAGATGCCAGTTCTTTAAAAGGGCGTGATAGGCGTTGCATGTTTCATAGTCCTTATAGCGTTTTTGTCAATTATAATTATGTGTTGTGTACATCGTCATAAAATGAAACAGATCAAAAAATCTCCCATGATCAATATATCTAAACGGAACAGTGAAATTTACACAGAAAACTGGATAAACCAGAACAATAATCTTGTTACATCATACAAAGCAAATAGTGTTCCCTTTGTTTCATCTGGATCATGGCACAATTTAGACTATTGTTTTCGCTCTAATAGTTTTTCAAATAAGATATGTTCAGAAAGCGATGATTTTGCACCACAGAAACATTATTTTACTGATCAAGGGTCTAGTGTTTCGAATACACCAGACATTGTTGAAAATAAAGACAAATATGATTCAAGCCTAGAATTATCCGATAAAACAAATGGTTCGTCGTCCTTTATTAGTAACAATGTCATTTTATTGTCTTCAGGTAAAATACACTCATAAGATACAAATCAAATTATATTTAAGGGATACTAGATAATCGTATCATTAAAATAAAAAAAATAAACAATTATACTAACATCGATTGAATCTTTTTATGTTATTTATTTAATTAATTATCCCACAGAAGATCCCAAAGTTGTTATCAATACTTTTATGTAAAAATTAAGGAAATGTCTTATGATGGCCAATCAAACAGGAAAGTCGCCTCCCGAAGCATCAATATAATAATACTAATAGTGTAAAACCATTCAAACAGGAAAACCAACGGTCTTATCTTTAAAATAAAAATGATTATGAAGCACATCAACAAACGACAACTGAACATCACAATAAATTTCCCATACACTAATCACAAACTAATGCATGACGTTATCTAAGCAAACGTTTTAAGATCAATAGACCAAGATTAAGGGGACAGGGCAACTAATCTCTATGAAAATGAGATGTCCAAAATGTTAATATAATTGCATTTCAAATACCATTGCACTACCACTTGGGTTCACCGTAAACTAGACCTAATCACAAACAAAAAATGTAAACTACGTCAAGGCGAGACAAAAACCATCTGCCGAAGAAAGACAAAAAATTAAAAAGATGAACAATCATTTAAATCTAGAAAAGATGCTAATTTTGAAATTGAGCCACTTATAAACCTTCGAAGCAATACGTACATTACTGTATATAAAATTTAGCATCCTATTTAGACTTTTAAATGTTATTTAGACTTTTAAATATTAACCTCTCCGAACTTGACCTTTGTAAACGATTCAAATGGAGCGGAAATTTGGCTATGCATTTAACTTATATAACTTCTGCTATATTATTATTATCTAGCTTATGCCGACCATATTGTTCTTTAGTATATCACAATTAAGTCAACATAAATATATATATTGTGGTGTATAAATCTAGATTAAAGGTTTACATTTAAAGTTCTTGTCTTTTAATTCATTAATCTGTTGATATCAAGTACAAAACAAACATCCAAAGGATTACACGATAACATTACTTTATATGGAATATATTATACTTAAATATAATGTTTTAATATAAACAAATACCTGTAACGATATTTGAATAAGGAACATGCGGTTTTTTTTCGTCATTAATAATGAAAATTGATATTTTTATTCAATTATTCAAACATGTTCATGAGGCGGTTTAACAGTCAACGGAAGAAAAAAAAAACATTTTTACAAAACTCCTGAAAGAGCCGAAACAATGAGATATAAGATTCAAGATTTTATTTGAACACCCAGACACAGATACATGTGTAACATCAAACACATCAACCGACGAGATGGTACAAGTATATACTGTTGAAGTGCCAATTTCGCCTGATTTGTATGTAATTGATCAACAGGAAAAACAGAAAAAATATAGAGGAACGTATGGTACAAATGAGTTAAATAAAAGTGAATTACTTAAACAAAATACATGTTTTGCACGCGACAAAACCATGATACAATATAAAACAAAAATACGCAAATTCAATTTATATTAGGGTTGTTTCAAAGTTTGGTTTTGATTGTTAAAGCCACACAGTCCGAGACTAACACACAAAAAGGACAATTAGTATAAGTACTCCAAGATAATCAGCCGTTCATAACACATAACGGTTAATGCGTCAAAGTTATCACCCTTTCAGTATTACTAATGTTCCGAGTTTGCACTACTGTAACACGTATTGTTTTCCGAGGTTATCGCCCGTTCAGTACTGTTATTAATGGCTCGAGGTTGTACATTTAGTTCTTAGAGTTATCTCTCGTTGAGAACTTTAAATGCTTCATGGTTGTCGTTGGTTTCTATATATCTGTCATGTTTGTTTTTGTTCGTAAATTGTATTGTTATAAATTAGACAGTTAAGTTTCTCGTTTGAATTCTTTCACAATGTGAATGCTTGTGTCTTGTTATAGCTTGCTTATCGATATGGGTTAGGATTATTGATGAATGCCGAAGAGTTAGCAATAATTGCGAACTTTAACGTCATACAGTCTATGATAAACAGTTGTCTTATTGGCAATTTTGCAACATGTTCTTCTGGTCTAAAGATTCTGTCAAATCTATACAAGAAAGTTCCAAGGTTGAACTGTTTCTAGAACTGTCTATAACCGTGTGACAGATTTTTCTTTCAACTTTAACGAGAGGTTAAATCCATCCCAGTTATATAGATCGTCCGGCTAGTTCAATGTTTCATAATACAATAATTGGCACATTCCTTATTTTCATTCTCAATTTAAATATCGAAGAGAACGTCATTTTTGCGCTAATTGACGAATGGTATTTGCAAATCAACCACTTTTGGACTGTGACCTTACCTATTGCTTATTTTAAAAACTTACATCTAGTTTGATATTAATTGTTATGAGAAATGTTATTCTTAAATCACTTTAAAACTTGTTTTCAATTTCATAATCATTACATTGAAGGTGCCGCTATACGTCCAAATTAATGCATATATATATGACAGGTTCGGGGTTATGAATATGATTATTTAAAGGCACTTAGAGATGAAAACTTAGAACTTACAACGCGTGTTCTACCCCACAAATAAATCAACTTATCTGTATTTGGCAAAATCATTTGGGTCTTTATTGCTCTTCAACTTCGGACTTTTTCTGGACGAAATGCGCGTCTGACTACTTTATCCTTTATACACAATTTGACTCCTGGTATCTATGATGAGTTTATTCTACAACAGCCGGGTCAATACTTAGATGTATTAACTCAAGAACTATATATTCAAACAATTGTAAAATTCCCACGATGTCGTACCGTATATATGTTTGAAATTTTAAATGAAATGGTAATTACAGTTGTCGTGAAATTGATATATAGATTTTACTTCCTAAAAGGAAATTGGAGATATGTAGATGCTACACTTGGTTATTGTTTACAGGTATATACAATTTTTACTGCGCAGCCTATATACTTCATATATTCAGATAAACAATGATATAAACCAGACAACAAATAAATGACCTTCTAAACAATGTTCTGAAATGACATGTAATTGATAAGAAACTAATTTATGTTTCATTGATATGTTTCATTGATACTTTTTAAAAGTTCTTGTCTGGAAAGTCTTTTCTTTCGGTTTTTGTCGACACCCTTATTTGTAGGCATAATATCTTAAGAATTCAGTAAAAAAAGTAGGTAAATGCTACACCTTTAGATTTTTTGGAATATAAAAACAAAACATTACTGCACAAAAACTCATAAAGATAATATATGTTATCAACCAGACTAATTAAACGAGCTTTTAATATAATTGTAACAGAAGTGAGGAAATAAACAAGAAATATAGGTGTACTTTTATGGAAATTCTTTTGACCGATACATGTCGACATTAAGCTCTATGACGTTTAATTTGAAGGAAAATTGTTTGCAGTTATTTGTTTATCCAACATTACTCAAAATATCATTAAATATATAATACATAGATTTTTCACGTGATAACTATCTATTGTACTGTACAAAAACGTATAAATATAATAAATAATAATTACCATCGGCAATCAGTCTCCACAAGAGAACAATCTTCCATACATACATGTAATTGTAAGTCATGGGCTAAAAGGGAAACCGGTGACATTTGTTTTTGACACATACAGGTCTTTTCTGGTTAGTTTCCTCATATCCTTTTGGATAAGCTCTGTGACCGAGTCTGTGACTTTTAATTTGAAAGAGGTTTCAATAAGGGAAGTAGTTCTTTATCTTAGGTATTCCAAGAACCTACTTGTTTGTCTTCGGCTATGGTATATACAGCCTTGCTTCAACTTCTTCTTTGGACTCCCCTTGGTATCTTTTTCAGATATATTTTATACATGTTCTATTTAAATTGGGTATAAGAAAATGTGGTATGAGTGAGGGCCAGTTAGAAAACTCTCAATCCAAATCAAAATTTGTAAAATGTAAACCATAATAGTTCAAAGTAAAACCTTCAACACAGATCCTTGGCTGACAACGAACAGTAAGGTATAAAGGATCCCCATAAATGGCTAGTGTAAAACAATTCAAATAGGAATACGTTCTAATCCATTTGTATATAAAAATCGAAAAACGAGAAACACTTATGAACAACATCAACAAACGACAATCACCGAAAAAAAAAAGGTTCCTGATTAAGGACACGTGTTTTAACAGGTGCAAAAATCTGTAAGTATCAGACCATAAAAAAATATGCAGAACAAAATTTTAACATGGGTGCAAATTAATGTGGTTTCTGTCCATCTGCAGTGTTGCACATTTCAAACCAAAATACGGTGATAAATGTTAAACCGAGATAAGAAGAACGAGATTGTCTTTCTAGAGGGTTTATATGTTTTGCTTTACAACAAGGCATTATATAAAGATTTCCAAAGAGCTGTTTTTAATACTTTGAACGACAAAATTATCTTATATCTAACTGTGTGACGGCAAACGCACGATTCTACGCCAGTGCTTAAAATCTTTCAATTCTTCATGGGTGGATTTTACATAGGTATATAAAATCGTATAATGAAAAAGCAAAATGAGGATGTTAAATTTGATGTATGCCTACTGTACCAAGTCAGGAATATGGCCATTGTCATATTATAGTTCGTTTCTGTGTGTGTTACATTTTAACGTTGCGTCGTTTGTTTTCTCTTATTTTTGAGTGTAAATTCACATTACGATAAGACGTGTCACGGTACTTGTCTATCCCAAATTCATGTATTTGGTTTTGATGTTATATTTGTTATTCTCGTGGGATTTTGTCTGATGCTTGGTCCGTTTCTGTGTGTGTTACATTGTAGTGTTGTGTCGTTGTTCTCCTCTTATATTTAATGCGTTTCCCTCAGTTTTAGTTTGTTACCCCGATTTTGTTTTTTGTCCATGGATTTATGAGTTTGAACAGCGGTATACTACTGTTGCCTTTATTTATTGTTCTTCTCTGTTACATTTGTTTGTTTTTATAGTGATTAAGATGATAACACAATGTTGAATGCTGTGCCCCTATTTCTGACAATTTTACCTATAGTTTCTGTTTGTTTTTCACGCATCGTTGTCAATATATTGGAATTTAGTGCGAATGTCAAGTGAGAGGTTAAGCTAGCTATACAATCAGGTTCTATACATCATTTTGTGCATTAGAAAATTCCTGTACCAAGTCAGGAATATGACAGTTGTTATCCATTCGTTTAATGTGTTTGAGCTTTTGATTTTGTCATTTGATTAGGGTCTTTCTTTTTTGAATTTTCTTTGGAGTTCAGTACTTTTGTGATTTTACTTTTTAATGATTGTAACGTTTAAAAAGCACGAACAAATAAAACTAAAGCTATAATTCTTTACATGTCATCCAAAATTGATGTCCCTAATTATAGGTATTCTTTCATAAATGTCCAAACCCTACTATCGAAGCTATGTTATCACCTCTTAATAATAAAAAAAAAACATTTCGTTTCCTCTAAATATTCGCCATTTGTAGTTATGATGTTTGCATTATTAGTCTGTACAAAGTAATTTATTGGAGATGGATTGTTTCCGAATGTTAGTTCATAATTGTCAGGCAGTGTAATTTACAATGGGTTTTGATTAATAAATATGTTTGAACAAAACAATTGTCTTAAATAAAGGTACTGGCCCGTACATTTTCTCCTTACTAAATAAAACCGTCAGAAAAAAGGAAACCAAATCTAAGAAAGACCGGTCGGGACATAATTCTTTTTTTTTGCTTTTACATTTCTCAGTTCTTATTTAACATTTTTGAATTCCAGTCTTTCGTAAAAATCCGTTGATGTTCTTTCAACAATGCACGAGGGACAATCAAACCAATCGTGCAATATTACATGATATGAGATTATTTGTCCTCACCAACAATTTTTTTTTTGTACATTTGTTGGGTCTATAAATAGTAAAACGAATTCTTTTCATTTATTATGGTTATAAAAGTTCGAAGTTCAAAGTTCAAAGTTCTTTATTTTCCAATTAAGGGCCCCTGACGGGACATAATGACAACAATAAACAATACATTCTGATTTTTAACACATAAACATATAATGAAGATTAAATTAAAATTTCAATTCACAAGAAGAGAATATAATATCATAGAATATATATCATATAAAATGTCACAACATAAAACAATTGTTATTGTTATTTGTTCCTTCAAAGTTTCATATCTTTGATTGTTATAAAGACTTTATAAAAATATATCTGCAGTTGCATTAAATATTCAATCAGAAATATCAGAAATATCAGATATAACATTTAATTTTATTTGCATAATTTATTGTAATTATTCCTAAAAATTCTCGTTTCTACAAAATATGCTTGCAATTGATGAATTTGATAAAATGCTAATGACACAAGAAGAAACTAAAAAAGCATAGACAATTCCTCTCCATTTTGTATCACGCGGAGACGAGAGACATAGAAACAGTTTTAATATTTCAATATGAACCTAAATGTACATGTACAATGATAATTATGTTTGAATTGTAATTTATTCAAGAATCACTTTGCAGATCAGGCATGACTCAGGAATGATGACATTTTCCTCACCAGTAGACACTTAGACAATATCTAATGGAATTGAAAATTTTCTTTGGTTGATCTGACTTGGTAAATTTACTACTTGATTGTTTCGGTTAACATCATCACTGTTCGCATTATAATTGTCATCTAAGAATGCAGGACGATAAGTATTTCTCTGTGGAGGGTGGAACTCCTCATCTTCATGAATAGGATGATAGCCACCCCTATCCGTGAATGGCGGGTCAATGTTTCTTCTGTTATATGGATTTTCAGACAGGGGAACAGATGTAGCGTTCCTTTTAACGAAGCTCTCTCCAGTTGAATACCTTCGGTTATGCTGGTCATCAGCAACAGTCGGTTGGTAATCGCCTAAAGAATGAAACAAAGACCTAGTCCGTTTTCGACGTTGCGGTTCTGATATCTGCGTTTCTGTAAGTCCATCGTTAGAATTTATAATGATAGGTGTCGCACTGTCTGACGTAATTATACTTGCGCGACGGAAATTGACATCAGTATTGATATTTCGTTCGTTCGGTTCTGGTTTCGTTGAATTTTGACGGCTCAAGTTGGATATATTCCCGCCATTATGAGTTTGACTTGGGACGGCGGGTGTAGCTGATATTTTCGGGGACACCCTACTATTTACCTGGTTAGTATTTGTATCTGTCGGTATTTCATCAATATAAAATAAATTAGGCTTAACGACTAAACTGTTATCGCCATCTTTGAACTGTGGTTCAAAAACGTTTTGACCGTCATCTGAATCAGTAGATTTTGGTCTGCTTTCCGTTTTAACCGTGTCTCTTTTAGAAATATGCATTGGGTGTTGGGTTTCTGTTTCCTGTGATTGTCTTCTGTTAGACTTTTTAGTTGAGGTGCCGAACGGGTCTTCTTCTTCGTAATCATTTACATAAAAGCTCTTAGGCATTTTATCTTTGGCAATAACATTCGAATTATTATGTCGTTTTATTTTGCTCTCATTCATTTTATTATTTTCGGTTTTTGTGTACACATCTTCGTTATATTTTGAATTATTATGTTGTTTGTTTTTGCTTTCATTGATTTTGTCTTTTTCGCTTTTTGTGAACACCTTTCCGTTATAAGTTGAACTACTAGTATTGATATTCGGATGTTGTTTTCTGTCATCATCCTGAATATTCGTGACCAGATTTGTTTTGGTGTTTTCCGAAGGGATTGATTCGTGACGTTTAGATTTATTTCGCCTTTCTTTATGAATGAATGAAGTTTCATCCCGATCTTCGTCAATCTTCTTTAGGGATAACTTTTCGGCATGACTTTTCCTGTTTTTACCTTGTTTACCTGCAAGAGCAGCTTTCCTTGCTAAACTCGCACGTGCTTTTCTCAACCATCTCTTCGCAAACAATGTAGTTTTAATTGTTGCTCTGAATTTCTTAGTCGAAGCTGACATAAACATTATATTGTCGATTTTATCCAATGCTGTATTGATTGAATTACGAACATTTCTAGCCTTTTCGACCATTTTCGTGGGCATTGTTTTTGTCGTTACAGTACGGAATTTTTTATTGTGTGCCAAATAAATAACTGGTTTTAAGGCATAGCTCAACATGGCAATTACTGTAACAATTGAACGAAATCCTCCCCACAGATCTTTATCCGATACACTTACAAAGCTAATGATAATGTACGGTAACCAAAGAAAAATCATAAGGCATGCAACAATTAAGTATGTTACTGCAAGGGTGAAATCTGGATCGGAATTATCATTGGAAAACATTTTAGTAATTTTAGTCTTTGTTACTGCTTTTTTCATTTTTTCGCGCACTTTCAATGCTGCGAATTTTGATTTGGGTTTTCCGTTACTATCAGCCTTTGCACCCCAACCAATTTTTGCGGTGGGGGTTGTTTGTTGTGGTGTTCCAGTAATAGGCTTTGCATTCACAGCATTATTTCCAGTTTTATTTTTATTAGCGAAGGACGAAAAAGCGCCACCTCCGGCAGTTTTTGTCTGTCCTGATTCTAATTGCCTTTTTCTTGCCGAAAATATAAGAGCATACGTTACGGTATAGGACACGATGCAGAAACAAATTCCAAAAGTGAAAACAATTGCAAGATAATAGACATTGTTTCCAAATTCCGGTACGCACGCAGCGTGGTAAAAGTCGTAAGAAATAGAAACCCATCCGGTATGTGGAATACATGCAACACAAAGACCGATAATCCATATCAAAGCAGAAACGTATGCAGTTGCTTTCGATCGTAAGAAAAATCTGTCATGACGGTCAAAGTTTTTAGCTCTTGTAGCTCTTTCGACACTCATCACTATTAAAAATCCGAATGTTACCATATAGCAAAATGTAAACACTGTCCCGTGAAATTTACAAACATAATCAGAAAGTTTCCATTTTTTCATAAATGCTACTATGATTGAAGGAAAAATAAACAGAATACATGAAATCAAATCCAAAATCGCAAGTTCAAGTATAAAACGATTGGTACGAATTTCTAACATATTATTTTTTCGAATTGTTGTTATCAAAATAGCATTAAAAACTATTCCCAAAATCATAACAACGACATAAAGTGACCCAAGCATATAAGGCAACACTTCATCTTGGAACCAGTTGAAGAACGATCCTCCAAATGCGTCTACTGTACTTGACATTTTATACACTACAATAAGTTACTGCTTGGTGAAATAAACGGAGGACGAGCAAATTGTTACAGCTTTCTTATTTGCATTTGTTAAACTTGTATTCACCAGCGACACAAATCTTTTTGAATGTTTCATGATAATATCTATGAGCGTTACACTGAAAATGAATAGTATTAAGCTAATAGAAATAACCGATCAAAAATTAATCTGACTGACAAAAGAATTTCCAAATTTAGTCTTAATAAAATAATCCTGAAACAAAGGGTATATAGTTTGTAATATGTATTAGTTGAATTCTTACTGTTTAATTTCGGTTGATATCATAACTGGATCATAACTGGATCATAACAGTTTATTTATTACAAAGAAAATGTGAATAAATAGTTTGTAACGGGTGACCATAGTACATTTTGTTTTATTGTGACTGCATGCATGAAACTAGTTTTTTTTCCCTTATGGACATATATACCAAAGGTGATATGTTGAGTCTTCCTCTAAAAATACATTATGGCATTTTGATTTTTAATTTAAATTTAAATATAATTTTCATGTCTTTCCGTAATCCAGAATGAGCACACAGGAGTTTATAAAGTAGCATGTGTCGGTGATAGACAATGGCGGATGACAACTTTTCCGTACTTCTCTCATGCTGTTAAAGTAACAGAGTATTTTTGTTTGTTTGAATGTTTATTATTTTTGGAAACTAAATGCTGTTTTTTTTTTTATTTTATAAATACTCCTGAATTTATTTTCTGTACCACTTCACTTATATTCAAGATTCATTGCAATTTAAATAACATGTTTACTTTGCAATATTGCTTTATTTGGTTGGTTATGTTATCCATTTTATTGTATTATCAATCGGTAAACACAATTCTCTGTTATAGTCTTTGGGTGCTACAATACAAAAACAAGATGTGGTACGATAACCAATGAGAACAATTTCCACAAGAAACAAAAATACTAACATGTAGTTAAATGTAGCCGCGCTATTGTCATGGCATGGTCTCGAGAATGCGCAAAACCCAGACCTCACAGTTATCTATAACATGCCCAATAGGACTCTTTCAAAATGAGAAAATCAACGGCCTGATTTTAAGTATACAAAACAATAAAACATGAAAACAAATATATGATACTGCAACAATCGCCAACCACAAAATGGCAGGCTTATGACTTTGGCCAGGCATATACATATGACGAAGGTAAACATTTTAGCCAGAGTCTAAGTTTGGTTCTGAATTTTGCGTTGCAAGGCATACTAGTAGGTAATTTTCTCTGCATATCGAATCAAAACTGACAAATACCATCAACAGACTTCATAGTTGTCTGGTTCAATAATAAATATTTAAATAATCAAGAGGACAGACAAGGCTCTTATGCTGTATACATCAGAAAATCTTAAAAACAGTAAAACTGACCAACCAGTCCTATAAATGATATCCGTCAAAGCCATCTGGGAAAAAGAAGTTCAAGTAGCTCGATATTTATTGAATATTGAATATGTTTTAGACCTACTTGTCTTTTTCTTATTCTTAGGGATATATGATGGATAAATACCCTGCCACGTCCGGTCTGTGTTTTTTTTTTATATTTTTTTCTTTTTTGTATCAATCTGATGAGTTGATTCTTATAGTTTGTTTTGATGTTGTGCCGTAACAACACTTTCCAAGGTAACGATGAGGGTTGAGCGCAAACAAACATGGTTAACCCCGCCATATTTTGTTTGTGCCTATCTCAAGTCAAGAGTCTGTAGTTCAATAGTTGTTGTTGGTTCGTGTCTTTCATATGTGTTGCTCGCGTAATGTTTTGATATAAGTTGACTCAATTGAATTGTTTCAAATTTTTCATGTCGTTTTTTTTAATAGCAGACTATTCGGTATAGGTTTCTCCTCACTTTCATATTGATGGGGTACGCTGCACTAGGTTGAACTTATTTGGACGATCACGATCACTTGTTTTACCGAACGGGTAGATGCCTCGTTTGCCTCAGTGGAAGCTATGTTATTGTAAGAATGATTTCCTTTTATAAAGGTTAATTTACAAACTTAAATTATTTTTATACTATATTTAACACATACAAGTAAAAATGTATATACCTTTTTTTTCTTATAAAGTAATTTAATTATAGAGGTATCTACCTGTAGTATAAAAAAGTAAACAACAATGATAATTTACACATGATTTCGAATTTGTTGTTCTTTGATAAATTATGGGACAGTAATACACAAACGTGTAATCGTAGTACCAGATAAAGAATTGTATTGACCATTTTCAATGTGAAGTACATTATAAGAACACTGCAACAGTTTACGATTGGTAAGCACCGAATACCCTCAAGATAAAGTTGTTGACTGAAATTATATTCACAACACAATCAAGTCTGTTTTCAATATTGACATTGAAATTATAAAAAAAACTAGACATTCCCAACACTGTATCAAATCGTTATCAACGAGGAACTAGTACAACAAATCAAATCTTGTCGTGAAACGTTATCTAAACTTTATTGGATTTTGTTTTGTCAATATTATCATGCATGAACCGGAAGTTTTTCTCCGTTTAAATATTGAAGGTGAGGACATTTTGTTTTAAATCACAGCATTGTGTTACATTTAATTGATTTAAATATCTTAAATAGTTTATAAATTACTTTATTATTAATTATAAGAAAACAAATAACCTGCAATCAGTCAAATAAGAATACACATTGGTAGTAAACGAACAAGGCAATAGATTCTTTTGCAGATTTTTTTCTCTCTACCTTTTACTACGTAGCAACTTAAAACTAAAACGGACTATACATGTACACATTGTTGTTTTAGATTACTCATATTCATATTGATAATTATTCAATATTCAATAACAGAATAAATTGATGAATTGGAGGTCAAGTACTCTTTGAAGATATATAGTTCTCATATATCATCTCTCATTTAATGGATATCGAAATGTTGGGATGCAAAAGTCATAAGAGGACATACGTATATCCCATTTTAAAAATCAATCCTTTTTACGACCCCCCCCCCTCCCCCAATTCAATTGGGAAACATAGATTCGTCACTGATAAGATCAATACTAAAACGTCTTTGCATCGATAATTAAGATAAAATTTACTTGTTGAATTACACTTATCTTTCCTTTAAGAAAGATTTCTTAACAACCTTGCACCAAATATCCTTGTAAAATCTCTTTAAGGTTTCGTTACTGTTTATATATTGAAACACCAGCCATGTCTGTTTGTTTTACCGTCTTATTTATTTGTTAACTATCTAATAAGATTTATCCCAAAATTTTAGCTCTACTTGTATCACGCTATGTATATGTATTTGTAGTTCCATGTATTTACCATCATGATAGCAAAACAACGATCATTGCGTCATTTAACGATTAGCCAGTATGTTTACAATGATGTAAATGATATTAATGATTTTAAATTGTCATTTATTTTTTGAATATATTTAAATGTTCTCTATCATTATATTAAATGTCTGAAAATGTTTGTGATAATGATTGAAGAAAGTACTCGGATTTTGACCTGTTGTAATGATCATGAATGCTCGTGACTCTCGGAGTTCTATTTAATGGCGCTTTCACTCTGTTTACCTTGTTGCCCTGTCCATTCATGTGATTTTGTAAAGTTGAATATGAGGGTTAACCATCTGATTCATGATAGTGTGGTGTCTTTAGTTTTTACTGAATCATAATCGATATTTACATATTTAAATGATCAAACATTTATACATATGTACCTTTTTTATGTTATACTATACGTGATCATGTCTATGTACAATTTCCTTTTAAACCAAACCTTTATTGTTTTCACTTTTCATTTTTTATCAGAATGATTGGAAGTATGTTCTTATTAAAAGCAAATATATTTAACTGAGGTATATACATAATTTATATGTACACTCGGGTGCATGAATATGTAATACCAATTCATTGTGTATGTCATTTGCTTCTAACTTCACCATCATCAAGAACAATTGGAAACTAAAGTTTGGAACTCAAAAAAAAAAAAAAAAAACAACAACAAAATTCGAATAGGCAAATCAATCTGAAGTTTACACTCCTTTTACTTATCAACATTACTGGCAGCAAGTAAGGTAAGAAAAATATAAGGATTTTTGTAAATTGATGGGTTTACTATTATATATGTATTTTACAACGTCAAAACATATCATATTTTTGTAGGTAAAGTTATCCCCCTGACAAATTAAAAGTTAAAAGGGACGAAAAGAGAGATAATTGTAACTTCTTTACATTTTAACGAGAAGCCTGTCTCTTCAGTACAAAATCAAAACTTTTTGTTTGAACTAAAGTTTTTTTTTTTTTGAAAAGTACGATTGTTCCTTCATAAAAAACATTTGTATCTTTGTTTGTCACTATTTTGTTTTAAGTAATAAATGTTGGGTTTTTTTGGTCGTTTTTCTTTTTTAACATTGTGTTTTCTGTTTTTATTCTACTTGCTTTTCGATCTGTCTCTTTGCATCTCCTCTCTCGTTATGATAAAATTGTTTTCTATCAGTTTACTGTATCTTTTAAATTTACTGTATCTAAGCAAAAGTGAAAAATCTCTCCTAAATAATCATGTATTTACCAATTAAAACTCTTGTAAGGAGTCAATTTATTCTTTCTATCGTATTGTTTTTATATAACATGTATAAATGATAAATCGTTATTCTGATTATAAAATATTGCTCTTAACCCAACACACAAAAAGGCAAAAAAACAGTTAAATGTATTTAGTTGTTGCCGACAATACTTAGAAAATAATTTGATTGGCGAAAGATGCCTTACAACGGCAATAACTATTGAGACACATGGTGCCAATTTATTTATAAAAAAGGGGGAGACAATCTATTAATCAAGTACATGTTAGCCAAGTATGCATTTTAAATATGAAGTCACGAATGCCGATAAAGGTTTTTAGAAAATCTAAATCTTATCGTGACCTGTTTTAAATATTGATAAATGACAATCCCAGGTAAAATGTTGCTATTGAGTTTCTAACTAAAACGTAATAAATGCATCGTGTTGGATATGATAAGTTTGAAGACATGCTAGGTGTTTTTACTGTTTAATATGCTCTTCATTTCAAAACATTAAGGAATAAGCTTTCATACATGAGTAAGTATGAATATCTATTTAGTACCTTATCAGTATATATGTAATATGAGGAAGGCGCTACCTTAAATGCCAGCTTTGTACTAAGACAATGTCCTAAATATAGATTAGGTTGTTGGTTGTTTAACGTCCAGTGGCAAATATTTCATGCATGTTCAGAACGAATGTCCTAGGCTACATTAATATATTGTTTATGTCTAAAATAAAATTATAAGTTCAGATGGAAAATGTGTAGGGAACGAACATTGAACTTGAAAAGGCATGAGGGGTAATGGTATTTTTCCTGAAAAAAATATTCTGATTCCCAAATTGATGAATAAAAAATCTATTCAAGCATACGACAAAAAAAAATATTTTGATATTGACCAAAAATGATTTTATCTTTCAGAAATGCAAAATAAATTGAACTTTTATATATCTAAAAACATAAAACTTCCCAAACCGCACATGTAACTCCGTACACAGTAGTTTTTAAGGTGATAATAAGTCTGTATTTGCCAATTTGTTATGATATACCTTTAAACTAGTGTTAAATTTTGACTAAATAAGTTTAATTGATAGCGCTGAAGGGCTTTCGTAAAAAAAAATCAGACTCTAATAAACAAACATTTGTAATTCTGATCATCGTCAGTTTGTGAGTTCTACATCAATTTTTTGTACTAATTAAGAGTCGGTTTTATGTTATTTTTTGCATATATATTTTTTTTTGTTACATGTACAGGATGTAGCTTACTTTTCAAGTTTTTAAATGGCAGCAGAATAAAATTGAGAATGGAAATGGGAAATACAATTATTTTTGTATGTGCCTGTCCCAAGTCAGGAGCCTGTAATTCAGTGTTTGTCGTTTGTTTATGTGTTACATATTTGTTTTTCTTTCATTTTTTTACATAAATAAGGCCGTTAGTTTTCTTGTTTGAATTGTTTTACATTGTCTTATCGGGACCTTTTATAGCTGACAATGTGGTTTGGGCTTTGCTCATTGTTGAAGGCCGTATGGTTACCTATAGTTGTTAATGTTTGTGTCATTTTTGTCTTTTGTGGATAGTTGTCTCATTGGCAAACATACCACATCTTCTTTTTTTATAATACAAGCATACAAAAGTAATCATGTCATATTTTTGTGTCATAGTTGTTTTCAAGAAGACACATTTGGTTTCTAGACAATAACTTGAGTATAAGTGAATGGATATCTATGAAACTTTAATACACAAAAGGAAGATTAGAATTGATTTTGGTACAACATTATTGGGGAGGGTTCTTTTCCAAATTTTGGGGTTTTCTTCCAAAAATTACCTTATTTACATTGATTATACTCGTCTAGTATTATATATAGATGCAACAAATAGTGATTTGGCAGGAGATGCACTCAAAATAGGGTATTTTTTATTTAATATTTTATCTGTAATTTGTGCACTTTTCCAATGATATGTACTTCTTGATAATGTCTATGTGAGTATCATGATGAAGAAAATATATTTAGTAAGTATATATTCACAATTGACCTGCTCAAGTGCACTGCAAAAGGATCTTCTTTCCCTTCAATTCCAAAAATTACACATGATTGTTTGTTCTCACAGAAACACATGAGTTATTTGGTAAATAAAACACTTGTCATTGTTTGAAACTTTCAGTAATAAAAATTTAGTTTAGCCTGTTTGAAAGTTTCACTGATTATGAACATTTTTAACAGAAAATGTACAAAACACTTGATAAAATTGCATTATCTGCAGAATTATTGATATCTTTCCTCACAATATATTCACAAGTACATTAGAACTAACATATTGTCCATGTTATTCTGATCTGAGTTTTTATTCATACATATACTGGCATGGCTGGTGCTGTTTTAAGTTCTCTTCTTTTTCTGTTTCTTGAGAAGTATTTGTTTAACCTGTTCAGTCACTATAAAGTGTTACAATTCTTATTTAGACGCAACACATAAATAGTGACTAAAAAGGTACTGCTTTCACATGAGAGAAGCTAGAAAAAAAATTAAATGTACACATTTTCAATATTTTTTTAGGACTTACTATCATATGAAATTAAGGAGATATGTAGTTAGAGACTGCTGCTGAATAGAAATATATGGGTTCACCTGATACCTGTTTTTAAATTAGTCCATATTGAAGTTTAAAGGATCCAAAATTAAAACATGTTTGATTCTAACTGACATAAATATATTTTATATGCTAAACATACATCTGAGGTTGTATCAGGCTGTGCATGGCGAAGCATTTTATTGCCTTTAGGTTTGTACTTTTTTTTGTTTTGGTCATGAAAACAAATTTGTAGTTCTGTTGTGAAGTTGCTAACATGAGAATACCCAAATTGCACCTAAATTGTCAGTTTTTTACCAACTTTTTTTATGTACCAGACAAAAGTTTATTCTATGCTAATTTTGTAGACTATCCTTGTTTACAATATAGATACACCATTTTAATTTTGAGTCCATGTAGAGTCATTGAAAAATGGGTTTGAAATTACATCTAAACAATCCATGATACTGTAATGAGGTGAGTACCCAAATTCCATACATCATTACATGTATGGTTACTTTCAAATTCTTAAAACTGGGATATAAACATAAATTTTGTTTTATTTCTTCAAATATTTCAAACAATTTGACATTATTTAATACTTTAAACTATTTTTTTTTAAGAAAAGGATGCTGGTAACAAATTTAATTTGCTCATTTTAAAAAGATGATAATAAGATAACTTCACATGGTGAAAGCAAACTTTGTAAAATTTTTGAAGGGTTTTTTTGCTGAATAGGTGCAATTTGGTTACTGAGTATAATTTTGGTACTGTGAGGTTATATAACCATAAGTGTGTATTGCTAAATAGGTTGAAATGTGAACCTGATAGTGATATAGCGATAAAGTACTTGGTAGAGTGAAAATGTTTTGATCAGGTTTAAACTGATGCATAAAATATGCAGGCCACTGTTGCAGCTTGAATTTTAAAGGATGTAGCCCACATACTTCCAAGTAACATGCCCTGTATATACCTAGTTCTCATTCTCATGGGTTAAAATAAATCCATCTTCCAATAAAATCCAATTTTGGACAATATGGGAGCATACAATATATACAGTAGTCAGTTCTAAATGTACTACTCAGACTCAAGTCTCCTTTTATGAATAAACTAAGAGGGAGAAAACAAAACAGTTTCCATCTCCTGGGACTGTACATGCTGTATAAGGTGTGACATAATCATAGAAAAGATTTGTTGAGATTTTGCCAAAGAAGTACAGAATTAGAAGATTGTGAATTATTTGAATATTTGTTTGTGTTCTAAACTTTTGTTAAGTTTTGAATTAGTCTGTGGGCTACCATAGGATCCAGAGGGGGCGGTCCGTGGGAAAAAAATGTTGATTATATAGGTAATCACTGAAGCCTGAAGCATGACTGGAGCACCCCGTCAGCGCCCCCTTTTATGAAAAATGCTGGATTCGCCATTGACTCCATGAATAACCGTGACAACCAGTCAACAGTATAATTATCACTGTTCCTTAATTTGGGGAATAATGTGGCAGATGAACATAAGTAGTCGTGGTCAACCAGTGCACCGTAGTTTACCCCGCATGCCGCATGGCCATTATAAAAAAAAAAATCCGAAATGTATTGCTTGCGGAGTTCTTTTCTGTGTTCCCATGCCTGGACGGAACTTTTACACTAAATATGTTATCGTTAACTGAGATTGTGTGACTTTTAAATGAAGTACCTGTGATTTTTAGGTAATTTGTTTTGACTTCACTGATAATGGAATGTTGAAGCAGACGAAACATGGCGTCAGATGGTGTTGTCCTCACTTCGGTAATTTCCGTGGTACAATTAAATTTAAATAAGCTTCACAAGTTACAAAAATTTCTGAATTCTTGTTTTTGCAAACAAATAGAAATTCATGTCGTATTAAACATTGAAATTTTTCCGATCTGCCCCGTTTTTACAAGATCGCGTTGAAACGTTAAATTTGGCCGCCATTAAAAAAAAAAATCGTACGAGATTTAACGAGAGTGACGAAACTTTTCAGATGGGTCGTCTAGAAAGAGTTATCGTTCTTTGTCCCAAAACGATGCTTCTACCATAAGTGCCAGCATAGCTGGCATATCATGTCTTAGTCATGTAGTACATAAAGGTTAAATGCTTTTGTGCACTTATAATAACTACTAAACATTTAATTCAGTGTAACATACAGTATGCATATCAATTATTCAATTATTTTTAGTTTAGTTTTAAACATATTTGTGTATAGTGGATTGGGAAACAAGTTATTGTAACTTATTTTATTCCCTTTCACTTTGCGGGTGCGAGTGCTGCCTTGTAGCGGCATAAGCCTGCTCTCTTTTCGAAATCTACAAGGGTTTCTTTTACGTGTAAACTTTCAAAGATATGGCATTCTCTTAATTTGTTATTTTCTTTTTGTTTGATAATGGGCTTGTATTTTCTTCTTCTAAGCGCCATAGTCGATGCCTTCACTTAGCCTAAATTCTTTCGAAAGAAATGTCCTATTTGTTACGTTGTTATGCATGTAGACATGCTGATTGTTTGTTTGTTAATGTTTGCTATCATTCCACAGTACGGCAAATATTTTCGTCTACACCGTGACATCTTGCTAAATTTGTTGTGTTAAATTTTTTGTCGTTATATATGTAGGATAATTTCGTTAAAACCGGATACTTTGCATGATTTTGCACAATTAATGAACAACTTGGCCATCTTTTGCCCATCTTTCAACCATAATTCTAATAGGATTGAGAGGGCGCCATATATGAAATCATGCAAAATTTGCATATTTCTAGAACAATCGAATACAGACTTAAACATTTATAATATATGAAACAGTTATACCGATTTCCCGAAGCAAATATACCAATTTACCGAAGCAGACTTACCAACTGTCTTAAAACACTTTGAAAAAAAAAAATACATTTAGCAATACAAACAAATTAGGTTAACTAAAGAAAAGCAAGTTTACAGATTTAACCTTTACAGTGCCGTTTATTGGGGTTACTACTCCGATTGCTAAATTATGTTTAAGACGAAATATCTTTATGCATTGCAGTAAATCCAAGTAAAATAATTGGTGGGATTTTATTACGTAATGTAATATATTTTGAGTGGTTGATACAGTACATGGTTATTACCACCTTTGTATTCTTAAATTTAAAAGGATTTAATGTATCTGTTGTTCTCGACATAGACATATATACTATGACACAACATATGATAGTCAGCTACTTAATGTAACCTTACTATTTAAAGTCATAGGATCCTTAACAAACCATGGATTCGATATAAAGTGTTATTATAAGATACACGAATATGGACCTTCTTTTGAAAGAAAACCTTTTTAGTTTATAAAAAAAACCTTCTGAAATGTACTGCTTTTGCATTATTGCCCTGTGTCCCTTTTCGCCGTAGCCGTATGCAGTGAACTAACATTAACACTAATACAGCGCAACTGACACGTTTAACTGTGACAAAAAAGGTTAACAAACGTAGAGGGTAGAAAGTACTTCACTTTATATATGTTAGGAGTTATAAAGTTTCAAACCAAAAATCACAGAATGAAATATCTTTGTGGATAAAACGTTATAGATTTGTTATAAACGAAAGAAGAAAAAAATTAGTTTAGTATCGGAATTACTGTAATTACATTCATAAGTTGGATATATTCCTATTCATTAGAATAAAAAAAACTCGTCATTTCAATATGACCAATGAAGATCATATTAATGATATGCACATTTACCAGAATGAAGTAAACAACGAATAACATTTTTTATCATATACTTAGACTAAATAACATATAATTTTTACTGTATGATATTAACATTAAATTAACGTAAACTCCATATTTTTCGAATTGGTGCTTAGCGGGCTGATATGAAAAGTTTATCACATGCTTCGATTGTTATCACATGCCTTTCCGTAACTTTATCACATGGCATTCCGGTGATACTCGGTAAATTCCGGAAATTACACCTCAGTGCTACGTTTTCAGTGAAAAACATTAGAAAAGTAGTGTACAAAACAATTATTTGGATACTGGAAAGTATATTATTGTGTAAAATAATAAAATAAAAAAAAAAAACAAAAAAAAAAAAAACAATTATTATATTAAATAAATGCATTTATTAAAAGTTTCAAACATAATTTAAAAAGTTACCAAACAGTGTTCATTATGTATATTGTTGAATAATTTTTTTTATCCATTCGTCCATATTAAAATATTTTTTTCTCTTTATTGAGACATATGATAGAAAGATTTCATATCGAATGTACTAAATCTAGGGTCCGACTTCCGTGATCTTTTTAATCTTCGAACTTCTATTTTGGAACCACGTAAAAGGATCAATATATGAATCTGTTATTTTTTTGTTGAAGCATATGATAAAAAGATCATAACATGGCATTTTTCATATCCCATGTATTATCAGCCCTCTGTCAATATCAGCCCTCGAGCCATGCGGCTCTTGGGCTGATATTGAACCTAGGGCTGATAATACATGCGATATGAAAAATGCCATGTTATAATCTGATAATATTTTGGATACTATTACACAATGTATAATTATTTTTTTTATACCACAGATTGACAATGGGAAATTGTTTACAGGGAAGTAGACGTACACCTAATTATAACCAAAGTGGACATCCCGTGAGTGTGGTTTTTATTGCTGATAAAACACTATTTAGTCATATTACCTTATTGTTCAGGAAGAGAAAAAGTATTGTTTGAGGATTGGGCTTATCCTCATGACAAGATTTAAATGCTACAGTTTATAAATTATTCATTCTTTCTTCAGTGAAAAGTTGCAATCTCTTTACTTGTAAGTTTAATTTAGTGAGAAAAAAAAATATCATTTAGTGTATTAATTTTATACACAAAATGAAGTGGAAGAATAATAGACATTTTATTTCGTTATATATATTCCAGACAAATCCCCAAGGTATAGAACCAAACCAATTATATCCAGTTCTACAGCAAGATGGGCATTCTATCATGGCGTCAGCTCCACCACCATATTCGGAAAGGGATCCAAATATACCACAGGTATATACGCCTGCTTCACAATTTCAATTTTTATGTGACAAGACCCTTCAGATGTTAAAGAAATGAATACAAAGGAAAATAGCATACTCAACTTTAAGGAATTTTTGGTCCTCAATGCTCTTCAACTTCGTATTTTATTTGGCCTTTTATAACATTTTTGATTCGAGCGTCACTGATGAGTCTTTTGTAGACGAAACGCGCGTCTGGCGTAAATATTAAATTTTAATCCTGGTATCTATGATGAGTTTATTCAAGTTAAATTGGAACAGTAAATATTTTTTCTAACCATTCTGTGATTAAGTTTTGTGTTCACAGTTAAAAGGTTTTGTACCTCTTTGTTTGCTTTATTTTTTATTTATAAAAAATTATTGATATATTGACTTCCCAGACGGCGAACGCATCCGCTGGCAGTTATTCCCTAAACTTGTATCATACGCGCACATTCAATGATAATAACCTTTATATACATGTATATAGTTGGTTAACCGTTATTATTTCCTTAAAAAAATCTTCATTTTTAAGTTTATGTTTAGTGATAACAATTAAACTCTTGTGTGTATTTCAGATATCAAACGGCAGACAATCAGTTCGTCATGTACAGAGGAACAGACCATCGATGTTTGCCCAGGAACAGGTACTTCAGTTATTGATCATCTCAACATCATCATGTGAATTACCAAGTGCACTCGATTATGCTTCCAATCAACCATTACAAGTAATCGTTAAACGAACGGCTGTTATAGTTTTTTTTTTAAATTTAACATATACATTTGTATTTGAAGATGCAATATGCTATATGATTGCCGTATTTGAAGATGCAATATACTGTATGATTGCCAATAAGACAACTTGCCACAAGAGACCAAATAAGTTCACTTGTGTGTTTCGAAGGTAAGTTTGACGTTCATTTTCACTGTTTTCTGAGTTGTGGTCGGGTTGTTGTTTCTTTGACACATTCACCAATTTATTCTGAATTATATTGTATGATAAAAACTTTTGTATGTTTGTCATGTGTCCACTGTATTTTCTGCCTTATTTTGACTTGATTTTTGATAGTCGATTTTGTATCTTTTGTTTTGTAGATATTCATTATGATTAATTTTGTACTAATTACATGAAAACTTTGTTTTCAAGAATCCAACAGAAAACAACAAAATCTTGGTAGCAGCTATTGATTTTGGAACGACATTTAGTGGGTATGCATTTTCCTTCCGACATGACTACGAAGCAGACAAACTGAAAATATCAACCAATCTTTGGCCCCATAACAGTGGATTGTCAACAAAAGCTCCATCGGCCGTTCTGATTGGCCCTGATAGACAAGTTGTTGCATTTGGTTACGATGCCCAAAAGAAGTATGCGGATATATTGGAAACTGACAATGGGGCTGAATACATGTTTTTCCAGAAATTTAAGATGATCCTTTACACAACAGAGGTAGATGACTATCCTTATATAAGTATTTTACTTGCATTTGTTATTGTACGTTTTATTTTCATCCTTCTTATAAACATTTGACCTCGAGCAGCTGGTGCAAACATATTTAAAAAACGATTAATAGAAACAAAAAGGTTAAGGTTTATCTCTTTTTAAAAATAAACTTTATGTTGTTATCAAATATACATATGCATCTATGCAACGTTATCAGGGACGTAAACTTTGTATATCAGTCTGTCAAATATGTTTTTTGTTGGTTAAAAATGATCAAATTCTTATTCATTTTGTCAAGAAACAAAACAAGATAAAAAGTAGAATAACAAAAGTGCTGAATTCCGAGGAAAATTCAAAACGGAAAGTCCCTATTCAAATGGCAAAATTAAAAGGCCAAACACATCAAACGAATGGTTAACAACTGTCATATTCCTGACTTGGTACATGCATTTCTTATATAAAAATACATTTTATAGATAATTGGATAAGTAAATACGAAACAGAAATAAAATCAGTGGAAATATTAAAATGTTTGATTAAGTTAATTTGTGAATCACCAATAGTTATGTTTTAATTGATAGTCTAATGAGTGATTCACCTAAGTTTTTGTTATTTTATATCAAATTAATTAAATTGATGTGTTTTTCATATAACATTTATATATTATAAAATATTTCGATAGAACTTAAACAGTCAAGCTCTGATTTATGACGTCACTGGAAAGGAAATGCTAGCTATTGATGTATTTGGTCTAGTGATAGGATATCTTCGGGACCATTTGCTACAGAGACTGCGAGGCAGAGACAATAAAACTTTCTTTCAAGAGAATATGATACAATGGGTGGTAACTGTTCCGGCCATTTGGAATGACAAAGCAAAGCAGTTTATGCGACGGGCAGCAGATCAGGTGAATGAGGATGATATAAATTTCTTGACTTTTACTTAATGTATTCTAAACACTAGACAATATGGATGTTGGAAGTACCGTTATAATATCCAAATATACCTGCATATGGAATACAATACACATTTTAAGACGTATCTAGTACTTGTAAAATACACACATAGAATACAGATATTTGTTAAAATATCACATTAACGCAAACATTAATGCCCGCGTCACACTGTCCCGATTTTTACGCCGATGGCAACACGATTGTGTAAATTTTCAAAATCGGGACTGATCGTATCCAGATCGGGCTATTCGTAGTGCCATCTTTAACCATCGTAGAACCATCGGCCACTTTTTCTAGCCTTCGGGGACAACTTCGGGAAGGGTTCTAAATTTTTTAACATGTTAAAAAATCCACGAAGGTGAGTCCGATGTTGAGGGTTCGTATTGAGTTCGTATCACCATCCTCACCATCGTAATGTCACCGAGAATGCATCTTTGAACATCGTATTGCATTCGTGTTTCCATCGTTTCCATCGGGCAGTTTTGACATTACGATGTCTACACGAATGAATCACGAAGCTTCCCGAAGGTCTTACGATGGCAACACGACTTCGTGAAGACCTCGTAATCCCGTCGTGTTGCCATCGAATAAAAGTACGAAGGCGACAAGATGGACTACGACGGCAATAAATCCAGCTAAATGTAAGTTAATTTTCGCGTTGAAATAAATTTAAAGTGCCATGCGCGATATGCACTGGTCAGTCTAATACGACAGTTAAGAAAGACGTTCACAAAACATGGAGCTTATATCATATGATTCTATCTGAACAAGAAAGGCGACAGCGTTGTTTCTATTAATTCAAATGGAACAAGAAGAGCAGCTATTACAGGCTCAGGATTTACTTTTACAAGTAAAATTTTAATTTTTGTCAATTTTTCATATCAAGTGACATAATGAAAATTATAAACGCGCCTCTTTCACCAACACTGCAGGTACACGTATATAGGGAAACCAACTTTTTCTTCATTATTCGGATTTTTTATGTATCGTCTGAGTTGTCACACGAATGTTTACTCCATAACCATTTTGTTTTCTATATGTCATATTTTGCCGCATTTGTTGCTTTCCCCCACACCCTTCCTTTTGTCTATATTATTATGATATTCTCCTGGAAAGAGCTCTTTTTGAATAAAAGGGATCAACGAACCCATTACCTTACCTTTAAGATAGATCAGTAAACATGGGCATAATTATGGGTGATTATTCAGACTAGTGCACACATTTTACAGTTCAAACAAGACAATGCCGAGCGTGGCATCCCCTCGTATGTAACATATTGGGGACAAATATGGACACTATATTTGTATATGACACATGCAGAAAATGGTAAATTGAATATGCATATCTGATACATAAACTATTTTTTTAGAAATCAACCAAAACATTCAGTAACTGGAAATACCTTTAATATTGTCTTTAGAACCAGCAGGTAAAAACTGAGCAACCAATTTCCTGTGTATTATGCTATTTCAAGGAGAAAAAACAAGTCCATCTGCATGACCTTGACCTTTGGCCTTGAACGTAAAAAATGTCAGATCATTATAAGGAGGAACAATATACCAAATGTGGTTAAAATCTTTTAGAGCATATTGGTTTTAGAGTGTATACAAGGGTGATATTGCCTTGTATTACAACTGCCACCGTGACCTTGACCTTTGAACTTTAAAGTCAATAGCGCTTAAGATATTCTTAACGAGTAACACCATACCAAGTTTTGAGCATTTTGGTTCTAGAGTGTCCATAACAATTTTATCTACACGCAACTTACATGTAGTAGGCGAGGGAATAATAAACTAAGTTTTATAAGAATTAGACAAAAAGATCGATTTCCCGCCATGCATGGCAGACTTGTACAGAAACGATATGTTGTCGAGATTCTGTTCGTATCATAAAAAAGTTCAAAACAGGTAGAACACATTTAATTTAAATGCATCGTAAGCTGTACACGACGTCTTTTAGACATCGTATGGCCATCGCGCCATCATCGTAATCCATCATGTAGCCTTCGTAATCCATCGTGTAGCCTTCGTGATCCATCGTGTAGGCTTCGGCGGAGATATGTAGCTTAAATACCCGTCTTCGGTTAACCTTCGTATGTCCATCTTTTGCTATCGTATATAATTTCCGCACCATCGTATAGACTTCGTTATTCATCGTACTTGTTTCGGTCACTTTTTGGTATTTTAACGAGATCGGGACCAACTTCGTACGAACTTACAATTTTCGCATTCGGGTGTCCATCGTATATAAAAATCGGGACAGTGTGACGCGGGCATTAAGGAAACTGCACGAAATCAAATTCAAGAAAAAAAAAAAAAACAAAAAACAAAAAAAAACAAGAAAACGAGATTATAATGAACATCGTGTATCTATGCCAATTGAAATTTCTTGTGTGTGCAGAAACAGAGACGGTGGTATGGAAAAACAATTCAGGATATCGATCGTTTACCTTATGAAAGTATCATTTCGACTCTTTTACTCGTAATCTTACTAGATTCACATTTTAGTAGCGAGGATACCTCTTCTTAATTCTTTGGCATACTGTGTCAATTGTTTTATGTAAAGGCATGAGCAAACAACAAAATTAAACACTCAAACAAATGGAAAACATCTGTTCTATCCTTTTATAAAAACTTATTGAAACCCTACAAAATGTTTCTTATAAACATTTTTGTATTTAAACTTTTTCAAACAATTAATCAATTCAAACCATACTAAAACTTATAACAGTCATATATCTTGCCTTACAAGTTCTATTTATAGCGTTCCTAGTTTTTCTCGTTTATATCAATACTCATGAAGCCATATCTCATCATAATTTGGATAGGTGTTTAAAGATCTATTCTATATAAATCGGTGTAAATTACACAAAGCAGTTTACCCATGTTTAATTCCGATTAATTGATAAAGAAGATACAAAACAAGGTACTGAGGAAATTACATAAACTATTTATAAAAGGAGTGAGACAGGTTGTCTTCTGCTTTTCATGAATAACCCACCTATTGAACTCCCTTAGTAATAAACATTCGCGACTCAGACAAAGTCCTGACAAGACGGTGATAATTGTTTATAAGACGTAATTTATATATTATAGGGAGGTATCAAGAATGAAAACTTGACGTTAGCATTGGAACCCGAGGCAGCAGCTTTATACTGCAGATATATCCCACAGTGCATTAGCGCATCCGGAAGTACCATGTCTACAACTGCATTAGAAAAAGGAACAAAATATCTTATCTTAGATTTGGGAGGTATGTAATTATACTGTGTGACATTTACATAACTTAAAATATATATAAATACATTGATGTTATAAGAAATAAGTCTGAGTTTTATTAACTTCGCTGAATTGATCGACGACATGTACATGCAGCCAAGGCTCCGCGTGTTGAAGGCCGTACATTGACCTATAATGGTTTAACTTTTTTTTTATTTAAATTGTTATTTGGATGGAGAGTTGTCTCATTGGCACTCACACCACATCTTCCTATATCTATGATGACTTCACCACTTATGAATTTTGCCGTGTGAAGCATGCTATTCAGGTTAACACTTCTGCAAAGGATAATCGGCTCATATATACATGTAGGACTCTAAAGTGCGATGGGGACGTTAAAGTACGATGGTCGCGCTAAAGTGCGATGGTGTACGCTAAAGTACGATGCTTTCATACGCTAAAGTGCGATGGTCCGCGAAAGTATAGACGTACTAAACGTACTTGGATACTGACGTTAACAGTCGTTTATACAAACCAAGAAGAACATTCTGGGAGATGAAATAAAAATATGGAAGCGAAAAGATGCATATTAATGTTAAATTAAGAAGGTTAAATTAAGTTTACGTTTAAACATTGTCAATTTTATTGAAAAGTATAAACGTCCGTAAAATTAAGGTCCATGTCTTCTAGCGTAAATCCTAAATTGTCCATTAAAATATCAGTGGGTACATTGTAGTAAAATACATGTTTAAATACTCGCTACGAAAAAGAGGAAAGCTGGCTGTGTAAACGGCAAGCTACATCAATTATCCAATACGCCCCTCATCCTGAACATGCATGAAATATTTGTCACAGGACGTTAATCAACCAACAATCAATCCAAAAGACCGAATTGTTCCAAATTCATTTAAAAGAAATATAGTATTTTGTGACACCTTAATTACCTTTTAAGCAATTATTACTAGGTCATCTTCTAAATTTAGAAACAGTCACATAAGACTACCGGTAAAGTAAAAGCCTATCGCATTATATGTTAAAGGATAGCAAACTAGATTTTGCACAAAAGAATTGTTTTTGGGATACGATTGCTTTCAAGCAATCTGTAGACTTATACCAGTGGCTCAGGACAATGCCCTCACGTCAATCGTTTTATTCTAAACATTGAGGACCATCTCAGATTGTTATGATTGTCTTGGTTTAAAAGGTAAAAACAAACAAAGGTATTGAACTCAAACAACTTTCCTATACTGTTCTTTTCATAACCTTCATGTTTAATATTTCCCTTGACTTATATGCGTGTTTTTAACAACACGGAAAATCAGAAGTAAGCAGTATTTATATTTAGTGTTTTTATAAATTTAGAAACACGTCAGAGGGAATTCCCCAGTTGTGATAAAAATGCGAGAGTTCTCTGAATTCCGATAAATCTATTTCTGCCATATAAGAACTGAAGTGGGGTTTTACTTATATGTCACCGTTATTAAACTGATATTTGATATTGTACTTCCATAAAAAAAATAGAGAACCATTTAGGTTTAATATTATACGGTCTTACTACAGGGTTTGTTTAGGTAATTATGCGCATGCGTATAGTTTTCTTAACTTCAAGGGGTACTAGGTTAAATGGTTGCTCTGGATTCCCCACTAAATTGATTAATTTATAACTCATGGGATCCTTTCTATGTATGTCTGCTATTGAGGATTATTGTTGTTGCATAATTTTAAATCATATGCATCATTTAAATTAAAATAAATTTAGTCCACATCGTAAAGATTTACTTTAACACCCCTTTAGGCGAAATGGAGTCTTCCATATTACGTTTCGAGTTGTCTCCCTTCCGGGAGTCACTTCCGTGAATTCTGAATCAACAACATGTTCAGAAAAATTAACTCGTTCTGTCGATAAACGTCGTATTATATTAAAAAACGATCGCAATTTAAACCGAGGAATGTGTACGGAAAGAAGTCATGATCACTGACCCAAAGGAAATTAAATATTTTAAAGAGTTAGGAATGGGGTTCCTCCTAGAATTAACGGAGGAAAATAGGTGATAAGATACGAAGTAAAAAAATATACTTCTCTCACTCTGAGTCTCAGTGACTGCTGTGGAAAGAAAACTTGGAATTGATAGTACAAAAATAAAACACAATAGGCCTGAGTACATTGTTCATACACTTTTAACCGGGATTGGCTATTTTGTAACTATTCAGATTACGTAAATTACATTTTACATTTGCAGTTGAATTAGTTTTGAAAATAATATTATCCAGCTACATGTATAAATGGGTCAATGAAAACAATGGCAATCGTATCCCTCAGAGCAATCGGCTCTTTGATTAAAATTAGTGCCCTTGATCCTTTCTCTTTTGTTCCATCGCACTTTAGTGAGCTATACCATCGCACTTTAGCAAACAAACAACCATCGTACTTTAGCGTGATACACCATCGTACTTTAGTGTACACCATCGCACTTTAGCGTGACCATCGCACTTTAGCGTGACCATCGCACTTTAGAGTCCTACATACATAACGACGAACGCTCAATAAAAGAAAATGTAAATTTTCTTTATTGAATTCTATCATAATGTTTCGTTTTAATCATTGTTTAGTTGGGTGTACTTAATTTGGAAAACGGATTGTTGTTTAATCAACAGGTAACATCTATTTATTTTATAAATGTAAACTTCGAATATCCTCTATAAAATGCGTGGTGTCGACATTACGGATAACTAACTTAATGATATTTGTTTGCATTCATGTAGTTTAATGTAATTTATTAATTACAATACAAGAAGACAGTCTAGGCATTCAACGTTTATTTGAGAGAAATAAACAGAACAAAAACATGTAAAAGTGATACGAATATAAACTCAAAAGGGATTCATAATACTTTAGTTTTTTCCGAGCTAGTATTTTACAAAATGTTACAATTTCCCGCTATAATAAGACAGTAAGTGGCATGCAGTACCTCGAGAAAGCTTCAATCTTTCCGAACTGAACAAAGAAACAACACGACGGGTGCCGTATACGGTGCAGGAAATGCTTACCCTTCCAGTGCACCTGATTTCACTCCCGGGATTTAGTGGAGTTCGTGTTGTGTCATATTTATTATTTATAACTATTGATGTAAATGTCTTTTGGTTTTGTGAGTCTTTGTTTACTCCTTGGTTTTGATTGTTATTGTCGTTCAGTAATGTTTAAATAATAATAAATACCTCAATTTCGTTTAAATTTAAATTTCTTATTAATTGTATTGTCTATAAAAAATAAAATTGTGACATCTGGCTATTTCTTCATTTAATGTGATCCTTGAATTCATTTTGTATTATATTGCAGGAGGGACCGTTGATGTAACTGTACATGAAATACAAGAGGATGGCGCTTTACAGGAAGTTCATTACGCTTCCGGAGGTTGTTGGGGTGGTTCCACAGTTGATATGGAATTTAGAAATCTATTGATTAACATTTTCGGATCTGATGTAATAGAAGAAGCCAACTCAAAATATCCACACGAAATTCTAGATCTGTTCTTAGACTTTGAAATGAAAAAGAGAACTTTTGAACCCGGACAAACGACCAGCGTTGCGTTAAAATGTCCGGCATGCTTATACGATATCTTCAAAGACAAAAATAATATAACAGTACAAGAACACAGTACACAAAGCGAGATGAAAGATGCAGTGGAATTTAAAAGAGATAAAATTTTCGTATTTGCTTCTACCTTTAAATCGTTGTTTGACAATTCAGTGGCTGCCATTGTTCACCACTTAAACGAATTACTTCACACATCGCCTGTTACAGGTGTTACTACGATCCTTCTGGTGGGTGGGTATTCTGATTCATATGTGATCAAGGACGCTATAGTTTCAAACTTTCCACACATGCGCATAATAAATCCTGACGATTGCTCGTTAGCTGTTCTGAAGGGTGCAGTTCTTTTTGGGCACGAACCAAACGCGATTACATCAAGAATATGTAAATATACATACGGGATTGTAATGAACAAAGTGTTTGTTGATGGTGTTCATCCTGAGAGTAAACGACGTAGGTACAACGAAATGGACATTTGCGATGACATATTTGATATTCATCTGCAAAAAGGAGAAAAAATCGAAATAGGGAAACCGAGACCAGAGAAAGCTTATTACGCACCATATATTGGCGCAGACAGTGCACTATTGGAAGTGTATGCTTCAACATGCGAATCACCAGCATTTGTGACAGAAGATTCGTGTACTTATCTCGGAAGTCTCGTTATACAGCTATCACCAGATGCCAATGACAAAATGAAAGAACAACTCATAAATGTTAGTTTTCACTATTGTGGCACAGAATTAGAGGTTGCTGCAAGGGAAGAAAAAACAAGAAACGTTATGAAGGCAAAGTTTGATTTTATAGGTTAGCATATATTGCAGATCGATATAAGATGATGTTTTTGTGAATATTATGATAAGTGATTACATTGTAATTTATACAACTAGAAACTAAACTGAAAAAAATAAGATGTTGATTCTAGTCAATTAAATTAAAATTTGAACTTGTTTCTTATTCATAGGAGAATATTGTTGAGCTTATTCGTCAAATATCCAAACAAATGCACGTTTGGGTTGCAGTTCTTTGGATCATTTGTTTTGAAAACAACAGAATCCGGCCACCTTTATATTGCTAACAGTGTGGAAATTTACGTTTTGAAAATACAAATAATTAACAGATCAATTAATTTGAAAAAAGTATTTATCCGTTAGAAATTATTTCAAAATCGTTTTACTTTTTAAATGCTTCATTCAAATACATATCACAATTAGTTTGCGAAGGGGACATACATAATGTAACAATTCAATTTTGAATACAAATAATGGAAATACATTTTAAAAAAATGTTTCATAAACATTACTTTGAATATATCTCTCAACTGAAATGATGTTCCATCATGTTTTCTATCATAATTCTATGAAAGAGGGTTGCTTCTAACAAGCCTCAGCTCAACCTATGCCTTTAATAATAATCATTGTCACCTTTCTGAAGATTTTACACACGCCATCATAATTTTGAATTGTAATCTGTTATGATCCAGTATTGACGTCATCATAACCCCGTCATCTTTTCTTCCAATAGAAAAGCATCTACTCACTGGATTTCAACTTGGAATATAAAACATGACGGTTGCCACAATAACATAGTTATTTATTCGCTAGAAGCACCAGTTTTACCCTAGCTGGTAATGTTTCAATATGTCACTGGACTAGTTTTAAAATCAGTTTACAGCAAAAACATGGTTTCCAACCTTTCACATTTCGACACACAAACAAACGTTTGGCAATATAAATTTATCAAAATCAATTAAGAAACTGGTCATACCATATCGCATCATCGGATTTATATACGTGTTTTGGTAGTTCGTGTAGCACAATGGTTTTGTGTATTTTAATAGTTTTTTTTAATGTTATTTGTCATTTGGTCATGTTGTTATCTTCCTTTTCCAACATCGGGACGTAGTTGATGCACTATTTTTTTTTTGCTGTACTTCAACACAATGTGTCTATTTTATGTGTGCTTTCGGTTTTGTTCATTTCTAATCTACCATTTTATCGCAGACAATGTGAGTTTTGTGACTGGTAAACGCCTACTTGAATGTGTATGATGCCTACCGTTTTGAACTCTATGTGCTATTCTCTGTGCATCGACTTCCTTTTTACTATACACATCAATTCCTACAAAAATGATCACCTATTGACCACCCAGACTTGCTTAGATTCTTATTGTATTCACTTTGATTTTTGTCTTTTTATCTTTTTGTATTTCATATCAGAAATGTTAAGTAAAAGGATGTTATGGGCTATAGCGACAAAGAAACCATTTATAAGCAACGTTTGTATTGTAGTTTGATCAATATTCTAGTTGGGATTAAAGTACAAACAAAACTGAATGCAGTCAAAATGATAAAATATGCAAAATGAATAAAGCAAAAAAATGAAAAAAATTGAGGCACTTTTCTGGGTTTAACTTTAACAGGAACATTTAAACTCAAACATTTGAAAGCCGGGATGTGAATATACAGCCATAGTGAGGGACAGGGTCAGTCAGTCATCACTACTTCAGTATTTGCATGAATTATCAATGATATTTAACTCCGTACTTCTTTTTTTTTTCAATTTTTGAAATCAAGCGTCACTGATGAGTCCTTCAGGCGTACAATACTTTAATCCTGGTATCTATGATGGAAAAAAAAGTGAAAATTACAAAATACTGAACTCCGAGGAAAATTAAAAACAAAAAGTCCCTAATCAAATGACAAAATCAAAATCAACATCAAACGAATGGATAACAGCTCTCATATTCCTGACTTGATAAGTGCATTATCTTATATTTATAGAAATTGTGGCTTAAACCTGGTTTAATAGCTAGCTAAACCTTTCACTTGTATGACAGTCGTATACAATTCCATTATATTGACAACTATGCGTGAACATAACAAACAAACACAATAGGTTAAAATATTAAAAGTAGGGGTACAGCAGTAAACATTGTGTTATAATTTTAATCATAAAACATATTTACTAAAGACGCACAATAAGGCATATACATGATACAGACAAAGTAAATTAGCAAAAAAAGACACGGATACAAAAATTTACCATAGAACAATAACACAGTGACATGATGTATAAGTACAGAGTCACGTATACATGTAAAAAAAGAAACCCAAAAGGCATATAGACAAAGTACATACGCAAAAAATAACAGACGAGATCGAATACAAAACTTGTACCATAGAACAATTGCAACTATGACGGGATGTATAAGTACAGAGCAACGTCAGATGGATATCACCAAAACAGACTAACCGATAAAGACAAAGAAATGTTTGTCCCTAACAAGGCATTTTTCTCTATTCCACATATTTTGTTTTGAATTTCATGACATTTTTAAACCGGCGAATAAAGCGCACACAACAATGACTTAATCAGTTAGATTGTTGCCAGTTTAAATTCAGTAAAAGTTATTTGATCGATATCCAAATATTAGGCTACACCAACATTACTTAAGAAATAATTGATGCAAGCTATACTTTATTGTAGTTTTAACATGGGTAGGCATTATATTCGTGATTATGTTTGCCCGAGCGATAGTGAGGGCTAAAATAACACGAATATAATGCATACCCATGTTAAAACTACAATATTTGATGCAAGCTATACTTTATTGTAGATTTGACATGGATAGGCATTATATTCGTGATTGTTTTTGCCCGAGCGATAGTGAGGGATAAAATAACACGAATATAATGCATACCCATGTTAAAACTACAATAAAGTATAGCTTGCATCAGTTATTTCGATTCTAATTTGGACAATTAAGGTAATTTCCATGTCTGATTGGTTTAAGGGTAAAGCGATTGTGTAGGCTCTTCCATGAACCTCCCTTTTTGTTTGTAAAGAAGCAAACAGCTGGCACTGTGATTTTTTTAGAGGGAGGAGTTTTGGAACAGCCAGCATGAACGGTTGTCGTATCTAGGTCAAATCTGTCAATTTCAGAATGCAACAAATTACAGCCATAATAAATGAATTGGTAACAACATATGCATCATTTAGGAGTTTGGAAGTGTTTTAAGTTAATGAAATATATTAAATGCATGCCAATTTGATAAAATTCATTATTCTGCAGAAGTCAATATACGCATGTGCCAAAAAAAAATATTGGATTTAGAGCATGGGTTTAGTCATAAAGCGAAAGAAGCACGTCATATTAGAATGAGTCATTTTAACTGGAGCATCTAATGTTTAACCACTTTATCCTGGAGTGTAGCTGCCACGAAGATCAACGGGAAAGTTACAAGCAAGGTTGGGATTAGAAACATCAGTTAAAGAAGACTTACCAAAGGTGACGACAAAAATGTCGAGGAGACAAAAACTAATGACAGTTAGTGACCAATATCATGGCCAAACCTGGTATATTTGATTTTATCGTTACTCGATCCCAATCTTATATCAAAGCATAACTCTAACGTACAAGCACATTAGGGATAATTCGATAAACATTAAGCACACAAGAGAAGACCTGCGCCCACCCACGTAACACGTTGTGACGACAAGCCATTAAGTTAGAAACATCATTTTTTATTAGTTGTTGTTGGCACTAAACTAGCTGTCGTCAACTCTCAGGTCTTAACTTGGAGTCTTGTTTGTTGTGGGGGTGTATATTAACGCTGCCACGTGTGTCTGTGTTTTCACTAGACAATTTCTGTTTTGTAATGAACAGATGAGCTAAGTCTTTTTCAACTAATTTATATAGTGTTTTCTTATGATGTACTGTGACACAACTGTCATGATGATGTCTGATCTTTTATTGTGTTTGTTATATTGATGTATTATGTATATCTTTTCAAATCTCAGGACGATTTAGAGCTTGACATATTGATTAGATCAAAGTGTATGTATTTAAGACATAATAATGTCCTTTGAAAAAGTGTCCTCCAAAAGTTATGAAATAGTGTCCAGTTTACGGTAATAATTATGATATAAAATAGTGGACAATATCATATTGTGTCCTCGAAGTGAAGTAATACATAGGGCATTAGAATGTTTTATTATGCTTTCATTTTAATGAAATAAGACGGATTTATAATGAAATAAGATGGATTTATAAGAAATTGATTAACTTAAAAAATTAAAAAAAAATGGATGGAAATGAATACAGAGTTTATAACCATTTAAATTATAAGAAATACACAGCTAATGCTAATGACAGAAGAATAATTAGAAGGAAGTGTGAAAAGTTTACAGCTAAATTTGGAGAATTACTATATTTACTATGACAAGAAAGCGAAAGAAAATATCGTAAAGCTAGCGGTCCACTACGACAAGCTAGATACCGTTTTATTCATATGTCATAATGAAAGCGGATGCCATCTTGATGTGTATAGTTATCAAGGTACCAGGCTTATAATTTGATACGCCACATAAGACTCATCAGTGACTCGCAAATCAAACTAGTTAGAAAGTCAAACCAGTTCAAAAGCATTAAGAACCCAAAATTCCAAAAGGTTGTGTCAAATACGGCTAATGTAACCTATGCCTAGGATAAGAAAATCCTTAGTTTTTTTTCGAATAATTCATTCTTTTGAAAACAGAAAATTTATAAAAATCACCATATAATAGATATTCATCTCAACACCGAAGTGCTTACTACTGGGCTGGTGACAACAAGCCAGTAACAAAAGTTACTTCAAATTATTACTTTCAAAACATTATTGAACATGCAAGGAACTATATAAAGACATGTGAAGAATGTCAAAAACAGAACAAGAAAGCAAATATATTAATTCAGAACTATGTCCAGTGTCTCGCGGAAAGAGAATATGGAGGAAATTAGGGATTGATTTAATTGGGCATTTCATAAACAAAGAAATACTACCAATATCAACTAATAACTATATATTAGTAGATCTTAGTATACTTATTGTTAAAAACACTACTAGTATTAAAAAATAAAGTAATATGGTATATTGGGATGTATATGGCAATATTTATCATCATAATACAAGCAGGACTATAGTCACACAAATTTATAGTAATGTAATAATAATTTTAAATGAGATGCAAGTACCCTATAAGTATTATTCTGTCTGTGAAGTATGTATGCTGTTAGTTTTTATAAACAATGAAACCATAAATAATTTGTTTACAAGTTTAGTTTGTTGATTGGTTACAATATGACACAAATGTGCCATTTCATAATTATGACCCTGAACATTGTATGTCTGTCTGTGTCTGGGAAATTGGTGAAAAACTGTAAAAAGCTGTACCTTCGAATTCATTTGTTCACAATTTACAGAAGGTTCCTTCTCACAAGGAAGCTATTAAACCACGAGTTCCAAAAGTTGAGGTCATTTTACGGACGCCGTCACGATTAGGTTGACAATTATGGAATAACCGTTTTAAAGATCATATACATTTATCGGATATGTTCCATATGTCGTTTGACTGTCCCTCTTGTATTTTTCGTCCCTCTTTTACGTAATTGTAGATTATTTAAAATTAAAAAAATATATTTTATTTTATGCTTATATGTCGTTTTTTTTTAAGCAATGGTGTTGTTAGTGTATTTTCAACCTATTAGTTTGAATGTCCCTCTGGTATCTTTCGCCCCTCTTTTATATATATGATAGATTATATTAATCCTAATGAAGCTGATATTGGTTCTGTTTCTGCAGCACCAGAAGAGGACTTGTCAGTAGAAACTGTAGAAGGTCTTTCCAGGGGAAGAAAAGAGATAGTTGATGATATTACCACAAAGTTAATATAGCTAAATTAAATGCTCAACATCAACAAAAGAAGTATTATGATAAAAGACATTACGTAGATAATAATTTGTGTAAGGTGAATAACAAGGTACTTTTGAAGAATTTTCGTCTTAAACATGGGATTGGAACTGTGGAATAACAAAAGTACAAAAGGCCATATATGATTAAGAAATGTTGTGGAAAGGGAAACTGACTTTGATACTAGAAAAGAATTGGTTGCATATAATATGAAGTCATCAAAAATCTGGAATGAGCCACATGTTAAATAAAGACAAAAATACGATACCGCTGTTCAAAAGACATACATCGATTGAGAGAAAACAAATCAGAGTTACACACTAAAACCGAGGAAAACAACGAAACAACAAAGTGCAACAAAACACAAACGACAATTCAACATACAAACATTTTTCGATTGAATTTTAGCATTCAAACTGATTTAATTTGAAAACGAGTGCATGGACCCCTATTTTTTAAAACAGCAATTTGTTTCATTTTGCAAGGAGCTTATGTGACCAAAATTTTATAAAACTGTAAATAGCGCAATTTTTTTAATCTTGATAAACATGCAGCAAAAAATGACGTTTTTTCCTCTATTCATGAACATTTGATAAATATAGAGTTATTTCGGAATAAAAATTGCATAACTTTTAATGATACTTATAAAATACAGAAACTACCTATTATTTAACAAAAAAAAAACATTTTGTGTTTATCTTTGAAAACAAAAAAGTTATGTCTTTCTTTCGAAAAAGAAAATACGGACACAAATCTGAATTTTGAGCAAATATACAAAATTTCGAACTCATTTTACTCAAAAAGTAGCACATGAAGGTATATTTTTTATTACATATTTGATTTAATGAGGTAAAAATAGCCTATATGACAAATTTTCATCAACTTGTAAATACAGGTTCAATACTGTATCGTAAATGGTAAACTACAATTTAAGATGTGGTAAAAATCTCCTCAGTTAATTTAGACACAGACACATCGTGTGTATCAACAAATTCGTGATGGTGTCCATAAAGTTTCCAGTGTAAATTTTAATCTTTACTCCTAAAAACTTTGCTGGAGCAGTTTCTGCGAAAGGGGCACATCCTGTTTATGAAGTCCGCAAAGTGTGAACATTCACGAGCATAATCAACTGAGATAACACCAACACTAAACGATTTGACAGAGCAAATGTTACTGCTGAGAATTGGTATCAGAATTATCTTTAATTCAAAGTTCATTGGGATATATGAGATGTAAGTACAGGCTAAAATATGATTTTTCAGTGATAGTTCATTATTAATATATCTGGAAAATAATTAAAGAATTTCGCAAGGTTCTTTTTCTTTTTGTCTTTTGGAATGTTCAGAATGAATTCTGCTTCATACGAGTACGTAAACAATCGACCAGTAGGGGTGTGCAATTAGTACCTATTGGAATGCCGACTGTCTGTTGAATTATCAATTCTCCAAAGATTA